>NC_055687.1:12360420-12677563 GCF_017639745.1 Melanotaenia boesemani | reverse complement strand
ACATTCACAGGGACCTTTTTGAGACTTCAAAATAGCTTTTTTGGGGGGTAAATTTAATCCGATTACCAAACAAATTTGCAATTTGTTTTTATTAGTTTAGAGTTATGTGGTCAAAATTTGTAACCACAGTGTATGCTTAGAAAAAAAAAGAAATATGACTGTTCCAAGTAAGCTCAAAAATCTATTCCACAGACATCCCCTAATATATTAAGGACCCTATAAAACCATTTCCTGGTGGTTCTGTTTGTCACCACGACAATGATAAATTCTAAATGGCAGCATTCTCTGAGAAAGGGTAAAGGTCCAGATCCTGGTTTGTCACATGGCACCAGTCTCTATGGAGACAGATGAATGCATCTTGAAGGAGCCCACTGGAGATAGAAATGAAAAGTGGGTGGGTAGTCACAACCTCCACTTTTCATGTGATTGTAATGTGACAGGTGGCGATAGGCACCATTTGCGAAGCCCTTCGTTCACCCTTAATGACGAGGGAGGCAGCCACTCCCTCCTCCCACCCTCGGTAACCTTCACATTGCCCTCTTTATGAAGGAGCACAAGACTCCCTGGAAGGTAATTGCGAAGGAGGGAAAACCTGTCTGTTCTGCCTAATATGTGGGTGGAAGAGAAAGTAGACAATCGTTAGTGGAAGGGGTTGCCAACTGAGTGCTTTAATAAAAAACGTTCCTTAAATAACAAAAAACAGAAGTTAGCATTTGTATGACTTGTATAAGATTGAGACTGAAGCTGTGCTAAATACAGTACTTAAAATGTTAGAATGCATGCATGTCTGAGTCCCTCATGAGTCTCTTTTAAGCAGATTTTTCTTCACAAATGTGCTTCCTTAGATAAATTATGAAGCTCAGATACTACCCTGCCTGCTGTAGATTATATTAATAATGAGAGACTGTGAAAATGGGTGAAATTCCTGTATCCCTTTTGAGGGGGATCCAAAGACCCTAAGGAACGCCAATTGCTCTATAAAATATTTATTTCACCTTTTCTGCTGCACCTTCAGTCAGTAAAGACTGAATAATAAATACCACAAGCTTCTTCATTTGCACCATCACTCTAAGCTAAATGAAGTTACCAAACTATCTCCTCCCTCGTCCTCTGTTCTCCACCATGTACAAACCCCTGGCAGCATTTTACATGATCTAAAGAACTCTAGGGATTTCCCAACATATGCCTCTGGTTTTAAATGGTCCCCAGCCATGCCATGAAAGAAAGGTGAAGGGTTCAGTCTGTGTCATTCGAAGCATCTCATTTTGCATGCCAGGACCACTCGCAGCAAAACCCAGTGACCTTATGCTCTTTAATTGCACCTCTTGGGAAGAAGTGCGACAAAAGGAAAAAATGAGGGCAAATCAGGGTGATGGAACAAAGATTTTTTTTTTTAAAAAAAGGATTAAATAATCATAAAATATAAGCTGACCAATAAAAATCCATTTCTCCATGCGTAAAAAGAGGTTTTTTACTCTTTCATTTGTTGCAGATAGGGGATAGAGCTGGGTAGCAATTGTGAGTAACAGCATGTGGCCAATCCCCTTAACAGCCATGGGACATCTATTGTTGATGAAAAATCTTTGGAGAAGGGAGGGGCAGCTGCGAGACATAATGTAATGTTCTCTCTTTTTCAGCATAATCACAAGTCTTGTCCTCAGCATCTGCTGGACGATGGTTTTGGCTTGGCATTTGATGTGCCGCGTGCTCTGCTTAGTGACCCACATAAACAGGCACAGGGGTAATGACGTCGTTCACAGAGGGATGAGCATCTCTTATATCCTCCAGTTAGACTGTGGGATTGGTTGGCTTCACACTTCTAAGCAAAACGAGAATGTTATCTTTACACACAAGAACTCCAGTAATACTGGTCATTTGGAAAGACGTTGCCTAAAAGCAATAAGCACATTTTGCATGGTTTAAGTGACACTAATGACTAATATGTATATGTTACAATAATCACAATACTGCAAAGCATGCAACAGAACTAAATTGTATTTATGACATACTAAAACATTTTTATGAAGAAAAAAGAAAAGTAGAGCTATTTACTAAAACATCAAACAACTTCTCTGCAGGTAAGAAAACTTGACTGCTCTGAACGAAACTTGAGATTTTTTTTCTTCAGTTCTATTAAACAAGAAAGAAAGGATTAGATTTTAAAGTCTGTGACTGAGGAGTTCAGAGAGTTTTTGTGCCACTCAGGAGGACCTCAACTCTAAACCTCACAAAAGGTTAGCACAGGAAACCAACTAATACCCCTCCTCCTCCAGTTCTTTACTGAAGCCAAAAGAGAATATAAAACAAGTCTAAGGTTTCAAGGACATTAGATGGATAAGGTGAGTTCAATAGGGGACCATCCTGAAGCTTTTAAGCTCCCAGGCTGGTAACAAAGGCAGAGGAAGAAAATCACACATTGGAGATGGTCCAAGAGCCGCCTCTTCATGATCAGCTTTGTTTTCAGATCAGAGAAGGCAGCCCTGATTCTATGCAACACAGTAATAAAAGATTAATAACATAAACAAGCTGTCTGCCCTGATCTGTTTCCAACTGTCTGCAGCTTTTTCAAATCTCAAAAGCTTCTCAGGCTACGTCCACACTAATATGTTTTCGTTTTAAAGATTCATAACTTAGCGTCCACACCACTCCTGTTTTCAGGACTGCTGCTGCTGCTCCAATTCCCCTTACGCCACTTTTCCTTCATTGAATTTACCCCATTCCTGCTCATTACACCAGCATGGACATGGCCCATGTATGAGATGGGTTATATCAAATCCCTCCAAAGATCATTTCTGAAAACGTGTGAAAACCACACGTCTGGACAGTAAACCTTGTGTGTGTCTCAAAAGCCAATTTAAAATGAATTAATTATATCACTTGTATAATTATGATTTAGACCACGAGGAAAAACAGGCAAAAAAAAGAAGTGAAGAGTTGTGCTTGGCTTTGCATATTTTCATAGGTTGAGCCGGGAGTGGTGTTTTAAGGATTCAAATCAGCATCTTCTATTGGCAAACTGTAAGTATGCAGCACTTTTACATACTATATATTAGCTCTTGAGGATGAAGCCCTTTTTATGTTTAACATCATTTAATTCACGGCTAAAGGCTTACTGTCGTCTGGTTCTGAGATAAATTGGAAATATAGAACCATGGCTGCTTCAGTTAATGCCCTCCGCCATAAAAATGGAGCAGGAGAACTCTGGAGGCCAAATATTGAAAATAAGTCACTGCTGAGAGATTTCTCTCACAACCATTGAACAAGAGTCCCAAAATGACCCGCATTAATTCCACACATTTTTTTTAAATCAGTGCTAAGAACTCATGGGAGGAAAGTCTTCACCGACAGCCTGCAGACTAAAAAACTGAATGTCGTATCATATCGCTGCTCCAAGCTATCTGACTTTTCACTCTAAAGAAAGCCTTTGCTCGCTCTGTTCCGCTTGTGTGCCCACCATCGTTATCTAGATGAACTGATATATAATGGCAAAGGCCACCTCTGATGATTTTTTTTTTTTTAAAGAAAACTGCAAAAAGAGAAAGACATGAGCTGTCATGCTACCATTGTCATCAATTGAACATACAGCCAAGTATTTTCCTAACACAGAGCTGATAGAAGAGGGTCATTACTAGTGACTCAATGAAGGAACAAGAAAGAAAAGAAGCTAGCACTTTAGCATCAAAATACTTTTTAAAAATGCATTAAGTGAATTTACTTTTCTAAAGTAGCATTCTTAGTGCTGGAGTTTGTCTTTTAACTGAGTACTAATGAACTTTAATACTGTCTTTTGTTTGCAGGAAATCTAAATATCAACTTGCAGGATGTTGTTGAAGGTCATATGTTGTTGGACTGCCATACTCATGTTTCAATCCTTTTTCTAAATCATAAGTTACATTCCATCATCTAACCTGAAATCATCACACATAACACTACCTGCCACCTCAAACACAACCAGGAGTTAAATAGCTACAGCTACAAGCCCTACACAGCCATTTCTCTCCAAACCACTGCCACCTAAACAAAGGGAACTACTATGAATTGAGAAAATTGATTTTTTAATCTTAACTTTCTCCTTTGATGAACATTTCATGGTAAATGAAGATATGTTTGCTCTGTGTTACATGTTTTGATATCATGTGTTTCTTCTCCTGAAGACGATGAGAAATTCGGGCCAGTGGACATTAGTGGGTTGTCAGCTGAATTCATGTCTTCTTTGTTATCGCTGACATTTTACTCCTGCGTTGAGACATTATTAAAATAACAGATCAATTTTTAAAAACTCATTTTGGATTGAATTTGTAAAATGTTCACATAATGTAAAAGAAAGAATTCCTAATTCTAAAGCACGCAATGATGTGCCATCTTGAATAACAAAATTTTGTATATTGATAGCATGCGGCTATAACATGCAGAGTAACATGCCACACTATTTGATATCAGTATTTTCACCTTCAAATTAAAAAAAGACATTTTGGTTGGAGGAAAACAATGTAAATTATAACAGTTTCTCACATTGGCTCTTACAAATTATGAAGGGTCAACACAGTGTGACATACATTCAAGTTTTCTAGGAGAAAATTTTCAGTAAATTCTTTTTTTTTTTTAAATAAAACCAAATCAACTTTAACATGTTTTTTTTACCCACATGGATTAAAGCATGCAATATCAAAACATGGTTATTTCTTATTGAAATTCTGCTTCCAGATTCATAAAATCTGCAAAAAGAATTAATTTTTTTATAAAAAAAACTTTTAGAGTCAATAGCAAAACATCCTACAGGTTATCAAAACGACCTTCAATGATTTATGCCAGTCACAGGAGAAAACCGGAGAGAATATCAGCGTAAAAACTCAACAACCTTCACGTAAGTTATTAACACATGTAAATGATGAAGGAATAAATTCAATGCAAATTTGAGTGGAAAACATCACACAAAGTTAACCACATCTACACTCTATCAGCCTCCCAAAGCAGAGTGAATTCTTGAAAAATAAAAAACTCTTTCAACAGACAGGTCAGCGTGTCATTAACACATTAATCTGAGCTTTAACTACCTGTTAAATTACCCTTCTGTAAGTGAGCAGCATTCAGGCTGCTGCGTACCGCAGTGCTTCTCTGTGATACTGAGTTAATGTTATATTTGACCAAAATTGTTTCTAAAGCTGGTGGCAAAGCAAATGTCACCAGTCAGACTAAATGAGACTTTGATCCTTCTTTTTTTCTAATGCTCCAGGAGATTTAATATGAACCTGACATGAAGTATCTAGTGCAATCATAGGGAGAACAAGAGGCACTGCAGGGCTAGCAGCTGGCGTTTGATATTTAATCAACTGTCAAACCAGTAATACTGCTGTGAGATTTTTTCACTGCAACATTTTAACGCTAAATCGTAATATACCAATAGATGACTTACTAATGAAAAAAGAAAAGTTTTATCTATAAGGGGTAGGAAAATAGTTCAACTTTTTTCTTCAATTTCTCCACTTTCACTGTGCAGGAACTCCTACACAATCTCACAAAGAGGGATGATTGCTGAAAGTACTCTGAAATGCATTTTTTAATTGCCTTGAGCAAAAAAAAAAAAACATTTTAATGAGACATAATGGCAAACTCTTAAACTGCACAAGTGAAATGAGAAGAAAAGTAGTAGCCTTGGTTTAGAGGGAAAGATGCTTTTAGCCTTGAGGGTTATGACAGAGGAAAGAAGGGTGGGATTATGTTAAAAATAGAAAGATGCAGGGCTGAAAGAAAGACTTAGTGGCAGATTACAGTAAAATAGAAACTGTGACAGAGAAAGGAGTTATGGAGTAAAACATCTGTGGTCTGGGTTGTACGTTTTATGTCGAGCAGCAGAGACGTTCTGGTAACTTTCAGCATAGTGACGAGCTTCTGACAATAACCCCATTCGTACAGTAGATCCAATCTCACAGCATCCCTGTCTGCTCTTGGGATTAAATTAAAGAACACAGGATCCAATTTCATACCTGGCTTCCCGCATCGCCTGTCACAATGTGACATTTACTTACGAAAGAGATGCCCTTTCTCTATTCCTCTTGGTACTTATAAACCAAAAACCAAAAAGAGGGAAAACGAAGACTGTCTTTAACAGGCAGAGAATATATTTTCTTAGGGGATTAACTAAATTCAGTCGAAGGAAGTCATTCCCCTCCCCCTATACTAAGAGAGTGAGCCATTTCTCAATGGTGCTGCTGGAGATAAATAGCTTATTTTATTCCAGCTTTTACCGTTTGCATATCGATTGGATCTGCATTAAAGTGGGCTGCTTAGCAGATGGCTGTGCTGCACTGATAAAGATGGCAATTAGCTTCAAGAAGTTCAGGATTTTTCTTCATTATGAGAAACCTTTCACCCCTAAAGCATAATTACTTAAGAAGTGTGAATTGAAAATAATAGGTGGTATTAAAAAGAAGTAAAAAAAAAAACGACATCCACTTTTCTTTTACACACTGATTTGTAACATGTACAAGCACAAAAGCATCTGAAAGTCACTGAGGGAAGCTAGCATGCAAAAGGAACCAATCAGCCTGATTTTCTAAAGTAACATGTCACAATGGTTTGATGCCCTCTTGAGGAATAAGTCTAATATTTGCACTGATTAATGTCATTTAAGCAGTGTCTAAAGGTTTTCTTTTTATCTAAAAATGTAAACTAACTGTTCTTAAATGTCTGGTTAGTTTTGAAAATGTACAATCTAACTTAAATGAACCATCCATCCATTTTCTATATCCAATTAATCCATGCAATGTTGCAAGAGGGCTGGAGAGAGTTAACCCTCCTGCTGACAGGCAAGAGGCAGGGTACACCATGGACAGGTTTCCCTTCCATCACAGGGCCAACATAGAGACAAACAACCACTCACACTCACTCCTACAGAGAATTTAAACATACCAATTAACCTAGCATGCATGCTTTTGGACTGTGAGAACAACACAAAAAGACAAAAGCCAAGGTTCAAACCTGGACATTCTTGCTGTAA
Source organism: Melanotaenia boesemani (assembly GCF_017639745.1). NCBI lineage: Eukaryota > Metazoa > Chordata > Actinopteri > Atheriniformes > Melanotaeniidae > Melanotaenia > Melanotaenia boesemani. The sequence continues at coordinate 12,670,566 of NC_055687.1, read as the reverse complement.
GGGGATGTGCGCACCACCATGCAGCCCATTAAATGAACCAAAAATAAGTTCAATACTTAGCCAATATTCTCAACAAAATATTCTTCTATTTATTTGCATGGTTTAAAAAAACAAAACACCATGTGAAGAAACCCTCAATGCTTTACTGGTAATTGGACTGATGATTTGACTTTTTTAACACTCATGGTGAGAACGGTGATGGTGACTAAGTTTAACAGGTATTGCAAACAAGTTCCCTCCATGAATGGATTCTTGAAACTCTGGCTTTGATGCTCTCTAAAATAATAGCCAACATTTTGGCTAACAGCTTTATTTTCTACTAACTGTTTGGACCAGAAGTTCCAAACATTCCCAATGAAGATTTCAATTAACGCATCTTTGAGAAGACAGCTTGAAGAATATCATCCAAGTGGCAGACAGGCAAATCACGGCCAGTCAGACGCAACAAACGCAAAAAAAACAGCATATTTAACCATATGTTGACCCAACAGGCCCAAAGAAAATTAATCACATTAATCACAATGCAGCTCCACACTGAGGCAGAAAACATTCCCTCTAAATCCGAAGTATATTCAAGAACATAAACACAATTAACTTGAAAGCACATTTTGGCCTTACAATAAACATGCACATGCTGTAGCTGTGATTAAAATCTGACACCGAGCTATAGATCAAAATCTATATTACAGTAAGACTGCTGTTAACCTCTTGTGTCAGGTGTAAATCCGGCTTTAGTGGATCAAACCAGATAATCACAAATTGTTTGTGTTTAATCTGTAAGCACCAGCGATATAGCAACTAATACTGTGTGCTAGCAAAAACATTTTAATGAGCTGATATAAAGTTTCACTGCTCAGAGTCTGTGTTAGAGTCTGCTCTTTGTGACCCAGCAGTAAGTCACTGCTGCCTCAACACAAACAAATCACTGTAACTGGCTCCATCATCATCCCATCACCATTCAAGTAAGAATTTTGACAACAGCACAGTCCATTAGCCTTCAGTGTCCTTGGCTGTTATTTCTTTATAATGATGCACTACATCACTAGCAGCATAATTAGATGAAGCCTTGATATCTCATCTTGACTCCATCTTACACCTGAAAAATGTAAGAAAACTATCCATCCATTTAAATGTTAATGTAAAAAATAGGCTTTCTGCAGCAATATGTCAGCCTGGATAAACAGATAAAAATCCATTTAATTGGTTTCAATGAACAGCAAGTTTATTAATCGGTATCTGATTCTTTTCTCATTTTTATTTCCCTGGACTTTCAGTGGCCAATGTTAACTATAGAAAGAAATTTCTTATGCTGCCTGACATTTTTTTTTCTTTAGAAAGTAATCCCAGATTGGTTGCTTTGAAATTTTACCCATCATATGATTCAAGGGCTTTACAGCCTCACAGGAGTGAGAGCACCAAAGGGAACATATTTTCAAAAGAGCTTGCATCATCTGTTTAATAATCCTGAATCCCTATAGATGAGAGTGAGCGAAACGTCAGGTATGGAAGACACTACCCATCCAAGTCATATTAAGAACTGATCCTCCTTTTATTAAAGGGCTGTATTGTAGGATTTCCCTCAAGCACAGCAGTGAGAGCTGACTGATATGCTCCACTGAAGAGGACCCGAGGACCCCTCTGGATCTAGCTCCAATTAGAAATCGGTAGATATTATGACTCCCCTGGCAGGCTGTGAGGTTTCCTGTACTGAATAAAAGCAGAGGAAGATACTATAGCAAAGCTCAATTTCTTACATTTCAGTGGTTGGTCATGGTCATAGTGACCTGAGGCATCTTTTAACTGGTGTACTTCTATGTTACATAAGATCTTAATTGTTAAAAAAAAATCAAGTATTTCTGTGTTGGTCTGCAAGTACGAGGTCTGAGCTGAAAATTCAGATTCACTACTTCAGAGAGAACTGTAAGCAACGATTTTTAGTTACGATACGAAAAGATGAACTTTATTGTCCCCATATGGAAAATTTTCTTTGACTCGAGGGCTGTTACATTAGCTGCCTTGACAACATTAACCAGATAAACCAGATTACAGTGGTAAAATATCAGCATATTGGTGAGCTGACACAGCTCTGGGGCACACCTGTAGTGTACAAGTTCATTTCTTGTGTCATGTAGCCCCTACCCTTTTCTGTGTTTCCTTTTATTAATGACTGCTTAACAGTCATCCTTCCAGGAGAACATGTCTGATGAGACTTCAGCAAACAGTAGACTGAACAATGGAAAGGTCAGATGCATCTCTCAGATCGTTGGATTTTTTCCCTATTTCTTAAGGACATTACTTTCAGGTAGTGTTCATCTGCTGCAGGCAGTTTTTAGATCTGCAATGTCTTTTGCCCTTCATTTGTTCGGTTTCGTCTGATGTTGAAGGACAAACTGCACAGCAACAGACTTCTTATCAGCAGTGCATTTCAGCCAAAGTAAAGCCCTATCTCCTTCCTGGAGATTGTCATTAATGCCTTAATTTTCCATCTGATGAATGTACGAAGATAATAAACTCCTAACACTAACAAAAAAGCTTCTTCATAAAAAATAAAGTGTACAAAAACGACCATTAACACCAGTGTTGACCTCACTCCACCGGCTTCCACCTTGTTACAGAATTGACAAAGATTTGATTCCCTGTTTTTAAGACTTTAAAGGGTCAGGCCCCCTCCAATTGAGATAAATTTTGATATTATAATACACCAGCCAGAACAGCGAGGTCGGCTAATTACATGCTTTTAGATATTCCAAGATCCAGTTGTAAAAGCCGAGGTGATCATGCCTCCCAGCGGATGTTTGTGAGCTAAAAAACAGTTTAACTCTTATATATAAGAACTGTCAGACCTTTTAAAAATATTTTAAAAACCCAAGACACTAATAATAACCATCATTTTTCTTTATCCTTTGTTTTCGATGGACCTTGAAAGCTTTATTTTATCCATTGCATTTTACAAAATTTTAATCAGTTATTACTTTTAGTCTGTTTTTATTATTTTACTAATTTTACACATTGCGTTTTTATTGTTTTACTCTTCTTGGGTTGTTGACATTTTATTTTAATGTACATTGCTTTAGTGTAACTTTTGTTTTAAATGTGCTTTATAAACAAAGTTTACATTGAGACCATGCATGCTGAGATATGCAAAGTTTCAGGCTAATAGCTTTTTCATTATCATCTTGCTCGAACAAAAACTACAATCTCCTCTCAGTTTTTTTTTTTTTTTTTTTTTTGCATTCTTTGCAAGTGCAAATAAAGTAATAAGAACAAATTTGGTCTATTTGTGGAAAGCTGGTAGTAAGTGCCTAAAAAGTGTTAAAAGATTGAACTTAAAACTGGTTCTTTGCCAAGTTTTCTGTTATGTCCAAACAAAACTGGCAAGTTCCTCTAGCGGGGGCATTGAAAGATACCACGGTCAGTTTAAGTGGCTGAAGAATAAAAAAGTAAAAATCATATTTTCGTGCTAATGTTCAGGTACAATAGCTGGAATGAAAACTGAAGAAAATCTGTACAAGACTTTGGTCAAAACCACTTTGCAACATTACAAGATGTCTGGCTCTTTGGAGACAATTACAAACGAATTTGGGGTGGCTCAAAAACGTTCACTCAATAATTTCACAACTTTCTAATCTGTCAAACATTTTGGTCAACAGATGATTACTGATTTATTTAAAAAGACGAGCAACATGCAGGTTATGCGGGTTTCTGCTGTTCTGTGTCTGTTGCTTTTCTCTTTCTCTTTGTTGCTTTAAACATTTTATGCACAGGCATGTCCAATGTGTAATTACAGAAAAAATACAGTATAGCCCCCTGAGGAAGAGAATTAATATTGCTTGGCTATCTTTGTCCTTTGAGGTAAATTGGCTAGTTTTGCTTTGAACAAAGCATGAGAGAAAATTAGCATGTTTCTGTATCTCCTTATTCAGTCGGATTAATTTAACTATCCCCCATGCAAAACTGAGAAACAGTTGACTCCATGTTTGTTCTCGATTAAAAATGTCAACCAGTTTTCAACAGACAATCTTTTTTTTTTTTTTCAAATCTTAGTTTAAGGTTTGTATGCATCATTTGTCATGATGAAAATTTTGCCCTTTTTAGCTCTAGTTTGTTCTCTTTGACCATAAAACCCTTGCCAGGGAAAGGTCAACACATCTTAAAAAGAAACATACTGAATGACCTTTAAGCCTTTTGCCTCCAGCAAAATACAGACACTCACCAAACATGTTGCCAATATGCCCATTTTTCGTCAAAGGTCGGAGCTCATTCTTGCCCCAGGCGTACTGTTTGTAGTTGTCCCAGGCAAACTTCATCATCTGCAAAACAAGCAGAGGGCAGACACCCTGGTCACTGGACAGAAAGCAAAGCATCACACCTCCAAATACAACCATAATTAAATTGGTATAGCTCAAGGCAAAGGGAATGATAGATATTGATCAGGACTGGATAAAGGACAAGCACACAATTATAACACATAAACCACCTGCTAAAGAATACGGCTGACATTTCCCCTGCAGCTACTCCTCTAAATTAAAGATTGACTGGTGCCAGGAGCTGAAAAGCTACAAGAAAAGAAAAAAAAATCATTTTAACACAGAATTGTTGAAAATAAAATAATTATCTGGACGTGATTTGTGCAATCACATTTTCTCAGCAGGAACAAAAAGTACAGGAGAAGAAAGTAGAGACAAGTAAAGGCCTGTGCTTTGTATGGTGTAGTATGTTTAAAACCTGTTTAACTTGCTATGTGGAGCATCCACTGCCTGTAAAATCTAAAATATCATGACAACTCTTAATTTAATGTCAGGATTTTCTTTTTAAGACAACTTTGCTTGATAGTTTTCAACATTTTCACAATAATCTAAAATTGTAATTTTTGAAGTTGAAATTTTGGGATGTGCAAATGTTTCGCCATGTTTTAAGAGATGTTTAAACTTTGACACAATACTTAGTTCAACTTAAGAACCCACTTGAAATCTTCAGACTGCACGTTGAAAAAAAAAAAGACACTAAATGGTAGTTAATGATGTAGTCTGTGTAGCCAAGGCTTCGTGATGAAGCAGCTGATGTTACATCTTCAGAGCGAGACCAAGCTCGAATACTCAAATTTCAGCAGCTGTACATTAAGTCTTGATTTCTCGTATCATGATGATATGATGAAATATCTGTCCAATTCTTGTTTGTCTGTACTGAAATATCTGAATTTCTAACAATATGAGCAGAATTTCTCTTATTTAGTGACTAGTATCATTGGCCAGCCCAATGCTCTGATTAAAAACAAGATGTTTTCTTCACATCATCACAAAGATGATGGGATACATGGACAGTGCCCATACAAAATGCAAAATACTTGAAAATAAATTAAAAACTAATTTCAGCTCCAAGTATACTTGATTCAAGAGGTTACAACAATGGCATGTTCATCAAATTAAATAGATCACCACAACAAATAAGATGAAAGCAGAAAGCATCTGTACAATGTGTTGCACAACTGAGGCTGGACCTCATAAGATGAATTAATTTTTCCTCACTTTGGAAAACAATGACGATGCACAATATTCCTTGTTCTTTAGAAGTAGGCTAGAATAAGCCTGAAAGACAGACAACATTAATCAGATCCTTTCCCTAAAAGAAAACTCATTACGGACTCCTCAAAGGAAACAACTCATTCTAACAACAACAACCATTTTTTAATTCTAGGAAAACAGCAACCACTGGTCAGGGAGCTAAGATTTCATTACAGATTAATCATGAGCCATTTCATCATTTCGACCTACGGTGCCAATTTAGTCTGTCATTTGGCATTTGTGCTGTACTGCATACAATATTAAATCACTACATAGTGGAAGCCATTCACTTATCAGAACAAACTGTACAGCTGGCATTAAATTCATCACAACCATTTTATGTTTTTGTTGTTTTTTTTTTGTTTTTTTTTGCTTAACTGGCATAAAATATGACACAGCAGTATTTCTGCTGTAAGTTTTCCATTTTATACAAACAACGACAGTAAGAATATTCTTGCTTTATGTAAAAAAAAAAAACAAAACAAGCACAGAGTATCATTAAAAGGAACAGGATTGATGAATCTTACTAAATATGTTGTCTTTGTAAAAAAAGGTAAGAAATGACCAGACCTGCAGAACACATTGCCTTAACGAAAGAAAACCAGTCAAATGTGTCAAATGTGTCAAATAACCCAAAAGTTTTATTTGAAGTGGACAACATGGACATAATCCTAGCCCATCTAATTCCAACAACCTTATAATGCAAAGAACAGGCGTAATGGGAATTGGGTTTCCAGGAACAGTGGGATTTGGAAAATCTGTTTCTTTCAAAGAATGTTGCAAACATGTTATGAACATCTGTGCAAAAAGTTATCCAATCTAAAGAGTAAATGATGAAAATCATCCAATCCAGGAAAAGAAAGAAACAAGGCACATAATTTACTGAAACTGCCTAACTGCAGTCATGTGAAATGTAAAAAGGCAGCATTAATCACAAATAAAGTTAAACCTAAAAGATGCTCTAACAGAAGATTTCATGGCATCACAGTTGTTTATCTGCACCATATGCTATGAAATCACAAGTCCAAGCACTAACAACCAGTTAAAGATGCTCCAGTAATTTCTCACTTTTTAAAATATGAAACAACTTTGGATTATCACGGGGAACTGTGCGCCCTCTGGGCTTACTAGTTGGAAGATTTTTGAGATATGATGAGAGAGAGAAAATGATGGACAGAAATGTGTTGCAGGATTAAACAAGAGGAAAAAGAAAAATCAAAAGGGCTGATGTGACGATCTTAATGGAATAGAAGACAGTATTAGCTGCTCTCTCATTTTTTATTTTCATCACAGACACTGTGGATCACTGCTGATGGATGAGCTAATGGCATACAGCATACAGTTTGTGCTTCAGAGACATGGCAACAGGAATTACCACATATCCATTATTATAATCAAAGCCTTGCAGAACATGAATAATGTGAACAGTGACATGGAAAAAGATGGATTTAATGCAGTTTGTTTACAAATGGTGCCATCAGAGTCCCCCAAAATAGTCTGCTCTTTAGACTCAGATCATGAACTGTCGGAGCTGGAGCTCGTTGACATGCTGAAGCCTACTGTGTTAGTGGTTTGATGAATAATTTGGATTCAACAATGTTGTTAGTTGGTAAATAGGAAAATGTTAGATTGAAATCATCTCAGAAGGCTAGAAATAAAATATGCAAATACAACATTTCAAATTGTCTGTTCCAATAGAGCTTGAATTAAAAGTAAAATAACATGGTTAACTATGTGAAATGTAATTACATTAACTCTGTTATACTTTTCCAAGTTTAGACATGTCTAGTTGCAGTGTGTTGATCAGATGTTACGCCTGTGTAACTGTGTAAGGAATTTCCATGGTGTTGCCACGTAAACAGCTTTGTTTTTTAATTCCAAAATGTCAGTACAATCAGACTTGTCTCGCTCTCTGTACAAATTCACATTTCAGCTTCCTGCTGTGACACCCTGAAGATGCTTCACCCCAATTGAGGGAAAGAGATATTTGCTTTTGTGTTTCACATCACTGCTGCTGTGCGCTCCAGAGAGTCAAGGTGTAGGAGAAGTATGTTAGACTGTAGGTATAACAACCTACCATCGCAACACAGCCAGTGCTAATCAGTGGCTGCAGTTGCAGCAGAGCATACCACCTCCAATGCTGCTGCTCTGAGAGCAAACACATGAATGATTCCTTTCCAGTGGCACGCAAAGCAGATACAGATATAGTCTGACAGGACTTTGACTGTACTTTGGTTAAACTAATTAGCTGGTAGTTGGGCAACAGAGATCAATAGCTGAACACAGAACTAGTGATTAAAATTAATCAGGGATACAACATGCCAATACCGGGACTAGAAGCCAGATCCCATGAAGAGTAGATTATGTGTTTGAGGATAGTCACACAACAAAGAGATTACAGAAGATGTCATTAAACACCTAATCAAAAAAAAAAAGAATTCAGAAACAAAGAGGTGTTAACATCTGTAGCATTGATACCAAATGTGGGGGGTTTAAATCTTTAGAAGTCGTGTTCTCAATCTTGAAAAGTACAAAATAACTAAACTAATCTCTACATGTGTCAGACTCACTGCACAGTTTATGTGTCAGCTGTTTGTAGAAAGGGTGTGTGAAGTGTCTGGTTGAATGAGAGGGCCTGCCATTAGTGCACTCTAAAGACAAGGTGTTTCATAACTAATGTTTATCATTCTGTGCATTTCTGATTCTGTTACATCTACCTGCATACAAAAGCAACTTCTCAGAATGTGCATGATTACACCTGATAGAGAAGGCTTATATATAAATGTTTGAGTCCTGTGTGAGGAGTCAGAAAAGAACAAGAGGTTTTCAATGGACTGTTCTTAGCAGGTTGAGGATCTGCAGGTGGCAGCTCACTTTTTGTGAGTTCGAACCACTTTGTTGCATTTGGACATGCTGTACCTGGCAGCCACTTAAAGGGCTTTTACAGCCAATTTTATCCATCACAGGATAAAGTCTGACAAGATTTGTGTGTTAACAACCTTAAAGGACATTGAAGAGTAACAGAACCAACTGACACATGGTTGAGCCCATCTGAGCTAACACGCTGAGACAATAATGTAGAACAAAGACATTAAGAAAAACCTTTAAAAATAAAAATACCAGGGGACTTGGTTTGAATCTGGAATTTATATAAAAAAACCTAATTCCTCTGAAAGGAAAGGCTGAGCTAGTATTTTAGTCAGACTAACAGTGGTTTACAGGAACTGCAAAGTAACATCACTGCCACAACCATCAGCATGGGGGTTATCTAACTGGGTTTTTCCTGAGAACATAACACCAAGGCTTTCCTGCCATGGCTTAATATACTTCAGAGTAGTCCATGTCCGTCTGGCTGGCATACAACAGTACTGCCTCCAAAAGATACTCACATTTGTTGTCATACCAGGTTATAGTCTTGCACACGTGAACAGTTACAGTGCTTCTCAGAAGTTGTAATATTTTCCAAAAAGGTGCATGGCTGAGAGGAGAGAAACATACAGAATTTACTGATGGACTGAGCAGCTCTGTTGCTTTTACTGGATGAGTAATTAAAGCAGATCTTCTGTTTAAGGCAGACCAGCTGTCTTTACACCTCCCATGATGCTGCCATGAATTCAATGTTTCTTGAGAGAACCACAAATTCAATAAAACTGGAAAAGTGAGTAAAGGAAATAAAACGTGAGGTTAATTTATAATCTTACATTTGATCTACATCTTAAATTCTTTAAGTGAAAGCAAATGTATAACCAAGAAAACATCACCACCAAGATAAAAGTCTTCATTATGGGTTGATCATCTTTAACAGAAAATCCCTAAACTCGTCCATTTGCAGTGCCTACCAACCTTACGCCTTATTCAACCAGTTTACTAATTAGCATCTCTGTTGATGTTCCTTAGAAAAACTGTAAGCAATAATAATGTAAGACAACATTTACAGTTCCTCCATGTTCATTGGGAGGTCTATTTTGTGCCACCCGAAAAGATTTCTTAAATTTCCATTTACCATTTCATTCATTCATTGGACTGTGCTCACTGCTAAGAACATATTTACTGGTGTGTGTGTGTGTGTGTGTGACATGTAATGTTTATGAATCCTCATGTTTTTATATAAATTCAAAATGCTAAACTTTTCCTGCAACAAGACAACGCAGACGTTCATATATCAGTCATACTATGGTCTAAGCCCAGCTACAGTCATTATGTTTGACTGATGATAGAGTTTAATGGGAGAGCATGTCTATTATTATTTCAGTGTGATGGTCTAGATCAAAATTTTACATGCTCCGGCACCCACATTAGCAGAATGAAGGTACATAAAGGGGGATATACTATAGGTCCTTCTCTGTCAGATCAAATACATCTATGTAGAAAATTGATTTTAGTTTTTAGAAAGAATACCTGAAGTGGCCAAAATCAGAATCCGATCTATAGATTTGGGAATCAGCCAGGTAACTTAAAACCACTGCATCTCTACTACATCATTACTACACCGCTCTTTATGAAATCCCAAATTTACTGCATGACTGTTTGGAGAACGCTGACTGCAGTTTCTCTCTCTTATAATACGGTTTATTTTATTTCAGACTCTTCCTATATATATATATATATATATATATATATATATGTATATATATATAAGATGCATCAAAGTCTTCTTGATACCTTCTCAACCTTTTGTCACAGTCATAATTTTTGGCTCAGCACAATGCATCCCTTTAATCTAAGAGGACTTTCGGTGGTTAACGGATCATAAATCACCCCAGTACACAATGTGCTGTGTCACCACCTGAAACAAACAGGACCTTTGGCAGAGAAATGTGGAATCAGCTTTTCTCCCAGTTGTTTCCCCCTGAACCTCCCATCTGCTTTCCCTCTCACACATCCTCCAATATTAGAGCTGCCCAGCCATTTCCCTTCCTATTTAAAACCATATTTATGGTGAGCATTGACAGAACTCTGCAGGTCTATGACAGCCAGTGAGATTATCCTGAATCAGCACAACACACTGGTCAATTACGAGGGAGTCCTAAAACAACAATCAGAGTTGGACAACGAAGCATCTCTGAGCTGAAGAGCATTCATGCATGGAATTAATGAGCATCTGGGATCAAAATCAGATACAACAGATCCTGGTAAATAATCCTTTAAGCAGAGCAGAAATCATGTAAAAGAATATTACTTATTGTCCCAAAATCAAATTGATTAGACTGCATGTAATTAACCATAATAGTCAGCAAGCCTTAGTACACCAAGAAACACTTGCCAAGCAAATCAAATGTTACAATGAACAGGGGCGGCAGGATTTCAGCTGCAAGCCTTAGATCCGTTTTTACACTTAACTAGAAGATCGACTTTTAAAATTCCATGTGATTTTCTGAAGCTTTTTATTCCATCTACTAGTATCAACAAAGAAAGCATAAAAAGCTAGTTACATATTCAACATTTGGTCAAATTAAACCCAAATCAGTGTCAATTGTACTTTGTTTGCATTTTGTGTGCATGAATTTGCCTCTCTTTCTCTGGCAGGTGTCCTCACATCTCTTTCCAAAACACATCATTAGGAGAAATATGTGGCCTGTGCCCAACGGTCTCCTGAGTGTCTCGCTACTGGGCAGTTAGAGTTTTAATGCACTATCAAAGATTCACACTGAAAGACGAAGAATCACCACAAGGAGCATTTTAAAGTGTCTGGACTCAGGTCTTGAATTTTTGGAGGTAAAGCTGGAGTATTAACGGGCCTGAATGGCCCCAGTACAGCCTTCCGATGACCACTTATTAGAAGAGAGAAAGATGTGACAATATATTTGGATATTTCTGTGAAAATTGCTTTAAAATGCCATTAAATAAAGTCAGGAAGCTGAGAATAAGACAGCGTACAACACACATTTAAATGGGTGTTTCAAAAGATGAAGCTAGGATGAAGGGACTGCAAAACCAGGCCTTAATGATAAAAGCACATGGTGGACAATCACCTGCACAACACAGATACTGACCAAAGCTAGAGCGATAATATAAACAGCCCAAACAAAATTGTCTCAAATTCTACTTGGTCAACCCCTGACAGTTGGAGACGTTTAGAGTGACAACCAAAGGATTTTTGCAATGCAACATGTGAATCCTGTCAAAAGAAATGCAGCTTTGTCTTTTAGATTTGTGTTTTGATTTTAAAGTCCACAGCTTGACTGTTGTGATTCATTCTCACTAGGCTCATCTTATTTCCAGATGCAGCAAGCATGTGTTTGCAGCATAAAGGCTTATAAAGACCAACAAAATGACAAGAAGAAATAGTCATAGACTAGATGGTGCATATATGTTTATATTTTTTAAGTTCTCTCTCTCTCTCCCTCATATATATATATATATATATATATATATATATATATATATATATTAATCCAATTACATACTTTCCTATTTATTTTAAAAAACACCTATTTATGTACACCGTTTTTATGAAGTCCTTTATTTATATTTTTTTCTTGTTGATTTCATTTGGTCTTTATGTTTAACATCTTTAACTCTAGTGTTTTTCCTCTTGGGGATCCTTCATGCCGGGGGCTATGGCTGCTTGGTTTGCAGGGCCGTTGCTGTGGGGACTGCCTTTGTCTGGGTGGCTGGGGATCCTGCACTGCAGCCCTGTGGCAGGTACCCTGGCCTGGCCTAATCTGGGTGGTCCCTCTGTGGTCATGGGTGGGCTTGATTCTGGTGTGAATGGGTCCCCAAGATATTGTTTCCTCACAGCAGCATTAAGTCAGATGTTTATTTCTATTGATATTTTTATACCTACGTTCAGTGAAGAGAGTAACTCGGGAAGGGAGAATGGGGTTGGGGTAGGAGGGGGTAGGGGGTATACATAGATTTTGTGTGTGTGAGTGTGCGTGTGATTGTGTGTGTGTTTTTAAATTCCTGTTATATACTCTAGTGTGTGAAGGCTTTTTAAATGTTTGTAATATGCATAATCTACTTTTATTATGTAAAGCACTTTGTGTTGCTTTGTGCATGAAAAGCGCTTTATAAATAAAAATGGATTTGATTTAGGAGTGGATTTGACTATGCTGTCATATTTAGCTCTAGAACTAACAAAGAATAACAAATATGGGAATGTTTGCTAGCTATATTAAGAGGACTTTGTCTGCACACTCAGAGCTTCACCAACTCTTAATGTTTAGACTGACAACTAGCAGAAACACTGGCTTTATACTTGATTTACACAAGCTTCTCTATTATCAAGCATTCAGTACTTTACATTCTGAAGTAATGTTTGTCTGCACAGAAGCTCTCAAGACTCCAGTCAAACAATTTTACTTCCTCCCACAGTTTCTGTGGATCCCTAAGACGGCCCAATCAATAGACTTTGCTAGAAATGTTGATGGAAATTGAATGAGAGGAGAGCAAAGTGGTTTCTTCACTAAGTGAAGTCAAAAGAACTTTCACTACAAGCATCACAAACCTCAAATATTCCAAAAGCTCAGTAACTGATTATCTTCCACTCCTCGTATTGCAGACAGCAGCTTTTTTCTCAGCTGGTAATACAATTGCAAAGACGGTACAGAAAGTGGGGAATTGCTGACAGTAAATACAAACCATTGCAGAGGTTTTGCAGTGTTTTAAAAGGATAACACCTTTGCAGTGTTATTTAGAAAAAACAAGGTGGAAGATAAAGAAGCTGGGGAAGGAAGTCATGAAAGAACGACATGCAAAGAGGCGGGGAGTCATTCATCTTCAAGACATTGTCAATTTGAGTGGGTAGCCTGTAGATACATTTCCTCTCTGGGAGCAAAGCTGTCCTGTTGGGATCATGATGGTGAGCTTACTGTGCATTTTAGAAAAAAATTTACAATGTACTTTTTTTCCTCACACCAGCTCAACCACAAGAGGATGAGGACTTTTGCAGGAGACATACAATTATACCAGGTCTTGCATAAATGCACCAGGGAGAAAGAAAGTGAGTACCATTCATAGATTTATCAAATGGAAAAGAGACAGACTGGAACAAAGGTTCAGCTCTAAGTGAGACTGAAGACCCATATTTATATTCCATAAACTGCCTAGTGTAATTTTCAGGTTAATTTCAGGCTTCAATCCAACAGAAAAAACCAACCAACCATTACGATGTGGAAATCACAAATGTGTGTTTTGTTATTTTTCCTCTTCAGATTGTCGGGGTGCAGAGTGTGATGGAGGTAAATCTGCCTCAGTGAGCATCACAATGTCTACTTGAATGGTTAAGAGTGTCAGGCATTGCTGAATGTTTTCAAGGGGTGACATGACAATCATATTTTGCAACACTGATGCAGTCATTCAGAAAACACCTCCAGACAGCTACAGCTGCAGACAAGAAGCAGCATCGTCACATTGATTGTTGGCATGAGGATTAAAATGTGCCAACTATGGAATCAAAGGAATTAACTCCAGTAACATAAAAAAAAAATTTGTTGTTAGCCGACAGGTCACACGGAAGAAAATTCATTTGAGCAGGGCTCAAAGTACAATTTTTTGGGCAAAGAAGCACTGGTGCATGTGGCAAAACAAATTACTTGCACTAAAATAATTTAGGTGCAAAACCAAAATTTGGGAAAAGTTAAATTTAATCTTAAAAAACTTAATCAAAACTAAAGCAAACATATAAATGTGTTAGTTTAGTTTCTTAAGTCTGTTTTGGCTTTTAATTAGTGTTGGGTAATGATCAATTTATTTTAGATCTGAATATTTTTATTAACATTTAGATTTAAATAAATAATTGAACAGGCCAACTTAAAAAAGGAAAACATGAAACAACAGCAACAACAAAAAAAAAGACAACCTTGAACAGCACTTCCTAACGGAGTGCTGGAGAAAAACTTTAATGTTCTTTGGTTTAAAAACACTTACTTGTAAAAAAAAACCCAGATAATCCAGAATAATAATACAGAAAGAGTACAAAAAATTCCTGCAAATCTCAATTTAACTTTATAAAACAAAATCAAGTATTTATGACAAAGAAGCTTGAGAGTTTCAGGATTTATTAGCTAAAAGGTAACAAGTCAGCAGGATGAATTTCAAAGCTGTGTGAAGCCGCCTTCCTTCATTACAGAGGGAACAAGATCTGATAGTGAATTTCAGCCATTAGGTGTTTCCTGCTAAAACTGACAAAAGGCAAGATCAAAGTCTCAGATCTTCTGTAGTGTGGGGGAGGAAGTGATGTTTCAGAAGAAAAATTAGGATTATGACCTCAAACTTGTGTAAAGATTCAGTTATTCTACAATTAAACATTTACCTTAAAATAAAATAATAAAACAGGCGATAAATAAGCAGGAAAAAGAAATGGCATCTGACCTGCAATGAAGTGATGACATTTAGCCTGCATAAAACTGATTTAATAACTTTGTAAAACTAAAATCCTAACGTAGTAATTTTGTGAAATGATCACTGTACATCGGGAACAAGTTTATGGCCAGCCAGTACCCTCCTCCTGTGGTCTACGGTCTGTCTATGCAGTCAGTGGGAAATATACTAAAAACTGCATTAATGCATGATGAAATAATTATGTGTTAATTAATTAAAGCGATAACGAATGAGCACACGCAGTCTCATTTTTAATAATTTACAACCTGTTTTTTTTTTTTGTTGTTTTTTGTTTTTTTACTTTTTTTTTTTTTTTTTTAACTTTTTTAAATGTTTTTGTCTAAAGTCTAACTTAATCAACATTAATGTCTGACCGTATACGCCAGCGGGGATCAGCCAGTATAGCGACAGAAGCGACAGTTTACAGCAATGCATGTTACCAGCCGTCAAGGATGTGTCTGAGAAGAGTACATAACATCCCTCCATGACCCAGCACACCCATGCACATTATTTGATTCAGCTGTTGCCTTCAGGAAGAAGATACAGGTCCATCTGGGCCAGAACCAGTACACGAGCCACAGTTTGTACCCCCAGGCATTGCAGCAGCTCAGTGAGTACTTTACACTCTCTTCTCCCCTCCAGCCAAACCCCCTCATACTACATCTCACACGCACCTACAATATGTTTGAATTGAACTTTGCTTTGTAGTAACACTCATCTTTCCTCATAAGTTCAGTTCTTCTCTCCCTCTTTCTGCTATTTCTCCTGATATGTGCTGCTATTGAAATGTGTGCAGAACTTTTTTTTTAGCACTCTTTTTGTCAGTTGGGTGATGCTTAAATCCGATCTTGCTGTTTTCTATGACAATAAACAATGAATATGAATGCATTTAAACTGGATAACGTTAGTCTATTAGTTGCTCCGTTATTAAGAAGTGATGTAGCTAGGGACCAGAGGTATAAAAATTGCGGTACAAGGGTCCTATTTTCTGACAGGAATGTGATTTACTCTCACAGAAAAGAATTAAAGTAGAAACAAGTGTGAAAACTTGGAGTTAAACTAGCAAACAGAGAAATGTTCACAAACACATTCTCTAATGAATTACCCTTTGGCAGAGACCTACACCAGGTTTTTGATTCCTAACTGTACGATGGCAGTTTTGAAACACCTTTCATTTCTCAAATGATTCTTCAGAGAGGAAAGCCTTTGAACTCTAAGATGTCATGAGTATATCTGCCTCACCAGTGCTTTCATTTTAAATTTGTGACTTCTGAGGAGAAAAACAAAGATGAATTCCTAATGTCAGTGGTTAATTAGTCGTGCATGCATTCCTCTGAAAATAGCAATTATTCAGAAAAAGCAACCAATTTATTTATTACATTTTTTTTAAAGACTCAACCTAAACTGTGAAAGTTTAACTTGCTTCATTTGATGAGAAATTAAGAGACTTTAAAGAAATGATCCTTTATTGCTGCTTATTTTCAGAACAGAAAAATCCACAAATCCCATATTATAAAGAAAGAAGCAAGTAATTAAGAGGAAAACTGCAGAGCTTCGCCACCCATTAGACGGACTGAGACCAATTGGCCTCCTAAATTTCAATTTAGTAGCTCGGCCTGCAGACGGCACATGTACAGATAAGCAGAAAAATCCTCTTGGAAGAACATACTTTCATTTATTTCTACTCTCAGACCCCAGCATTTAAAATGCAAGAAGCATTTTCACTATGAGAACAGGTTGAAAAAAGTTTTATATTCAGTTTCTGCACCTTTGAAGTAGTGAAGAGACATCAGTCATCTTGCTAGAGCTGTCTGACAGCCCCATTCTCTCACTTTAATGAAATCCTAACATAGAAAAGCCAGATTGCTCTGACAATAAACCCTCCAGTTATTTTCCTCTGTCACATTCAGAGTATAGCATCTCCATGCTTTTGCCAACACCCAGTATATCCTCGAAATATCATCTTCAGTTAAACAATGGAAGCTTAAGCCTTTAAACACATCAGTAGTTATCAGAAGTTTTTTTTTTCTTTTTCTAAGTAGCACACACTGACATCGAGGTTGCTGGCAACCAACTATAGAGGCAGATTTTTACTCTGAAAATGTTTTTAGAGAATAAGTTGCTATTGTTGAATTCTGTACTTAAAACTCTAAATAAATAAACCACAATAAAGGTGACCACATGCTTTAGCTACACTTAGGATGACACGAACACGTGGGGTCAGTGCTATGCATGTAGAAATCTGAGAAAAAAAATAAATAAAGATGCCTGATTTTTATTAGCCTGAAAGCAATATAAGCATTTCTATTTACCTTCATCAATTTCCACTCAGATAATGGTCAAGGTGTTTTTTTCAAGATATAAAGAAAAAATGGTTTTCTTTATAGTCTTCAGTCCTCATCCAGGAATGTGAAATGGGGGAGTCTGTACACAGTACGGCAAGAAATCATTCAGACATGCAGCCACATTTCAGGCTTGCATGTTAATGTCACTGATCCACTCTCTTCGGCCACAGGGTCTCTGCTGGAGAGGGAAAAAACCAAAACCATTCAGGTTGAAAACAAGCGCATCTGTTAAATATAAGTAGTAAGCTCCACAGCTAAAGGTGTCCCTGTAGGCTATTACACTGCAACCTTGAAGCCCAAGGATTAGTGCATGTTCCTCCCAGTGAAAGCCACACCTTCAGAAACGGTACTTGTGACAACTACTGGTCCCTCAGATAACGGCTGATACACAGCAGCAGAAGCTGCAGAGGATTTGGAAAAAGTATGGCAAGATGAGGCGACAAAAGATCGAGGGGAAACAAGTTTCTCAGTGTTGACTGAGCCCTGGTCATCTCTTGATAAAGTTATATTTGGAATGAGGCCATCTTTAAAAGCAACAGTCTTTTATTCACTATTGATACTCGAAGCTGTTGCCCACAAAAGCTCATACCTCAAAACAGACACAGCGGAAGTGGACAAATGAACATGAATTCCAAATAGGCCAGCCACAGTAGTTTACAGAGACATACTGGGAGAAAAGCAACTTGAACAAAGATAGAAACTGGGAAATGTGCCTTTTTTCCTTTAGTAGCTGTAGTAAAATAATTTATACTTTATTACAAAATAGGTCTGCTGTGTCATTTCATAGTACCAACAGAGAGCATGTAAAGGTGGTGTTTCAAAGCTCAAAATAATCCCTGAATACTATACAGCAGAGCTGCATGAACTCAAAGCTGAGAGGGTCATTTTCTCCCCATGATGTTCACACTTTGCATGGAAAAATTCCAAACCAAAATGTGTTAAATAACTACAGCAGAATAAAAATATAACCATAAAAAAAACTACATTAAAAAAAATAAAAAGGGAATGGATGTGTGGAACTTGTTGCAGCTACAGTACCGAATAAAAAGGCAGCAGAAAGCTTTTCTTCTAGGAGGAAAGTTGAAAACCCCCAAACGAAACCTTATTTCTGCACTGTTACGAGAGCCATTTTATTGTCAGGAAGAAAGGAGCTATTGTGTCAGAATTTCCCTGTCCTGCAGCAGTGTGAGATGTCTAACTACACTGCAATCATCTGCAACCTCTCTTTCTTCCCTTTCACGTGGTACTACACTTCAGCAGAAAAAAGTTTAAAAGAAGTGTATTCTAAAATAATTTTAAGCCTTTCACCAAGTCCACAAATTACTATCTTTGAATGAAACCAAGGGAATCAATTTTAGCATTAAAGGTGTAATTATGTCGATACAACCAGTTGGAAGTTTGACATTACACCAGTAAAATCTGGTTTAAGGTTTTGCTGCAGATCCAACACAAAGCACTGTCAAATTTTTCATATCAGCTTCAGAGTAAACATGCACTAAAACGGCCAGCGCACACCAAGTGAGCCAAGTTTGCACACGATTTAAACAGCCGGGGCACCAGACGCCCCTTATTGATGTAGCAGCAAAAGTAGAGTAAGTGTCCACAATTACTGCTCGAGAACTGACCACGAAACATGAAATATGAACAGCATTACTGTGTATAAAGCAACTCCATCCATGGAAAAGAAACCAGCTAATAAGAACTGTATGCAGCCATGGCAAAGAGCGGGTCATGTATTAAATATTCAGAAACAACACACAGATTCCTGTTGCTTCTCTACTAATGCTTTAAATTGTCAAACGTTTTAATGCAATAATCACAACTAAACTCATCTCAATTTTTAAGTAAAGCTTGAGTCAAGTAGTCAGGGCCTAGAGCAGGGCTGATCAATTCGGTCCTATGAGGGCTGTTAGATCCATTTAATTTGATTCAGGTGTGCTGAACCAGGAATACATTGAAAACCTGCCGGATTGCAGCCCTCGTAGGACCGAACTGAGTAGCCCTGCCCCAAAGTTCTTCAATCACCACAGACCAAGAACACATAAAATCAGTTAATGTCTCCGAAAAGTTCTCTGTACCTCAGTTTCAATCCATTTTACCCCCTAAAATGCATCCAGGGAGCAGAAGAAAATGAGTTACATTCTGCACAGCGCCTTGCTTTTCTGAGCATGGCTATTATAGAAGATCCGCAGAGACAGAGCGAGAAATTCGAATGGATCAAAAAGTCTGTCTTGGCTGTTTTCTGCAACATTATTGTTTCACCTATGTTTTTTTATGTTTTTTTTTTATTTTTATTGAATTCAGTTCTTGTTTTCTCTTGCTTTGATTTGCTTTGTATTCATGTTTTTTCCCCCTTGTTTGGTTTTCTCTGTGCACCTCATTTCAGATCCCACTCCTATTGTCCGTTTTCACATCTAATTTCACTGGCTTGCTGTTATTTTTGTTCATCTGATGAGCAACAGTAGGGAGGTCGCACAGTAGGCAAAAAAAAAAAAAAAAAAAAGTACAAAATGTTTTCACTTGGCAGGTAATATATGCCTATCTAAGCTGGCAGAGGCCTGTAACTTGCCATCTGTCATCTGAATAAATGATTTACTTCAGATGGGCATCTATTCAGATTAAGGAATTCAATATGGACTGAAATCACTTGCTTAAGCCAGGAAAGTAGCAGGCTCATTGAGACTCTCCAGCTGCAATTAACTACTTTGGTCAAAAGATACTGTTGATTCTTCCACCTGGCAAGTGTCCACTATGCGCTGGGATTCTAATTATCTTTTTAGTCCCATGCACGTGTCTCTGCAATATGCTGATAAGTCCAGAGAAAGGTTCTCATTACATCCCTCGTCGCCATTTGTGATCATACCCTGGAGCTTTCAGATATTACTATTGTACGTGCGTTTCTATGCAAAAACGCCTGTGTTTTGAAAAGAGGGAGACTCAGAGGAAACAAAAAAATGGAAAGTCAGAGCAATTCTGATTGGAAATGGGAGAAAAAAAAACAAAAGCAAATAGGAAAGTGGAGGAGGCAGTGTTTTTATTCATCTGCTCAGCAGTAGTTCGAGGCAGGTGTCTGCATCTCTGCTCGCATTATTTACTCTGCAGGGTGATTGAGGCGCTGAAACCTGCAGGTAGTCAACACTAAAGCAACACAGTTTGTCAGAGACTGTAAATAAGAGTCTGATAAATATACACTCTGTCAAATCCCTTGTGACATTCTGTGAATGTATGTGACAGCACTGATATACAGACATCAGCATTAGCTGGCGCATCAAAGATATACAATATAATAAACGTCCGAGTCGAGGCCTAAAATTGGTTTGAAACTGTTGGTGCCAGCAAATTTGTTGAAATACAAATGCATTACATGCACACATATCACATATCAATGATGTATGTGTGATGGTGGATTTGATTTCTTAGCTAAATTTAATGAGATTCCTCCCTTGTCATTTAAATTCCTGCAGCAGTCATGACCAGAGCCAATGAGCAGCCATTGGGGCTGAATCCCAACCTACCAAACACTGTGTCCCAAGCCAATGGTTTTCACTGACTGGATATTGATTCAAAGTGAAAATCCAGGCCTGATCCAGATATTGTCAATATGATGTTTTAGCCAGAAGACCACCGGAGCACAAGCTCCTTTCAGTTTAGGGCAAAACATTTAAACATTCATTTTCTCTCTTGCATCTAAACATCACAAAACCCTGTGCTTTAATATTTATTTTTAACATTGAACATTTTAGGAAATGTTGCATGCCTTTTCCCCTTTAATAAAAAAAAACAAAAACAAAAAACACCATTATGGCCACATTAAACCACTTAAGGACCCAAACATGCCAATGATCTGTGGGGCTCTCTCTTCATATGTTACCAGCTGCCTTTAGCTTTGTTTCACTTTGCCAGGAGCTTCAGAAACCAAGCAGAACAGATGTAATCTGTGTGCCGTCAGAGAGACTTTGCAAAACTACTCAAACTGCAACAGCTCTACATCTCTGGTTGTATGAGGCAACCATGAGTTTCTGGTAATGACTCTTTTAGGCCTGGCAGAAAGACAGTAATATGATTTTTGGCCTTTTTACTCTATTTGTATGTTACCTACCATACTCCTGTAAAAATGTCTGTATCAAGGGGAGTGATTCTCTCCAAAGACCACATTTCTCCTCTGCTGCCTGAAATTTATTGTTGGAAGTTCAGAATTTTTAAATGTACTGTCTGTCCAAGGGCTAGTTTGACCAAACTTAAACAAGGAATAAGCTACTGCTGCTAGTGCCATCAATTTTCATCTATCAGTCGACCAATCATAGCAGACTGAGCCTGAGGGCTACTGTCCAGCAGGCTTTGGTTGTTTCCCAGTTGCAACACACTGGACTCAAATCAATGGATTATTAATGGGCTTCTGCAGAACTTGACAAACTGTTGGGGAGATCAATTTAATCTGAATCGGGTGTGTTGGAGCAGGGAAACACCTAAAACCTGCAAGACAGCAGTTGTCAAGGACCAGGTTTGGTGAGCCCTGACACAGAAGAGAAAAATGGCTTTGTGCAGCATAACAATGTGTTTGTGTAAATATTGTTTATTTCTAGAAAATTAGGTTAAAATTTACAAGATCATAAAATGGTCATAGTGGGACTGTGGATCAAACTTTTAATAAACATACTTTTCATGGAGCGCAAAGTGTTTTACATAATAAACTGTTTTTGAATGTTAAAAAAAAAGTCAAGAATAAAACATCAAAGTTTAAGATTACACACCGAATCATACTCTTTTTCACAAACATATCACACCCACACATATACAACTCCCACCCCTCTCGCACAAACAAACTGACTTGTAGTTTCTGCCTCTTTAACTAAAACATGAATATAAAAACAAAACTGGAGATGAACGTATGAAGATAAACAGCTGGGTGAGGGTAAAAGATATCTTGGGGACCTGTCCACACTAGGAGTCACCTCACCAATGACCACAGAGGGTGTCACCACAGGAACCGCCCAGATCAGGGCAGGCCAGGGCCCACACCATAGCCACACAACCACCCTAACTGAGGCGATCTCTACAGTAACAACCCTGCAGACACCACTAAAAGGCCAGCACCAGAGGGCCTTAGGACCCTCTGCGAGAGCACATAATTTAAAATCAGGTCAAATAAATATGAAGGACCATTGTGACATTTATAAACAACTAAAAGAATCTTAAAATCAATTCTGAAGCCCACGGGGAGCGAATGCAACGATTTTAAAACTGGTGTAATGTGTTCCCGCTCTCTGGGGTTCTGGAGTAATTGTAGACTTAGATTCTATTTTTAGGAATACTAGAGAGTAGAGCAGTACTATAATCTATTCAACTAGATACAAATCTAACTTCAGTGTAGGAAAGGATCATAGTACACTGAATATCTACTGTACAAATGACAGCAATGCTATTAATCATCTCACTAAACAAGTAAATGAGCATAGTTTTCAAAAAAGTCATTTCAAGTCAGTTTTGTACTTAAACTTCCTATTAGGGGTGGGAAAAAAGTTGTTTTCTTTTATTTTTTTTTATGCATTGCAATGTGGACGTGGTTGATTCTGAACCAATGTATAAATGTTTAAAAAAATATGTATTCTTTAACTGTTAATAATACCATGATGAGGAACGCAAAAGGCAGAAGTTGAAATTGTGGAAGTGTAGCGCCTACAGTGTCCGTGCCGTGCACATAAGGGACATGGTGTCTGAGCCAGAAAATCCAACCAGTACCCTCTGCATTAAAAGCTAGCATGTGGAAATGCGGCTCATATGCGTGGCTTTGCCTGCTTCGAATGTCTGTCAGGTTTGAGGAGGTGGGAATGTCCAAATAAACTAATGCATAGAAGTGAACTCTGGTCCACATACAAACGTAGCTCTCGGTTGGCTTCAAGTGAAACAAATGCAGGAAGCAGACTACAACACAAGGGGCATTGTGGGTTAAATGTAAGGCATTGTGGGTAAACAACCAAAACAATCATGTTAGACGATAGGCGACTCTGGCCAGGAGAAATGTCTCGCAATCAGACATGTAAGAACACAGTAAAGGTTCTGATAGAAAAATGGTCAACCCAAGACTACTAAGATCTGATACAGGTCTATGTACAGGTCCAAGATATGTCCTACATTAACCAATAGATGAACAATTTTCTTCTTTGTTGTTTTTACAACAAATATGAGAAACAATGTTTCACATTTCCACTCGGAAAGTAGTAGTATTCAATATGTCACACAAGGAAAAAAGACACATTAAGATGCGCCTATAATTGTTTTAAATTCACATTGTGGCCATCTGAATCATAATCAAATTGTAATGTTTCCACACCTACTTCTTACCAAACTTTAGCATCCAGTAAACTGCCCCATAAAGTCAACATCTGAAGTCAATTTCAACATCCAGCAGCTGCCATACCTTTCCTCTACTCCTCCCTTCAGTCAAGTTGGAACATCAAGTAGCAGTCTCTCTTTGGCAGAGAAGCCAGATGAAGTTAGCATTGATCTTTACTCTGTGAAAAACATATCGACAAGGGCCTTACACAAGACCATCCAAGCCTCTTTGTCCTGGCACAAAGTCAAAACTTTTTTTTTTTTTTTAACTGTAGTGTCCATAAGGAGACTAAGCAGTCTGACTATTCAAGTTCTTGGTAATCTTAAACGCTTTTGGGTGTTTTGTTTTTCTGAAGCAAAGGGATCGTCTCCACTCTGAAGCAAGAGCCATGGGAAAAAGAAAGAAAGATGGGAAGAGAGGGCATGGGATGAACTGAAAAGAGATGTATATCAAGGGAAACTGAAGAAGAGTTAAGAGGATAGAGAGTAACAAAAACAGGACAAAAGAAGGAATAAAAGAAGAGTGACAAAGGGGACAAAACAACCTCTGGGGGTCCGAGTTACTTTGAATGTGAACACTTTATGAATACAGTCTGATCAAAGTAAGTTTTTAGCATTAAAATGTGGCTGGATGAATGAAGGTTATCTATATCCTTTTAATCTCATGTCAAATTCCCTTAATGATTATGGAAAGGACTGCAAAGTGTAGCATGTTGATTCTTAATTTGGTCTCATATTCTAGCTTCTTGCATTTCCTCAATTGAAAGAAATTGTGCTTTAGTTCAAGTATATCCCTTCCTGAATGAAAACAGTGGGGTCCCTGTAATCTGGGCTACCCTCTTCAGAGAACTAATAGGTGTGGACTAGCAAATCTCCCATAATATTAATGCTCTGAATGGTCTCCAGCTGATTTTAAAACGCTGCAGCAAGGCTGTAATGAAAATTAACTGAAGAAATTCATTCTCATATTTTAGCTTCTCTACACTCCCTGTAGAGAGCCTTCAGTTATAGGCCTCTCTCTTCTTAGACCAGTTCCAATTTTGGCTTTAGGAAGCAGAAAATCATTCTACATTCATTAATAGAATTAATACTTCAATTTTTAATGAAGCTACACTGCTCAAAAAAATAAAGGAAACACCTAAACAACATATTTTAGATCTTGATGAATGAAATATTCCAGTTGAAAATCTTTATTTCATTACATAATTGAATGTATTAAGAAAACCTAAGAATGATTATTTACCCATGGAGGTCTGGATTCAGAATTATACTAATTTTTGCACAAAATAAAAGTGGAAAGATCACCTCACAGGGTGACCCAACTTCTGTGGAAATTCAAAATGAGGTTCAGTAGTGTGTGTGGCCTCCATGTGCCTGTACGTACATCCCTATAACGTCTGGGCATGCTGCTGATGTGTTCAATTGAATTCAGGCCTGGTGAACTGGTGGGCCAGTCCATAGCATTAATGCAGGAACTGCTGATACATTCCAGTCACATGAGGCTGAGCTCTATAATGCATCAGATGTAATGTATTTGTATTGTAAAACCCCATCTAGGGAAAGACATTGCAAATTAGCCTTGGCTATAAATGTTTTGGTGTGATACATGTTTATTATATACACTTGTCCCTATCAAATAACCCAGAATCTATCTGTTCATCCATCCATCAATTCATCCTTCCTGTTTATGCTGGGAAATGTTGCCTCTTCATGGCATCTCCAGAATGTCTCACATCTGTCCTGTATTCAATGTGAACCTGCTCTCATCCACAACGAGCACAGGGTGCAAATGCAAATCTGCCAATGCTGGTGTTCTCTGGTTAATACCAATCGGGCTGCAGAGTGTTGGGCTGTGAACACAGACCCCACTGGTGGAAGGTGGGCCCTCATACCACACTCATGGAGTCTGTTTCTGACAATGCACATTAGTGGCCTGCTGAAAGTCATTTTGTAGGGCTCTGACATAGCTCCTCCTGTTTTTCCATAGACAAAGGATCAGATAGCTGTCCTACTGCTAGACTAATGTCTTCTTGTACACTGATCTGTCTCCTGATATCTCCTCCATGCTGTTGACACTGTGCTGGGAAGCAGCAAACCTTCTTCCGACAGCATGCATTGATATGCCATCCTGGATGAGCTTCAATACTTGAGCAACTTCTGTGGGTTGCAGACACTGCCTCATGCTACCACTAGTGGCAAGGGCACTGCCAAAATGCAAATGTGACCAAAAATCAGCCAGAAAAGATGAAGACAGGAAAATGGTAAATGGCGACCACCTGCAAGACCATTCCTTTATAAGGGTTGTCTTGCTAATTGCTTCTCATTTCCACCTGTTGTATGTTCCATTTGTGAAACTTGGTCACAATCAGTGTTAATCCTAACTGGACATATTGATATCCCAGAAGTGGGACTCACTTCAAGTTACATGGCAATAATTAAGTGCCCTTTATTCATTTTTTCTTTTTTGAGAAGTTAGTTAAGGCTGGCTTCGTGATCCTTTAAGTGTAATTACACCCTCTACTTTTTGCGTAACTTCACCCACTGCCAGATTTTGAAAAGAAAATGCAAGAGGGGTGCGAGATGTGGGGTGATCAGGGAGCAGAGAGTGGGCAGGTCAGGCAGAAATGAAATGACAGCCGCTAAGCAAGATTCACCGAGCACCTACGCTACAGAGCGATCTTTGAGGTGGATAACTTCCCCCTCCAGAATCTCCTCAGCTACACAAGAACAAGGTGGTCCTGAGCCGTATCAGTCTGAGCCATTAGCGCTGTTGAGCTGGCCTGTCAACAACTCTGGCAGGCTCTGGAAAGCTGTGGAGACTCGCAGCAGGTCGTGGCAGCTGCGAGAAGTACAGCTGTAAGTTGCCGCTGTCACGATTTCAGCTGCTGTCTGTTGCCAGATGACGATCAGCAGGTAAAGAATGTAGTCCGGTTTTACCTTTACAGCATACAACTTCACATCCGTTTATATGCTTTGGAGGGTGGGTGTTCTATGCCTACAAGGCAAGGACTCACCTATTTGCATCTGGAGGGTGGGGGATGTGAGGTTTTTAAAATTTTTTCGTGACAGAGAAGCACCAGTACGGCTCAAATTCTTCCACTAGTGGGCAGCGCTAAGTTGAGAGTTCACTCCCGCAAGCTGACATCAGTTTCAGACACCGTTTGGCAGCGATAATGCTTCGCTATGAAGTTGTTTCCAACCGCCCAACACACCCTTTTCTACAGTTGTCATTGTCTTCATTCTCCATCTGCGTTTTTGTTCCCTCCCCAATTCTGCTCTTCTCTGGTTCGTTTCTTTCGCTGGTTGCATATTAGCCATTCTGCTCAGCACTGCCCCCGGGATTTGCGGTGGTAGTGGTTCGTCTTGTGTGTCAAGCGACAGATAAGCTCCCTGAAAACGGACCAAATTACACACGTAAGCAACGCAGAAGACTGACAAAACTGTCCATCCGTCTGTCTTCCGCATTGAGCATAACTGGGCCTTTAGTCATCCTTATACTTCTATAGGCCTGGCCCTAGCCTGCTTAGGGATGTCCAATGATACACTGAGCACCTCCTTGCATGACATTATTATTGTCATTATGTTTCTTTCAATCTGAGTAGGTATCTCTAGCTTAGAGTTATGGTGCTGTTGACCCCATCCTCTCCATTCCCAGATAGCTGCCCTTCTTCAGCCCAGTTACTGCTGGAAATTTTTACTTCTTAGTAAAATGTTTGGTTTTTTTTTTCTCCTCCACTGTTGCAGTTACGCTATGCATGCTTAGGATGGGGGATTGAATTGAAGAGAAGATCTGATGTAATCCGTTGGTTTCCCAAGCTAGGCATATGTATATATATATATATATATATATATAAATAAATAATTGACCACTATGAACACAGTTATTATAAACTAGGCTAATGTGAATCACACAAGTGATTTGTTTTAAATGATTATCGGATTACATGATGACTTCATTGTGAATTGGCAGCATACAAAAAAAGGTAAATTAAAACATTTCCTAAGATAGGTGGTTTATCCTTAAAGAAAACAAGATGAGAATAAAGTGGCATGGCTGTATAAAGGAGTGTGGTGCTGAAACCACTGAAACAGCTGACTGTTATAGAAAAATACCAAGCAAGAGAAAACCCACAGGGGGGGAAAAAAAGGCAAAACTGAGATTAAAGCTGATACAGAAGTGTGTGATTTGTGGAAATTGGAAGAAAAAGTGTGCAAACAATGTTCTCAAGCTAAATCCTTTTTGCTTAATTAGCAAGCAGTAATGCTCAGTTATGGAGCAGTTTTCACACATACACACACACACAGATGATATAAAGCATGCAAATACACAATAACTCATCTTAGATCACGCGGCCGGATGAGTGCCCAATTTCATTTTATGACTATGGTGCTAATTTCCCTAATGCATGAACACGCATTTGAGAAAGCAGGCAGAAATCAAGTCCAATCAAATTACCTACACCTGTATGGAAAGTTTAAAGACTCATCGCTGCTGAAGCGGCTCGCTAAGCAGTGCCAGGTGCAAAAATCAATAAAGGATATATTAAAACAAACTGCTTGAGCTAATGGAAAAACTAGTATTATAAATTCACTGGAAAAAAAAAAGATGGGCGTCTAAGACATCAGTTGATTTAGCAAAAATATTATGGGATGGTAATAATAAAAATTTTGGAAACCATTCAATAGACAAAGAGTATTTAGTGGGACTTTTAGCACCAACAGGGAGGGTGTCTCACTTGTCAGCTTCTTGGACACTTGGAGTACTTTAAAAGGAAGAAGGAACAAAATTGTGGAGGAGGCAAAATTAAGTTGTGCCCTGGTGACCTCAGTTTGTTATAGAGTAAGAAAAGTCAGTGAAAGGCATCTTTAATAGCCTAAAGACATATTTAATAGGCTGCGGCATGTAGACACAGTGCTGGCAACGCAAGGAAAATTTTATGATAGAGGACAGGACTGCTCTTCCAACAGATTTTTGTGCACTTTCTAGCTAATCACTAGGAAAATATTTTTTTTTGTTTTGTTTTTTTAAATTGACAAAAAATTATAATTTTTTTTTTGCATTCCTCAAAAGCGACACATGTGATTTTAAGAAGCAGCACTTGATTGGTTTATAGTTTGTATGTGATGGTTGATGGAGGAAACTAAGGTTTAGATGCAGGATTGAAGTTGTTTGAATGTTTTTTTCTCACATGTCAGCTTCTGTTTTAACTTTAGGAAAGCCCCCATCCTTGGTTTATAATTTTCCTCAGGAGATAAAAGTTTTAAGTTTTCATTAAAGCAACTTGCTTGATCAAACAACTTACAAGTTAAACAGAGGAACCGTGATATACAGCAGATCTAGAATAGGTAATGTGCAATGCAAGAATATGCATTTCTAAATGTATTTGTGGTTTTTTAATGCTGTGACTTCTAAAGTGAATAAAGGAGGATGATTTCAAGAGCATCCTACAGTACCACAGTGAGGTGTCACTTAGACGATTTTATATGGCCTGGAGGGATAAATAAATTCACCACTAGTGAAAAGGCACTGTGTGCTTCTGTATTAATACAAAGTTGCTTTATCATGGTTAAACTTATTAACTTATGCATGATTTTTATTCAAATGTCCCTGTAAGCAAGGAATGAAAATAAGGCAGGAATGAAGACGTAATAAATGAATACAAGTAAAATTTACAGCCTTGAGTGCAGTCTTTATTCATAGGAAGTACAAGGGTATTTCCTTTGGCATTATGTTTTGTACAGAAGAGAGATTAAAGAACACCGTACATGGGGTGTACCTAATTGTCACGGCTAAACAAGTAAGCAAGGGGAGCAAAGCAAACTTTAACCAAGAAAGTTACAGAATTATCTAACAGAAATGGATTTTTTCTAGTCACTTATTATGACGCAAGTACTGGGAATCAAGTTGTGCATGGTGATGGCATTTGTTGTTATAACTGTGCCTACATTTCAAACAGGTTAAGAATTATGTGCGAAGAATTGGTGCAGCTGAATAATGATGATGACCACTGAACATTCATTCATTCTCTGTACTGCTTATTCCATGACGGGTTGTGGGTAAGCTGGAGCCTATCCCAGCATTAACAAGTGAGAGGCAGGGTACACCCTGGACAGGTCACCGGTCCATCGCAGGGCCAACACATAGGGGACAAACAACCATTCACACACACACTCACTCCTAGGGAGAATTTAGAGTCATCAGTTAACCTAACCACTGAACATGTCACATAAAAAGAATTGATAGTTGTGAAAGCCCAACAATTGTTTTTTCTTCACAAAAATATGAAAGGAGCTTGTTTGAATGACCCCTGAACCTTCTCAGGTTCCCAGAAACACAACTATTGTATCTTAAACAGACCAGATGAACAGTTACTGAGGACAGAACACAGATATATACAGAGATTCCTGCATTTATAGGTGAGATGTAACTGCCATTTAAAACAAAGATTTATGATCTAGTGACTAAATCAGACTCAGGAGTTGACTGAAGCCTCATGTCCCCTTCTGCCTTGTTCACATCATCCCCAGACAATCCAGGTGATGAGAAGCATCATCTGAGAGCATCATGCCTGTATGACCAATAACCCCGCACAGGCCTCCTGCTGGCCTTTGCTTATCAACCAGGACAAGGGGACACTGACTGACATGGATCATATTTGTCATATATTGTTCAGTCATGTAACATATGCACAATGTATGTTTTTCAATATCAGACAAGAATAATTCTCTTCACAACTGCTTCTTGACTTTGGTGGCATATTGTGTATTCAGCATCCAGCTCTGGATGCACAAAGTGAAAAGGCTGGAAATCCTATTGAATCTACTCCATCCATCCCTCAGTGAAATGCATTAGCTTCATCTGTCATTCCAGCCAGGCCGCAGTGTGACAGTAAGCCATGAATAAATATGCAGTAATGTAATGTAAATGTAAATGTGATGGCAGTAGGTTTAGTATCGGCCCAGAAACAGAATATGGCTGTCCTCTGATTATCATAGAGACTCAAGTTTAATTTCAAACCAAAAGGAACAAAAGGGTTTTACTCTCCTGAGAAGAGCCGACCTTCTTTCAAAAGAAACACTCCGATGAAACATCAAGACAGGATGCGGTGGGAGGTTAAACTGTCTCCTGTGATAATGAAGGACAAGAAGACTGTCAACAAATACTAACATTCTAGTTTTGATCATGTTCTCCCCCAACTCAGGTTGGCTGTTTTACTGCAGTATTTCTCCTAACATTATAATAGGAGGGGCACCATCAGACAATTTAATATTTGTTGGATCCATGTTTTTATCAGTGTCAACATGTTATCTGAGATCTGTTATTTAATATAAACAAATTTGGTTTAGAAATGTGACATGACATCACAGCTGAATCTAGCTGTCATAAGATGTATAGATTATTAAATCATTATCACATGTCACATTTACATCAGAGTTCTGTATTGTGTAGGCTACCAGTTACAGCTACAGAGTTCATGAATATGTGATTCAGCAGAACTGATTTTAAGGTGGCTGATATTTACATACCCCGTTTATTGAGTGATAAATGTGTGAAACCCAGACTGATGAGTCAAAACTCAGTAATTACAATGTGGGAAACACAATTCTACAGTGTCTGTATTTCAGCATAAAAAGGAAGGGCTGTTTCATTTCACCTCAAGAATTTGAACTAGTTTTGTAGAACTGGGTCTATAAATACCTCTATATAGCTGAAGCTATCTAGAAACTGTGTATTAGATATAGAAATAAATTTTTTTTACTCTCCGGTAGAGGAATCGGTGACAGAAGAACAGCCTGAATGTTATGATAAAGGTCAAATGTGTGCTGCGCCCACATAAACACACACACACACACACACACACACACACACACACCACAGTATGGACTACAATAAGAGGACACAAGTGTAACTGGAAAAACTCCAACAAAAACTTATATGTAAATGACATATGCAGGGAGGTTGTGACATGGTCAAAATGTCTGCGTGTATTAGCTCAGGGGAAATGAGCCACTCGTGTCGTCTTTTTAACCACACCGGGCTCTGTGGCAACCTGTGACACTTTCTCCTCTAGCTGCTGAATACTGATTGCATACAGGATGAGGGAGAGGGAGCAGAATATGTTGTGTTCAGGATAGAGAGAGGGTGCAGACGTGGTGAAGGATACAGAGTACAGGTAGAGAATTGCTTCTTCATGGCTGCCCACTCCTCCATATTCAGACAGGTACATAGAGAGCAAAAACACACATTTAACCACACAGTAGGAAATGCAGAAGAAAAAATGTATAAAAGAGGACAAGACACAGTAAACACCCCTTGATGAAACCATCATAACTGTACTAGAAATTCTAACTGTGACTTTACCACTATATGAATGCTCCTCTTTCCTTCTCTCCTCTGTTCACCTTCACCCTTCGGGTTTGATCCGGTCCAGCGGTTATGTCTAAATTTGGCAATAAACAAATAAAAATAATAACAATAATAATAATAACAAGGAATAACATTTAGGATTCAAGGGGAGCTTCAAATCAAAAAGGCTCCTCTTGGCAACACAAAATCCGCCAGACCATCATTCTGCTGTCATGATGCAGTACAGAACAGGTTAAAAAAAAAAGAGAGAAAGAAATCAAATAAAAAAATGTTTACTCTAAAGAAATGCTTCCAGGTTCAGCAATTGCAATAAATGTTCCAGTCATGATGTGTTCCCCCTCAATTCTCAGCTGCAAACATAACTGCGACTCAATGGCACACAGCAGAGGACTGAAGATGTATTTCATTACTACACGTACTACGGAGTCCTGGTGTAACACAGCTATACGAGATGGAGAAGAGGGCGCCTTTTAATGGTTGAGAACATTTCACAGGTAATGATTTTTTTTTTTTTTTAAATTTGACATTTATGTACATTGGCACTGTGAAATGATAAATATACAGACATAAAGACTAATCATTTAAGCATTAAAGTGTAAACTGAGCTTATCTGAGGTAAGATTGTCACATTCTAGAAATTATTTCAAACTAGGTATTCAGATGACTCAATTTTATCCAACACAAGCCGAGTCCAGGCTTTTTAAGTACAAGTTTTTATAACCAAAGACACAAATAAGTGGTTCATATTGAGCCCAAAACAGATATATAAAATCATCAAAGGAGGGAATAACAAAACCCCAAACAAAATGACTATTTTATTCAAATATATAATTTAAAATAGCTGCAGAAATTATACATATTATGAGCAAAAGTATAAAAATATTTTACACTTAATTATCTTCCATACAGTGATATAAACTCATTGCTGCAGGTAAATATGAGGATAGGAGAGAGTGAGCAACATGACTTTTTCTTTACTTTTTATGGATTAACAACTATTATACTGAAGTTACATTTACATTGTATGACACTGTTATAATACAAGCTTTTTTAAAACACTCATCACAACTAATAGGGGCACTTGAGTGCAAATGTGGTCAGGTACTCGTTGCAGACTGGACACATTTTCTTACAAGTTTTCCTATATTTCACCCTAAACCTCAATGTTTTCCAACAAGTTAAGGAAACACGTTAAAGAAGAGACTACAGGAGGATATTTTTGGATTACTGAGCCATGCTGGTCATCTTCATCATGTGCATGATATGTAGCAAAGCATGTTATCACAACCATTTGCAATTTTGTTTAAGGGAATGACATAACTTGGTTCTTGGCATAGATCCAGTAATGTCAGTTGGTCTCTGCAGTTTCACACGACATTGCAATTGTCCAATTTTAGGCCATGGGCGAGGCATGTCAATGTCAGCCATGCATTCATGCTGAGGAGTCTGAATGATGCTGTATTCTGAAAGCTTCAATTACTTTCCCCAGTGCTGGTATGAGGCCTTGTATTGCTACAGTACATGCAGAGCAGCTTCAGAAGAACAGAACAGAAGACATTCTGCATGTGATAGAGTGGCATGATTGCATGATCAACCCACGCCAATTAGTGACCAAGCTGTTCTAATGAGACATGAGTCCTAAACATAAACTTGAAATAGGTCACAATTTAAAGCCATTAAAAACAGGACTCACATGCAGCTTCATCACAGCAGATATGCACCCCTGGTCACTAGTGATGTCATTGGAGAGTAAGACTTGGATTGATGATCTAGAGAAACATAGCTATTTCACCTCAGTAATTACACCTCAGGAGGAGCAGGGAGGGATGACAGCTGGCCGTTCAATCACTGCATTGATTCTTCAACAGTAAACCACAGCATACGTGTCACAGCCTTTCCTCCCACTATCCTTCATCATGAAGCACTTCCACCAAAACCATACTGCCTTTTCCTCTGTAGCACACACACACACACACGAACACACACGTAATGCTCAAGCACAGAGCTCACCCACCGGATAATCCCATTACTGACTGGAGGTCAGTAGGTCTTAACCCCCAAAACACAGAAGCCTGCTTTACTCTGCAGCATCGTCTTCTCCTTCATCATTTGGCAGAATGGCCACAAACCAAGAAGGACAACTATGTCAAGTCTTTCTCTTCTCTACAAAAACAGGAAGACTCCTCTTTGGTTCTTCTGAGTGAAGCAAACGGCTTAGGCCGCCTGGCAACAGAGGTCCTCTATCAACCACAACCGACTGCACTCTGTGTATAAACACTGAGTCTTAAGAAGCCAAAAAAAACACTGCTTTACACTTATGAATCTCAACCAAACAAAACATAATGACCACTTCAGTGAACATAAACAGTGCAAATAATCCAGTGAATCATATCTGATGATGGCTGCTGTAGACAAAGAGACTGCATTTCCAAAGACAAGAGTGTAGCCACCATGACGTCACCTACTGGTTTGAGGACACTTTTTTTCGTTGTTTTTTACCAGCTTTAATCGGAATCAGTGAATCTGAATCCATTCAGTGGATCTCTCACTAATAACTTAAAGCAGCTCAGAGTAATTTTTCCCACACTGGATGAAGGGGATGGCATTGGGGGAGTGTTCAGTTGGTTAATGCTGCCAGCTGTAAACATGTTTATTCCTGCTGTTACATAAAACATTTGCTTTTAGAGCCACACTGTTCAAAGATCCTCAATTTTAGCCTCCCTAACTTTCATGTTGGCTTCATTTTTCTTTATTCTGATATTTTAAAATGACTTTACATGAGTCGGGTTCAGCTAACGTCACACTTTCCCACTGAATCCAATGGAAACGTGTGTCCAAACTTTTAACTGGTAGTGTAACCAGTGAGAATAAAGGAGGAGCTACTAACACTACTTACTTTAACTTGAAAAACAAGTTCAACCTCCACGATGGACCTATGCTCTCTGTTTCCTACTTTTGCTTTTAGGATGGCCATGTAATCTGCTTTCTGTGATGGGAGTGGACAACACAACCCCTCTGGGTCTCTTGTATGTGCAAATTGATCATTCCAATGCATAATTATGGGAATAAAGACTCTTTAATAGGTCACGATGACTTTGTTGACAAGTAAACCTGCTGTGTTAAAATCATGAAGTGCTCAATAATGGAAATTTAGACAAACTGCCAGTGTGCTCAATATTTCATAGTTAAAAGATACAACTTAGATTAGAATAGTATAATATAATCCTACATCACTAGTGCAGAGCAGAAAATAATAGATTTAGATTTTTACAATTAGAGCCTCGGACACACAGCAATAGAAGTGAGATAAGTAATAGTCAGACCACAGGGAACAATTTAATGTTGGTGTGATCACACCACAAACATTGTGATTAAGTGATGACTTGCTGAGCCAGAAATGGCCCAAGAAACAGAGCATAATAGAAACAGAACAACTCAGGCAAGCAAAAGTATCCAAGTCTAGCACAATAAAATGAATACAATGGCTCTGCTATTAACTTGATAAGCCTAATAATTCAAGTACAGTTGGGAAAGGAAAAAGAAAAAGAGGGGAAAATTACTGGGTGCGTTTAGCCACAGTTAACAATTGTCATCCCCCCCGCCCGCCTCTGCCGAGACAGCAAAGACGCTCTACAGGGGATGCCACTAAAACCTCCTGATAACACACACAATCAGATAACACTATTGAATGTGTCATAAAATCTCCAATCAACCATGGTTGGGGACAACCACACAATACAAAGTTTACCACCCCTCCAGGTACAGGTTCACAATAGCTGAAAATCACTTTAGCAAAGGATCTGAGGCGAAGGAGAGCTATAATTTTAAAGGCTAAACTATTCTTTGAGAGGGAACAGCATCAAGATAAGGCCATTATCAGACTGATGGAGTTGTGGAGGTGGAGCAAAGGCAAAACGATATGATCCCCACACACCTCCTTTGTTCCTCAGAACACTGATAATCATTATGGAAGAGTAACTCTTTCAAACTTCTCATATCCAAATAAAGATGTGCAGAGTAATTATTGAAAAGGAACCTTTTGAAAGGATTAGTGGAGAACTGATTCGCATGAAGTGTTTGACAGCTGCTTAAAAAGTATCTCAACATTATTTTTGCTTGTGCAGGGATGAATTACAAAAACAAAAACCTGAAAGAATATCTAATTATTTCAAACTATTCAAGTGTGAGGTCACAAACATAAAAACGAGGGGCGTGCAAAAACATTTCACTACACATCTGACAAAGTAAAACAAAGAAAATTATAGAGCAAAATAATTGCAGGTGGGCAGTGGAGGAGAAAGGCAGCATGCCTCCGTGTTGATAGAACAGGATGCTGTGTGTGCAGAGACAACATAATCTGCGCCTTCCTCCCCAAGCAGCTGTTGGTTGTCTGCAGCTTCTCTGGTAAAAATAAATAAATAAAAATAGAAAAAAAAAAAGAAATTGCTGAGCTCAGTTACCATGCACCCTTTCCACTCATTCATCTCTCTATGATTCAAGGAATCCATATGATCCATTCTGAGACCACTATATGCGTGACATTAAGTTGGTTGAGACATGCAATAACTGGGTTTTACAGCTGATCTCTCCTCACCTGAGACAATCTTGGCCAAATAAGGAGGGTTTGTGGCTTTGTCACGTTACCAAAATTAAAAAAAAAAAAAGAAATGCTGAACAGACACATGCTTGTTGTGCCTTGAGGATATTCATTACAATCTCTGGGATGAACGGAGTGTATTAAATATCATAAATCTCTCAATGATGCACCTACAACAGCTGTGGATTTCAAGGAATCCTGGCATAAAAACGACTGATTGCTTTGAATGCTTTCTCCCAGGGGTATACAAGTATGGGCCAGCTGCAGAGAGCTGCACATCGCATGACACACACTTCAGCCTATAACTTGTATCCACACTCCTTAGTTTAAAAAACATACAGTGTGTGCAGAATTATTAGGCAAATGAGTATTTTGATCACATCATCCTCTTTATGCATGTTGTTCTACTCCAACCGGTACAGGCTTGAAAGCCTACTACCAATTAAGCATATCAGGTGATGTGCATCTCTGTAATGAGAAGGGGTGTGGTCTAATGACATCAACACCCTATATCAGGTGTGCATAATTATTAGGCAACTTCCATTCCTTTGGCAAAATGGGTCAGAAGAGAGATTTGACGGACTCTGAAAAGTAAAAAATAGTGAGATGTCTTGCAGAGGGATGCAGCACTCTTAAAATTGCCAAGCTTTTGAGGCGTGATCATCGAACAATCAAGCGTTTCATTCAAAATAGTCAACAGGGTCGCAAGAAGCGTGTTGAAAAAACAAGGCGCAAAATAACTGCCCATGAACTGAGGAAAATCAAGCATGAAGCTGCCAAGATGCCATTGGCCACCAGTTTTGCCATATTTCAGAGCTGCAACATCACTGGAGTGCCAAGAAGCATAAGGTGTGCAATACTCAGGGACATGGCCAAGGTAAGGAAGGCTGAAAAACAACCACCATTGAACAAGACACACAAGATAAAACGTCAAGACTGGGCCAAGAAATATCATAAGACTGATTTTTCTAAGGTTTTATGGACTGATGAAATGAGAGTGAGTCTTGATGGGCCAGATGGATGGGCCTGTGGCTGGATCAGTGGCTGGATACAGGGCAGAGAGCTCCACTCCGACTTAGACGCCAGCAAGGTGGAGGTGGGATACTGGTATGGGCTGGTATCATCAAAGATGAGCTTGTGGGACCTTTTCGGGTTGAGGATGGAGTCAAGCTCAACTCCCAGTCCTACTGCCAGTTTCTGGAAGACACCGTCTTCAAGCAGTGGTACAGGAAGAAGTCAGCATCGTTCAAGAAAACATGATTTTCATGCAGGACAATGCTCCATCACACGCATCCAAGTACTCCACTGCGTGGCTGGCCAGAAAAGGTCTAAAAGAAGAAAAAATAATGACATGGCCTCCTTGTTCATCTGATCTTAACCCCATAGAGAACCTGTGGTCCCTCATTAAATGTGAGATCTACAGGGAGGGAAAACAGTACACCTCTCTGAACAGTGTCTGGGAGGCTGTGGTTGCTGCTGCATGCAATGTTGATCGTGAACAGATCAAGACACTGACAGAATCTATGGATGGCAGGCTTTTGAGTGTCCTCGCAAAGAAAGGTGGTTATATTGGTCACTGATTTGTTTTTGTTTTGTTTTTGAATGCCAGAAATGTATATTTTTAAATTTTGAGTTGTTATATTGGTTTCCCTGGTGAAAATAAATAAGTGAAATGGGTATATATTTGGTTTTTGTTAAGTTGCCTAATAATTATGCACAGTAATAGTCACCTGCACACACAGATATCCTCCTAAGATATTAAAACTAAAAAAGCCCCACTCCAACTTCCAAAAATATTCAGCTTTGATATTAATGAGTCTTTTGTGTTCATTGCGAACATAGTTGTTGTTCTATAATAAAATTAATCCTCAAAAATACAACTTGCCTAATAATTCTGCACACACTGTATGTGCTGAGACAAACTAAACTGTCCACAGGCATCTTAAAAACACATGCAGGCATCTTAACCCCAACCACCCACACCTTGTTCACATCTACACACACACTCTCTCACACACACACAGAGAGAGAGAGAGAGAGAGAGAGACCAAGGACACCATCAGAAACATCAGACAGCTATTTAGTGTGATAGAGTGGTGTCTGCAGAGGATGAGGTCAGCAGTTTGTTTTTGCTTATTAACATGCATCAATCTAGAAAGTTCATTCATAAAGAAGTGCTCCTGTTGGATAAACAGCCTTGCTCGCCCGCAGCTGAAAGACAAACCTCAGGATAGCCGGATGACTCTCAGTTGATTATAGCGAATTACTCACAAGAACTGAATTTAGTCTGCTTAAGCATGATGGCGTGTTTTGTTCCAAAATCCAAGTAAGACTAATTCAGAAATTTGCATGTAAATATGTTGTATGTTGTACGAGAACAGTTGATTAACATTTTTAAAGATCAAACTGTGTTTAACTGATGAGCTGGGCTGTTTGACAGTTTTACATTGATCTTCTGCTCAGAATTTTCTGCTCTGGATCTGCAGGTCTAAATATTACATTTCCATGATAAATGTATGCTTAACAAAAGCTACCTCATCCCTCATCCCCAACACTGGAACGTTATAAATATGCCTACTACATTGAATTTGCCTTGGACTAGCATCTTACTACTGTTTTAGCTTCATCACACAAACATATCCTCCTTCAATGGCAGAATTTGCATAACTCGGGGTATCTGTTTAAATCGCAGGAGAAAAACAAGAACAGGAATGGCTGGGTCAATTTTGTAAAGAGTGAAGCTGAAATACAGCACCACCACAGACCTGGCAACACACCAGCTTGGAGATTTAAATTTATGTGTGGTGGATTGAAACACAAAGTAAACAGTCTTGTACCACAGTTGTTGACTGTGTGACCATGCGTTTTCCTGACTTACTGTATACTCTGGATTAATTTGGTAAAAAACTAGCAGTACAGCATAGAGGGCAGCACATCTACTTAGAGATCCAGTTTCAAAAGTGACTACAGTCAGTAGATACTTTGAAGATAGACTTTGTGCAGAGCCATGCAGAGAGACATCTACACCACGAGAATCTTGCACAATTTGACAATGTTTCCTCAGAATTAAAATAAAATAAAAAAAAATTATACTGCAATTTCAAGGTTTAATAATCGAAAAAGTTATGGATAAAGGTTATTTCATAAAAGTTTTTGTTTTAACTAAAATTAAACAATTTGAGGAATGCATAACATTATCATAGGATTCCGCAAACTGAAGAAATCTCTGTACACAGGGGCAGGTTTAATCAGTATTGATTGGCTGACATCTTCAGGCCCATGGGTTGTACTGCATAGAAAAACAGCAAAATGTTTTACAGCATATTTCTGGAGTAAAACATAAAAAATCTGATTTCCTGAATTTTTAAAATAACTTTCAAGCAGTGTAAATCATCCTTTATGACAGCTCTATTTCACTGATGGGAGACCCCCCACAATCTGCTCCAGTGTTCCTGTAGCGCAGCATCACACATCAATGCAACAGAAATCTGTAAGGATGGAAAGCAGATTGCCATCCATAGGCTGCTATATTCCCTCCATTAAGTCTGGATAATCCTTGATGCTTAGCTCACTGCTTTCACCTCTACTTTGGCCCCCAGAAATCTCTCCCCGCAAATTAATCAGTTCATAATCTGCGCCTTTCATCTAAGCACTTGATTGAAGCAGAGACGAACTACCAGAGCCGTATTTGGTATGAGGACAAGACCTTGGGCCAGGCTGATGTTTGTTTGCTAAGACAAAGCAGACAGGGCCTGTCACATTATGACATTTAGAGTGCAACAACATTCCCTTGAAGGCATTAATGATGCAATAACAAAAATAAGACTGAGACAAAGGACAGGGGTTGAAGCAGGCTTAAGGGAAACAGAGACACATGCAGAGACAAAGAAATCTAAATGCTCCACAGATGAAGACCGCACACAAATGTAACATCTGAATAACCTGTAAATGATGACAGTGGATGAGTCTGTCAGGTGGTAAACAGCAGACAGAGGAGACATAATGTCACACCCCTAAACATATCTGTAAATATAAAATCCTTTAAAAAAAAACAGTCTTTCAAATAATCCATCATCATGCTGTGATATAGAAGAGCAGTAGCATCAGGAGATGAAGCAAAAGCAGCAAGGAGAGATGAATAAGAGGAGGAACAAGAAGGGGAAGATGACAAATGATGCTTGCAACATAAATGTGGACAATAGTAAGATACAAAAGTGTTGGAAGATTACTAAGTTTTTTGTTTAAGATAATGAAATGTAGATTGGAGAAGATCAGAGGAGAAGGAGACAGGCAGAGGGGGAAAAACAACAATGTAGTGGAGGCATATACTGGTGCACAGGTTCGCCAGAGGATTATAAATATGGACAGTTGTGAATGAGGGCAGTGTGGCATCATGTACACACACGTTCAAACAAACACAGGCAGACTCACACAACAGATGGGCCTCAGGGGATTAAAGTGACGTCCTAAGTGTGTCCAACACAGACAGACAGATCCAACCCTCTTCAGTTCAAAACAACTGAACTGCTGGATGGCACTGCCGTCAGTTTTTTTTCCCCCCTCTTTTACCCGAGGTAGGCCAAAAATACAATGCTGCAATAACGCTCTGGAAATTCCAGCAGACAAACTTATAGCACTCGAGTGACCCTGAGCCACATTTTTGTTGTTTTCACTCCACCCTTCTCCAAGCGTTATTATAAAAGTATATTTATAAAAAAATACACATATGGAACCTGCATTTCCTCCACAGCATTGTTTCTGTTTTCACTGTGAAAGCAGGGAACAATTTGAGTGCAGCTCTCCAGCAGAAGATTATGTGAAGTAATATGTATTTTCCGAGTCCAGCGAGGTCACATGTAATAAATAACTGCCATTATTCCTGTCTTTGACACTGTTATTTGCAGACCAGAGTGTTGCAGAACAATACAGATAAGACTTGGGAACAAAGGAAGAGAGGGACAAAGAAAGAAAAAAAAAATTACATTACCTGTGAGAGCATCCCAGAGATAATCATGGTGGCAGCAAATTTGGAGAAACACAGAAAAGAAAAGTGATTAGTAGTTTTATTTCTAAAATTTAAACAGATGTTCTCAAGCTTTTTCTTACCAGCAGCAAAGAGAAAAATGGCTGTGTGAAATTATAATAACAGATAAACTTGCTTGATCCTTCAAAAACTTTGATTTATGAATAATTTCCATGCAGGTAAACATTCTTTAACAGAACACCTGATTAGACACAACACCATACACATCTTTCTAAGCCCTAAAATGAATACTTACATAATTACAAAGCATTTTTGTGTTTCATTCTATGCTGTTTATAGCTTTCCCTTCCCCATACGTCTTTATCAAACACATGCAGGCACAGTTTTCTTTGCTGTCGGCACAGTCTTCATTTGACTCATACTAAAAGCTACTTGTGTCCAGAAAGGCGTCAAGTAAATAAAAGAGTCAACTGTAATGTTTATAAAGTCAACACAGGCCTGGATCAAAAAGCAAAGAACCAAGGACATATGGTATTGCATTTCAATGCATTTACTGTTTTTCTCCTCTATAAGGCTCCAGTGAATCACGCATGGTACATTAATTTGTCATTTACTTAAAGACGCAACGCATCATTGCAATGCAAATAGATTCCCTACATAATGTACAAACAAAATACAAGTAGCCGCAATTGAAACATTAAGATACTCTACAGACATAATTATGTACACAGAAACCCAACATTGACACATGCATGCAGTTCTACAAAATTAAATCAAACTGAACTTGGCGGCCTCTCTGTGGCCTGTCTCTGGCTCAAGCTCGATGTTTATTTGAGCTGGATTGTAGGGATGAGATGAACATTCATGAGTACCCTCGTCCATTCTACTCAACCTGCTTTTCTGTCATCAATTCTCAGGGCCCTGCTGGCTTTGCATTGGATAAGATTTCTTCGTCTGGACTACACAGCTCCTGCCTGGGCCATGGGAACACAGTCAAACAAGCAAACTATAAATGGCCTACAACTGTTTGCCTTTGATTGTCCCTCGTAAACTCTTCCTTTTTTATTCTGTCCATCTGAAAGCCGCTTGGCTCGAGGTAAACAGTGTGGGATGCAAGCTTCCTGAATCACAGGAGCAGACTTGGACAAACTGCCAAGATGTGGAGAGTAAAGAGGGAGGAGAAGGCGGGAGGTGAATAACCGTGGTGGGATGGAAATAAATGGGAACGCCGGAAACAATCAAATGCTCTGACATCAATGTTTAATCCCGCTGTGGTGTGCTCACATACTGTCATGCTTCTTAACTGTTTCTCACTGTTCAAAACCCTCAGAGATAACCTCACACACTACATCCATGTTTGATTTATACCATCCTCTTCGAGAGAGAAGTAACAAAAATAAAGATCCAAAACAGTTTTGAGCATTAACACCCTTTTAGGGCCATTATTTCAGGATGACTTCAAATAGAAAGCACTGGGGGAAAAGGAAGATCCCTGTAAATGTGCTTTTTTTATGCATTATCTCAAAAGTGTGTTAATTCTCAACCCACTGCTTTTTTCTTTCCTTGAATTGGATGTAAAAAGCTTCTCTTGCTGTGGGAAGCGAGGGTGGACGGTGGGAGTTTACACACAATAAATGAGCTTTTTTTGAATTGGCTTAATCTCATTTGAGCTACTGATACACAGCTTGCCCACCAACACACAAGCCTTTAAAACCAACTGAAAAGATGTAGAAACTGAGCCTTCACATTAGAATAATCAGATTTGCCCGATTCAGCTGAAAGCATCTCCTCCCATGACTCATGCCTCTGCCCCATGTCCTCTGTTTACCTTGACTTAACTGCAGATGTACTGACACATGCAAGTTAATTTCATTGACAGAGGCTTTGTGTGTCTTGTGTAAAATATTGCATGCCTGTCAGAAATGTTTTACCAGCTCATGCACTGTAATGGCCATCGCAGCACTTATCATTTTGTTAAATCTTTGATGTCGGATGCACCATAAAAGATTCAGATGAAAGCCAGTCAGCTAGTGCAGATGTGATTGACACACGGGGGTAGACAGCTAGTGTGGTTTCTCACTGATGCATAAACTGGGCTCTGAGGGTTGAAATATGTCTAACAATATCTCAGATTTCTTCTCAGCAGGAACAAGGATAGCTAAAAGCTAATTACAGGCTTGCCTTCACCTTTCTATCTTGCTCTTTTAGCACAAATAAATAGGCACCAACTTAAAACAGTTACAACCACAACTACTACACCAATGTCAAGGTAAAACCTTACAAAAGATGTTTAGTTAAAGGGTTAAATGGGACCTATTTTGTTCAGTTCTAGTTATATATCTTTATTGAGGGATGCCAAAAATATAGTTCTGCACAATTAAAAAAGTAATTATCTAACTGGTCCTTCATGCAGACAGTTTGTTTAAATGATATTTTTTAGCCTCCGTCTCTGTAAGGCTCCCATCCCCTTTAAAAATCCACTTTCTTCTGATTTGTTGTCGCCTGGAAGCCAGCCAAAGGACAGCACCTACTGCTTGTGAGCTTTAATGTCTGCACATCTTGTACTTTATTGTTGTGATCTGTCTGTAGCTTATAATAGTATAGAGAAATTTTGATGATCTGAAGTCAACTCAACATAAGAGTAAAAAAGTTCATCAGTGCAGAGTTTGGGTCTAAATGGTTCACTCATTGGCTGCCATCATTATTTGAAACTTAAGCCATGTTTTATAGGAATATTTTACCTAAAATATACTGCAAAAAATAAGGTAAAACCCAAACTTTTATTTAAAGTCTGCCATTAAGAGCAATTATAGTGATGCAAAATTAATGCTTGTGTGACCACAAGCAGTAAAAGCACCCATTAAAGGCAATGCATACTGGAATTGTGTTAGGCTGGTGGACAACTGGCACACATTATTGAAAGGCAGGAAACAGAAAAACTCAACTTTTTATACTGCAATTTTCAAATAAATTAAATAAAATGTTTGTTGCTAAATAAAACTGCAGGAATGTGTGAAATCAATTCA
The DNA here is from genome assembly GCF_017639745.1 of Melanotaenia boesemani. Taxonomy (NCBI): domain Eukaryota; kingdom Metazoa; phylum Chordata; class Actinopteri; order Atheriniformes; family Melanotaeniidae; genus Melanotaenia; species Melanotaenia boesemani. Next base: position 12,626,028 of record NC_055687.1, on the reverse strand, counting down.
GTAACATCACATAAAACAAAATAAAATCTATGAAATTTAAAATTATAATTACATAAAAAATTATTAAAAACACTAAATCCAGACTGTATAAGTGGGCTTGTTGTTTACAAGTATCTATTAGTAGCTTCTCGTTTTGATCGTTCCATCGTTTTAGAGCCTAATGGCTAAAAGCAGCATCTCCAAATGCTTTTGCTCTGCTTTGTGAAACGACTTAAAGAGAAGAGCTGGAGGATCTGAAACTTCCCGGCTCATAAACCAAAAGCATTTTTGGGAAGTAGCTAGTCAAACTCTGTCACGTATTATGAGCTTCTACAAGAACTTAAACATCAGTAAAAAAATACAGAACAATACAAAGTACAATACAAAACAGGTACAACTATTTTGTCAAGTGTCAACTTAAGCTGAAATTTCCAGAAATATCCAACTTACCTAAAAGCATTAAATAAAATTCTCTCAAGTTTGTCAGAGTTTGATTTTAAAGTTTAGAGAAAGGTTTCATACTTTTGCAGACTAATTGATGTCATTATGTACAATCTGATGAAGCACTTAAATATGCATTTGACTCACTGAGGCAGAAGGTTGAACCCGTTACATCCTGCTGCTGTATTTTTCATGAAAGGAGCTGAGCATCATGGAGAAAAATAAATAAATAAACCAACAAAACTATCCTGCATACCAAGGCACAGAGGAGATTACTTCACACTCTATTTATTTTGTGTGCGAGCATGTGCCATATATTGCACGTGTGTGTCTCACTTCCTTTCATGTATGTCTGGTTTGTTGTGCACTTCAGAGACTGCAGGAACAGCAGGATAGATTTTCTTTATAGCAGGTGGTCTCCCTCAGGACACCAACTACAGCCAGATCCAGCAGCCACATGTTTACTGAATACTAGCAATATTTAATCATCTGTTCTGATTTTGAGTAATTTCATACAACTCTGTATTAAGTATATCATATAAATAGTCAAAGATGAGTCGACTGTGCAAAAATTGCAATATCTGCATGAAAAATGTTGCATTTGCACCAAGCATATTAGGCCCATTTACACCCCTGATAAGGTAATAAAGGCTGGCTGAATCATGAGTTACTAAGCACCTTTATACAAGGGGCTCTAATTGATCCAATTAGGTCATTAAAAGCCTGTGTGAGATGAGAAAACAAAAGCTGAGGCCATTTCACCCACAGACTGCAGCTACTTACCCTGCCTTCATCAATAACCTTTACCACAGAATTCAGATAAATACATAATCAGTACATTAGGGGCCTTAGCCAGCACTGTGCATTTTAACAAAGCTGGGCTGAAAACGATGACAGATGCATAACAAAGGGGGGGTGGTGGGGGGGGTTATTCTCTTGATACTAAAGTTGAGTCCAAAAAGTGCAAAAGTGGGACAATTTTTTAAAAGGGAGCAGTTCCAAAATAACACAGCTCATGTTTTACATAACATCCTTAATATTAAAAAACATGTTGTCATCTTAAAGTCATCAGCTGTTTCATGTTTATTCTTTAACAACAGGGTATGGGAACTTGGCAGGCTGAATCCTGAAACAAGCCGCAGGAATTAAAGTTTCAAATTGTTGTTATAAAAGCAACATCTCATATTGATGACAGAAAGACAAGAGCCAGTGGCTCAAAGTATACAGACTAGCATGCAGTTATTCAGATTGCCCAAAGGAGCCGTAAAAGTTTCATTTTTTTCTCTGATCCTATTTTCTTCTGAATCTTCGGCACATGTGGAAAAACAAGTCAAAAAATGACGTGTTTTCAAAATATTTTCCAACTCTTGAGTGCTGAAACCTGCTCATCATCCTCCGCTGAGAGATAAAACTTCTTTAACTGACACAGGCCAGATTTCTATACTGGGCTCTTTCCTCTCTAACCTCAGCATTTTATCCTCCTGCAGCCATAAAAATTCCACCCACAGACAAGAGGAAAGAGTTATCGATACACAAGTCAATCCATCCACTTCAGCTTGCTCTCGCCGAATGCAGGAAACCAACCATGTCAGCCCCTTGCAGATGGAGAAAGAGCCCATAAAGTCAATGCCATATCCATCAGCTAAATAGGCTGCCAGAGTCATGATTGTTTATGGTGGAGGGTGGAGACGGTGTGCGAAAGCGTGTGTGTTGGGTCTATACAATTTAGTTAAAGAAGGCTGAAGTTGTGCAGAAGCTCTCCCCATCTGAGAGAGAGTCAATATATGGTGTGAGGACAATAATGATGCTTCTGAGAGGTGCTGCTTCACAGCTTCATGGTTCATCACTTGAGCTGAGAGCAGGCAAAGGTTAGAGGGCTAAAAGCCTCCACAGTATGCTCAGCTGACCATATAGGCCAACTGACTTCTATTAACAAATACAGTTCACTCAGAGGTGCCCAAAGATAAAAACTTCTCTGAGAGCACTATTAATAAAGAAGAGAAATCCTTGTGTGTGTGTGCTTCTCATTTTAGCTCTCTCTCCTAACTCCCTTCTCCTCTATATCCAAGTTAAATCTCACACCTCTAACCCACATCGTCTTCGGCTGACAGGCCAGCTCTCAAGAGAGGAGACCCTGAGGAGGATATGGCATCCATGTGACAGAGTGAGTGGCAGAGTGGAAAGCTACAGTAAACCCTTCTTCTGCCAGAAGGGCGTTTGAAAAGCAGTGACATTTCTCTCATTTGGAAAAGTTAAGTGATAGTATTTCCACTCGTGTCGATAAGATGGATTGAAACTTGCAACTTTTTTTTTATTTTCACCTCTTTTTAAATGATTGGCCCACTCACTACGCATACAGATTTCACCACAAGCAGCAGAAGGTTCACAGCTGTGAAACTATTTTGGTCGATAAATCTTGGCATACACCAACAATTCAAGAAATAGAACATTTGTAAAACCACCTTTCTGCTAGTGAACAGTCTGGTTCTTCACCCCCTCCTGCTGGACACAGATTAAGCTTTACTGGTTAGCTAATAGGGGATTTTCCAAGGCAGATACCATTTATTTGGAGAGCATTTATTTGGCTGATGCCAATATATGTGTTATTGTAATTAAATGCACTTTCCTGACCTTACATAGGTGTATTATGTATACTAAATTGTCTGTCATGCACTCATTTTAATTAAAATGAAAATATATCAACTAAATAAATGTCACCAAGTAATCAAAAAATTTTCAACAGCTACACTGTTAACATTTTTTTTCTTAACATATTAACTGGTTGATATTTACCAACTCAACCTGGACCATCATCAAAAGGAAATCAGAATTTACATTCTGTTGCACTGATAATAGAGTAAACATGGATTTTAGCTTGGCTATGCTCAAGTAGAGAGCATAAGTATTTGTAAGATTTCTATTCTTAAAAGAATGGTACGTCACTTTCTGTCTGTGGATGCTGACTTTACATCATCAATTTATGCAGAATTAAGATAAGCTGGTGTAGAGATTTAGGCTCTGGGCATACACAAATGAACAAAGTGTAACCACGTGTTCAGACATGTACTTCTCTCTACCATCTATGTTGATAATGATGTGTATGTGTGAATTCTCTGCATGCTGCTGCAGTATGTAACACAGCACATGCTCAGGGTCAAACAAAGATCTTTACTCTGGAATAGTGAAGATGCATCACATATGGATGTCATAAATCAAAAAGGATAAAACCTTTATGCAGCAATTATAAATACAGGCCACTTTTTCCTGTAGCATCTGAAGCAAAACTACTTTTGGTCTTGGAGACCACAAGCAATGACTGGAAATCGTATGTGTACATCAGATAACAGGCACATGGAAAAACAAAAAAAATTGGCCACCCCACATTCAGTTTTATCCCCCCCCCATCCATGACCTCCATTACATTATTATTGCTTCTGGCTGGGAGGGGGGTCTGCTGGCTCACCGAGGCTAATGGGTGCACAGCAAAAAGAGCAGCAGCAGAGACTTGACACAGCCACCTCAGGGTCAGACTGAGGCTGGTCAGACAGGCAGCAGGACTTCTACTGTCATGTCTGACTCATCACTGAGAGTCATATGACCAGCCCGAGCATGCTGATCTCACATAGCACTGCGAACAGATGACTGACTGTCCTGTCACGCACAAACACACACATTATTGTATGTCTCTTTTTTTTCTTGCCAGAAGCTTAATCATATATTGATATGATGTATTTTATTTGGCTCTCATTCATCACACTTGATTTTTTTTTCTTTTTCTTTTTTATTTATTCCCATTCAAACTAGCTAATGGCCAAAAAAAATTATAGCAAGTGCTTGAAAACAGCATAACTGAATTTGAATCCCATAAAAAGACTTGTTTGCTCCCTTAAAAAGATAATCAGAAGACTCACATAAATTTCATAATAATGAGATATCAAATAAAGCTGGGATACTGTGCTAGCTTTGCATGCTATCTGTACTCTGTAGTCTAACAAAGACTGTTGATATAAAATTAGCATCATCATCATCACTAATCATCTTCACGACTCATCTGTCTTTCAACTTTGGTCTTCTATATGCTCATCAAGTAAATGGTGCGATATTTTAATGCATCATTGTTTATTTCAACCCTTTAAATACACATTTAATCTACATTTAAGATGTAAGGATTTTAATTCTTATGGAAAATGGTCCCATAAGAATCCGCTGGATAAAGTCAGGCAGACCGATCCTTCACCTTTCCAGCTCCCACTTGTTTCATGTTTACCAAAAAGACGCAAAAGTGATACAGATCTCATCTAACTCACTTAACTGAAGAAGTGTCTTTCTCTAAATGTCAAACTATTTCTTGAAGATACGACTTGTGGTAGCCCCCCCGCCACGCCAAGACATTCACTGAATAACAACACAACAGGCTTTTTTTTTTTCCTCTGCTGTAGATAAACACCACACACACAAACAGCCTTATCTCCACTGCCACATGGGATCAGAGGAAAAAGAAAGAAATGAAAAGTTGACAGAGTTAAAGCTGGACGGAAATACTGATGCAAAGATGTTTGTATGTCCCTTAACTTGCATGTATATGATTGTTGCTGTTGTCGCCGTAGTTCATCCATATGGCACAAACTTCCTGGATGGGTATACTTGCATGAAAATGATGTGTGCAGTGATGTGTAATAAGTGATGTAATGTAATGTGCCTGCCTGGAATACTGGCACTTTTATATCTTAAGGCTCACAGGCTCCAGGTGCTCCGATTCAGTGTGGATGGTGTCAATTACAGCATAAGATGGGAAGAGGGAGGCAAATATGTATGCAAAACACTCTTATTTAAATTTATACAAATCTAAAGTAATCAAATCTGAACATTTTTCATCAACTCATGATTCTGTTTTAATCTTGTCAAAGGTCACGAAACACAGACTGACCTGAGTAACCCCTTCATGCATGACTACTAGGGGTGTGAGGTCACAGGTCAACCTCATGCAGCTTGTGGAAAGAGCTTAACCATTCCTCAGGTTACTGGTCTACTTCTAGCACACAACCCATTCCTCTGCTGCTGGTATTGTTTAGTTTGAATGTTTGGTATCCCTAGGCTACAAGAGTCTCTGTGGTCGTGCTTCAGATGTAAGACTTGTACTGTAACACTGTTTTAAATTATTCCATCATATCACTGTGATGCTTGTATCAGTGTGTATGCTACCTGTAAACCTAGCCTCCCAGCTCTAGAGGGGAAAACAAAACTCTACATGTGCTAAACTCAAGAATGATTGTACATGTTTTTAGACAGCAGAAATATTTTGGTGTGTTTATGAATGTGAACTAATGCAGAAGCTTAAAAGTGTCTCTGTTGACCCCATGTTTCCACCTAAGTATCTGATCCAGACAAAAACACAGTCAAAACAAAGTTCTGGAGTACAGCAGAGAGGAAATTAGTTTGGACCAACATCTTTTGTTTCAGGGCTTTGTTACGGCCTTGTGTGTAGTATGATAATGATGTTTTTTGGGTTTTTTTAAGCCGTTGCAGGACCTGACTGCTGTAATTGACACCATCCACACTGAATCGGAGCACCTGGAGCCTGTGAGCCTTAAGATATAAAAGTGCCAGTATTCCAGGCAGGCACATTACATTACATCACTTATTACACATCACTGCACACATCATTTTCATGCAACTAAACCCATCCAGGAAGTTCGTGCCATATGGATGAACTACGGCGACAACAGCAACAATCATATACATGCAAGCTAAGGGACATACAAATATCTGAAGATGTCAGTCATAGGGGCAGTTACAGATAGTCATAACATTTGGAGCCAGATGTTCCAGCCTCCAAAAAATAAACTGCTACTCAAACTTAATTTGTTTAATGAAACCAGCTCTCTAATTCAGCTGTTTCTTGGTACAGTTCTGGCTGTAGGGGTGGTTAAAAGGCTCAGGAGTGAAAAGGGTTACCTCGTGTACATTTTAGACTTATGTTAGTCAGGGGAACTGGTGAGAAAAAGACAAATAATAGCTACAAATATACCAATGTCTGAGTTTACAGCAGAACATACTAGATAATCCAACCAGAGCAAACAATTATGCAAACGTGTGTGAGAAATGATTTTAAAGTTTCTGATGAACCTGTAATCTGCGATGGACTATATCTAATACATCAACGTTGCAACAAGGCATGCATCACATGATTAGTTCACTTTTCCCCAGGCTAATAGCTTAGCTAGGCAGTGGGTGGTGAAACCTGCTCTGTTGACGCCAAATCATCTGTCTGTAAAGGGTGACGGGCAACTCAGTGGATGCCTCAAGGACACAAGACAGCTCAGGTGATGAGGTTGGACTAACGAGAGCCTGACTGAAATGATAATGATTACATCAGGAGAGGTTTCAGTGTGTGGCCTCAGATTTCCCCACAGGAAACAAGCTTGTAGCTATACTGCAGTAATTTAAACTTCGCTGGAGGACACCGCCCATTCATTCACATGAAAAACCTTTAAATGGGATTTAGCATTTGTTTATCTTTCATACGTCAAATACGGGCTCTTTGATGGCTTAAGCAAATGCTAAGTTTAGCCACCGCCAAATAAGCCAAATGAGGTAAGTGGCCCGTTGCAGTAGGGTGTTGGCAAGGATAGCAGGTGGGTAATGCAAATCAGCTGCAGCTGCTTTTAATCGATGGCCGACTTGTGTATGTTAACACAGACATATGGCTGATAAAGATGATTAAAACAAAAGGTGTTGTGGTCACTCTGTCTCCAGTTTAAAATATATATATATATATATATATATATATATATATGACTTCTTTACCTGCACTGCAGCCCTGTGGCTAAGGTGTGGAGTCCAGCCTGCCCTGATCTGGCTGGTTCCTGTGATGGCACCCTCTGTGATCGTGGGTGGGCTGGCTTTCGGTGTAAATACATCCCCAAGTCAGTTTCCTTACAGCAATCAAGCCAGATGTCATTCTATTGATATTTGTATGCTTACATTCAGTTAGGAGACAGTAACTAGGGATGGGAGTTCATGTTTGTGCAGAATGGGGTATGGTTGGGTGTACATGTGCTTTGATTGCATGTAAGAGATTGTGTGTGAAAGAGACTACAATGTGGTGTGTTTTAATTGCTGTTTTATACTCTGGTGTGTGAAGGCTTTTTAAATTTTGTTTTTAATATGCAAAAAAAAAAGTTTTTTTTATGTGAAGCACTTTGTGTTGCTATGTGCATGAAAACGCTTTATAAATAAAATTTGAATTGATTTTATTTTGATTTGGCTGGAGAGAGTTCAAAGAGACAGGATATAATTACAGATTCTGAAATAGCCTTCATTAGAGGGCGCCAAAGGGTGAAACCTCAGTAGGGGGGCTATAAAACTGTTCCAAAAAATATAAACGCTTCTGGCTGACACATTTTGATATAGGGATTTTTCTTGTTTTGACTCTTTATTTTTTGTTTGATTTTATTCTTTGTCGGGTTGTGTGAAGTGCCTTTAAGGAAGTATCTTACCTGCACAAGACAGCAGTCTGAGCACTTTGCAGAACTAAACAGGCTAACCAGAAGGGGCCCACCAGAAAAACATATTTTTCACTATCTTAAACAACTCAAACGTAAAAATGTTAAGAGTTTAAACAAGTTTAGTCTTTCTTAGATCATTGCATTAACTGCATCTGGATAAGATAGTCCATATTGCCACATTATGTTGCAACAGACATTCAGTGTCAGTGTCTAATGCAAAAATGATGATTTATAAATATCCACAATATAGCTTAATGTAGCTCTCAAACAACTCATTTTTTTCTTTTTGTTTCTCACAGACCTGTTCTGGGTAGCTTTTAGATTCAGCTCGGCCATCAGAAAAGCTTCTGTTCTGTTAGCTAAATACTCTGACCACTGTCTACTGCAAGCAAGACACAGACGTCTCATTATTACTTCATAAAACTCCATTTTAAGAAATACAAAATATCCCTTTCATGCATTATGAATGTCATGTGATTGATGCCCGACAGAAAACTAGTGATGAGGCCAACTCCCATTTTACAATGAAGCAAAGCTACAGCTAATACATATGAATGAAGACCTGTTCCAACTGAATTTAAACTATTTTAACAATACTGTGTTGCCTAATTAAAAATAAATAATAATGCTTTATTTCAGACACAAAAGGGAAGTCCATATAAAAAAAAACTGTACATAAGAAAACATTATTGTGCAGTTAAGTGATTAGATTAATTTTAGCTTGTCTGCCCATCCAGACTACGTTTAAATCGGTCATTGACATTTCCACTCTCTGGCCTTTTGCTCCTGTCATGCACATTTATTCTGACTATCAGGAAAGGAGAAAGAAAGGAAGCTTTTAAAGCAGTGAAAGGGGCAAAGAGAGTTAGAAGATAACTAAAATGTCAGTGCTGGACTATCCTCCTTTTGATGATGGATAAAATATTTCTGCGCTTTCGGCCTCGGCCTGAACACGTGGTCATCTTTCAGGCTACTTTTTCTATTTTCTCCACTCTGTATTGTTCAATTTTTGACAAGCACCATGCATCATCACCGGGGGGAACAGAATAGAAGGAGTTAGAAAACAACAAAACAAGCCCAGACAGGGTTTTGCAACAGGCCTTAACCCAAAGGAAATGAAATTGCCAAATAGTATGCAGGCTGTACTGACCACCCCTCCAGACAAAGGCTTCAAGATTAGGCAGGTCCTCTTAAAGTATCCAGCTCCCCCAGATGTTCATGTTTTATGGAAAACCCCTGCACCTAAGTTAAAGGGAAAACAACAGTTGTGGGGATCAGGGGAAGTTTTGGCTGAAAAGTCTTCATGTACATCTGGGGGAAATTACACAACATGGCCTGCTGACCACTGTCTGACTAATCAGACAAGGCAGGCCTCCAACCAGCACTCCAACACATACACTTAAAAACAGAGACACACTATGTGCACACTAAAGTACACCTTTTTTTATTTTATTCACTGGCACAAAGAGAGTCACAAAGAAATGCTATGTCTCAACTGGTCAACCTTAAAGCCAAACACACTTCCTGTATATACAAATAAATAAAATAAATTTCTGCAACATTACCTAAACCATCATAAATTACAGTGAGAAACAGATTCTTTCAGAATCCCAAAGATCACTTACAAATGCAACTCATGGTATTGCCAAAGCTATTCTTCCTTAACAGGGCCCTCTTTTTGCCTGATCATGTTAAGCTTTGTTCAGCCAGCTGAATCTGCTCAAACAGAAATGCAAGGGGTACATAGAGGACAAGCAAACAACAGGAGAAGCCAAGCTCGAACAGCTTCCTCACTGGTGCATTTATCTCACTCTTCCTGGGGCTTCTCCTGGGATCCAGGCTAGGAAGGAGGAGAGACCCCTTGCTAGGATTCAGTATTGCCAAAGTAGAAGTCACCATCACCTGCAGCTTGAATGCTAATGTATCACAAACCTGACAGAATACAATTAAAAACAGAGCTTCTAAATTTATGTCCATATGTGTGAGTTCATCATTTCCATCTGCATCTATGTCAAATTTACTGTAAAATAATCTTTTCAAGGCAGCTTCTTCCAACAGATTCAATGTGTTTTATACACTGCCAAAAGGCAAAAAGTGCAGCAATCAATTTTACTTGATATTTGTTCAATTTCACCACACCTGTACAGATAGCACAGAAAGCCGATCTAGACCACTAAGGATGTCAATAACTGAGCATGCAGTGTGACAGTAATCTTATCTGGCAACACAGTGATTACAGTTCAAGCAGTGAGGGAAGATGTCCCCCTCATTTGTCTTGCTTTGTGTGTGGAGATGTGGCCAAGAAAAACTGATAGAGCCATCACACCTGCACAATACCACAAAGCTGCAGGCCACAGTTAATTGAGGTAATGGAATGATAAAGGATAGCCAGCATGTGTGCGATTTTGAAGGAGTATCACATCCAAACATGTAAATTCACCCTCATCCAAGGACATGATTTTATAACCAGCCAATTATACTTTGAGGTAACTGTTGTACAAATGACCACGTTTACTCTAAATGATAATAATCCAGGTTAAATTTAATTTATATCTAGCTCCCAATCTCATTCAATTTAATGTTTTAAAATCCTAGTGTCATCTTGGGGCTTCCAAGAATTTAACCTCTACAGACACTATTCAGCATATGAAAGCACTAATGTCCATGTTTTAGCCGACATTAGGTCCTCAAATTTCAGAGTGCAACGTGAGGAGCAGCTAGTGCTTTAGATAAGATATACTAAACGAATTGTTGGCATTTCTGTCAAAATCTGACCATCAGATATTGCTCCTTGATTATTTGGATTACATGTTGGAATCAACACCACATATACAGGCACATACTTACATGGTCTAAACTTCATAATAATGATAAAATGATTTAACATTTTGTATTGATAAATCATCATTACAACAACTACTGAGCAGCAAATGCAAATAAATAATGAGGAAATTAGCATTAATATGCATGTGAGAAACAAATTATGAGCAGTCCATACTGGATGCTTACAGAACCATCCTCGTCTTCCTGCCATAGAGCGCCACCTCATTACTGACTTAAGTTCCTCCACCATATCCTACTCCTGTGCCCCCATTCTAACACTTGTGGTTTGCTGTATTGATATACATTTTGTGTCTTACTACAAGAAAGAAACCTGTGGACTGGAGATTACATGACATGTCTTATTAAAATGAATTTCCCCTCAAACTTCTTCCATATCTGGTTCAGCTACAAGTCGACATCGTCTTCCACTGCTTTTTCAAAAGCACTAATCTGCACATTCACATGCAAACGCAGACTTGCAGGAAAAACATACACATTCACACCCCAAAGGAAAACACTGACTTAATAATTAGAGCCGAGTTGCTGTGGTATATCAGACGTGCTGGGAGCGTAAAAGGCAGCTGAATTACATCGCTGTACGAGACAGAACTGGAGACGGCAGTCAAACCAGAAAACAGCTATTATCACATCCTGCAGAATTAGCCAGCTGAACACAGAGAAGCACAAATGGACAAAAAGCTACAGAAGTATCTCCACTTCAAAAGTTAAATTTAGCTCAGAAAGAAAGAAAATTATCCTAATGTACTTTAGGACATCTGACTTAGCTCCACTAACATCAGTTTTGTAGACCACAACTTTTAAAATGAATCAGAATTTAAGTATAAAGTTTCTTGTGGCTGGCAGCTTAGGATTATATTAGCTTTACTGGCAAAATACCACATTCAATTCATCTTAAAAAGATTTAACATTTAGTTTTTTTTCAGTGCACCAAGAGTTTGAAATGTTGCTGAACTATGCATTCAAAAATAAATGTGCATTTTCTGGTGTTATATTCTTAGACGTAACGCTCTGGGTTCTAATGGTGAAAAGTATCATCTTTAACTTTCAGTTCAGCCCCAAATTATCTTGCCTCAACGCAGAAGTTTTCTTACATTATGGCAATCCTATGACAGTGCAAGAACCCATATATAATTACCTTCTCAATTCCCTGATAGATCTGTCAAAAAGAACCAAGTTCCTGTAATAAGATGTCAATCAGCAGTGCTCCATTGAGGGAGGAAAAGACACCAGCCCAGGAGACCAGACACGACCCAGCAGTGTGTCACTCAGCAGGACACCAGCACATGGGTGCATGAGCTGAACACTGCTACAGACAAGACAGGATGAAAAGCAAAGCTTTGGATGACAACCAAAGGTGTCAACACATGGGAGACAGAGCACAACAAATCAAAACACTTCAATCTGCAAGTATAATGTTGATGCAGCAACTCAAGCACAATGTTGGATGGAAACAGAACTTTTTAAAAACCTTTCCATTTTTTTTATTGACAAAGATCGACAATAACAAACAACCACCATTAATAAGATCCAAACAATGAAAGGTAAAAAAAAAAACTACACCAAAGGGGCGAAGAAAAACATATTCCAACGAAAAAAAAGTAGGACAACTGTAAATAGAGAAAAAAAGAGAAAAAGACAGAATAACATTTGAACAGAAAAAAAAGAAAAGGCTCACTTGTTCTACCACAGCAAAAAGGTGAAGTGAGAAGGAGACGCCTCGGTCAGAGTACAGGTGTGAACAAGAATGTTAATGTCTGTGATCTATGTCCATTCTCCATTCTAAAAACCTTTCCTTAAGAGATGGGACAGATCCAATCTAATATCAGTATCAGGCTCTGATAGTGACGAGATTCACAAATCTGATATCGGACCGAATTCCCCACTCCACCTCACCGATCCCCAGAGGGACCTTTCATGGTACCATATTTACAAATTTGAAGTATTAATAATGTTTAAGCCAAACAAAATATGTTGATGCAGAATCAGTTCATAAAATATTTCCATAATAAATAAAACTCAGATTTATAAATAATTATATATGACCTAGTTTTTTTACTTCGAGTTTCTGAGTCTGATGACTGATGCCTTTGCTACTTCAGCACATCTCTAATTTGGATATATTTTAGTGTGAAAAAATAAAAAAGAAAGATGGCAACTTGAAATGTGTGTACGGCCGTATTACCAAAGTTTCCAGTGTAAAATGTTGTTCAGCTAAAGCTAGGTACACACAAAGATTTTTACCCTTCCCGACCAAGGACGGCAAACGTCCAATTATCTTAAGTCTTAAAAAGTTTTCCTATAAAAATTAACATTTGGTCTGAGGTGTGTTACGACCAAATTTGTCTCGACAATCGGCTCCGAAACAGGTCGTGGCCGACAATCGGAAGTATTGAACATGTTCAATATTTACGACCAAATATCTTTACATGTGTGAGGAAAGCCGACGACTCCTGAGTTGTGACTGTGGATGGTGACGTGGAACGGAATGTAGCCAATCGGAGAGCAAGCTGACTGGGGAACAAGGAAGGATATAAAGTCCGTGTTCATGCTGTTTCTAGTCTGTTATTTCTCAGTTCTGGATTTGTCTGTTAATAATAGTCGCAAGGCCATCATCTTTACTTCGTCATGCACGTCTTCTTCCATGCTGAGCGTTGTGTTTTCCGTTTTTTTGCCATGGTTCTTCTTTGTTTCTCTAGTTGTTATGTTTCTTCAAGATTTCTGGCTCGGAGGGCTAGATTGTAGTTTGGTTGTGGAACAGCATTGTCACGTGTGTGTTGTTCAGTGATGAGATTATCGGAGCACACCACACACAGTATGATCAAAACTGTTAAATGCCTGATTTTTTATTTTTATGTGTGAGGTCTCAAACCGATAAAAATCTCAGATTTAAAAAATCTTTTTGTGTACCAGGCATAAGAAGTAAAGAGAAAACAGGGTGCAGCACACACGCCTGAAGCTTTCCAGCGGAGCAGTAAACTTCCAGGTGGAAAAGGTGAAAACTAATGGGATTATAGCCCACAGAAAAAAATGCTCCAATTCATTATTCTGGCCCATCAGTCTGTCAAAGATACTTCTGGAAAAGTCAAATAGCTAAAATACTGTAATCCTGCATGACAATGCGACTCATATGAAGAAGATGAAGGAAGATGAGGAAGTCTCCCAGCTTGGGTTGTTTTGCTCATAGCTGTTGAGCATGATAAGCTTGTTTCACAGCGCAGCGTTAGTGATGCTTTCACTAATTCACATAAATTCTATTCTACAGTCATTTAGAGGACGCTTTTATCCAAGCGACTTACATTTGAGAGTAAGAATAACATGGAGCATTTTAAAGATTTGCAACTAGCAAATAAAGTTCTTGCAAATCGGCGACAGCTGTTCTGGCCACATTAAACCGCAGCTTCTATGATCAGAAGTTCTCTTCAGCAGAAACGAGCCGTCTGAGCCGATACTGCTGACCACAATCTGTCTGCAGTGTCAGACTACCTAGTGTTCCCAGATCATTCAGATGCATCCTGGTTCCTGTTCAGTACATTCTCTTGGACCTTAAATAAAAAAAAATAAATAAATAACAACATCCATTCATTCATTATCATGTTTTATAGTGAGAAAGGTCAAACTTTTACAGCTTTGGTAAGAAGATATCAAACCAACATCAAGTTAGTTCAACATTTTCTGAGAGAAATAAAAAAAAAAAAATTCCCCCCACTGACCTTAGTCCTGTAATATAGTTAACTACAAATAGATAATCCAATAATTGTGCACTGCAGAGTCAAACCCAATCTTCTATAGTAAAATACCCAGCATACACGGGAAGGTTGTGCTACCTGATTAGGTTCAGATTGAGGAGGTACTACCTGCAGAGGAACAAAAAAAATAAAGTATCTGGTAGTAAGTTTTTAAGGTTTATATCACATATGATCACTCAATATAAACCTTAAACTAAGCAGAAGCATTACTAGCTGTTGATGAAATAATATGATACTCATCGGACAACACAACACATCCAGGAGGGATAATCATCCAAACAGAAGGCTGTGTAGTGGAAGGAGAGATGTGATGAGGAAATTAAACTCCTTAAAGAGTCAGTGTTGTGAATCATTTTCACCACAGACTCTGCGGACTGGAAGTACAGATTATTTCTATTTACACTCATTACATAAGATAACTTTACAAGTTTCCTCTCTATAGTCCCGGCATTCCTTTCAATCCAACTGATTACTTATGCCGAGGTTGCAGAGGCCACATATGATAAAAGCCCTGTCCATAAATGTTGCAAAAGACACGGTCATATACAAAGCTAGTACTGCGATTATAACAGTTTAACACCAATATGTAATTTTTAATAAAAAAAAAATTGCTCCAAAAGATTTGATTTTTCAATCCAACCTGATACTGCTACTCATTCCGGTTCATAAAGCTCCATCACGCAAGAGAAAACTGAAGATATTGTGATTTTGAAGCAATAGTATTTGAATTTGAGACTTTTTCTTTGCAATTATTGGATAGACTGTTTAAAGGGATGTAGAAAACATACAAAAAAAAAAAAAGAAATGAGTGAAATGATATGACTTCATACAATATCAGTGTGCATCTCATTTGTTAATGTGTGATGCCAATGCTCAAGATTCTGAGCAAAAAGATTACTGGAAAAATCCCAGTGCTTTTTTACCTTTACTCCTGCCACAAGATAAACATGAAAACTCACTTAACAATAAGGCTTGCCTTTAAAGGCTGTCAATGATTCACAATTTTCAAGGGTGGGAGCACCATAGGGCCACTGAACCTCAATTTCTGTGCAGTTACCAAGGCCACCAAGAGCGGAGGGAGCAAATTACAACTCCGGGGAATGAGAGAGTCACTCAGCTAAATGGCCTTCACAGTGTCCACTGAAGGAGGCACATTCTGGGGTGAGAGAAACAAGATGAGAGGAGATGAAAAAGTGATGCACAATGTTGTTCTTTTAGACTGAAGCAAAACAGGAGTCAGGGTGAAAAAGGCCAGAAAGGATGACCTGTCTCACCAAACAAATACCACAGCATGACTGACAGTGATTGGAGGAGCCACGAACACAAGGACCTGAGCAGGATCAATGTCTCCAGTCGGCCCCGTTCAGCTGTGCAAGCTCACATCTTTCATAATCCTTCCAAAAGCTGCCATCGCAAGTGTCCTTTGAATGACTCGCTGTCAATCCCCAGATTAACCAAAGTCAGATGTGACAAGAAACCACAATGAGGAATGACACTGTTCCAAGTTGTTTATTCACCAGCTGAAAACAAGTTATTCCACTCTGTTTTACAATATGGTGAGGAAAAAAAAAAGATTAAATATATTAGGACTGTCCAAAATAACACGTGACAGTGATGACTAATTTATATAATTGCATTATATTAAATGCATTTTTATCGCAATGCGCGGCATGACAAGCCCCGTACATCCGTTATTTCTGTTATGACGGCAGGACATGGTGGCATCTAGAGGCAAGATGAAACAAGATTAGTCAGCTGGCTTTATGGATGGATTTGAGAATAAAAAACATTAATGGAGCAGGGCGTCATCCCCATCATGGATGCGGGCGTTTTAACAACTGCACTTTCCCAGCATAAAAAAATTTCCCTGCGTTTTGCACAAACATGTCTGCTCTAGTGGCTCCCTGGTCACCTCCTGTCAGTGCAGCATCTTCCTCCCTCTCCTCCTCCTCTCCTCTTGTTCCGTGATTTATGACAGCTGTCATTAGCTGATCAGCTTTTCTGTCACTAGCACCATCTCTCTTGTTGCGTTTGTTTATCCTTCAGCTGAAGAGGAGAAAACTAGCAGTTCATGGTTCACACCGTCACACATTTAGCCCAAAGGACTGTTTTTGGCAGGACCTTCTCTAACACAGTAGCTGACAGGATTTATACTTCAGCTGTGCAGGGGCAGGTCTAGAACAGTTTTAATGGAGGGCCAGGTAGGGGCGCTGGTCAGGAAGAAGGATCTACATTAATGAAGCTTTGAACTTAATTTCACTACTAAAGTGATCATCTAATGTAAAAGAATGATTAAAACAGTCAATGATAAAGGCATGATACACATACACATTTTTTATCAACAGTTGTTTACTTTGGGTGGAACTGCTGTGGGACTTATCACTGCTGCACAAACACTCACACTTAAATGGAAAAAAGAAAAATGCGTTTTTAAGCCAGATCATCACTTTTATCTTTTTTTTCTTTGTTTTTTTTGTCATCAATATTGACTGTTTACTTCAGTCTTCACATCTGGTGGTTTTATCACTATGGAGACGGTTGGTGAGATAATGCTATATGAATTCTGCCTTATGATCTAGAACATGGTAGAGATGATGCAGAACAACATGTAGAAGTACATTACATGCTGCATTTACTGCCTGTTGTACATCTGACGTTTACCCAAGGGAAGGTCAGTTAACATTAAATAATTAAAAACACTGGCTCTATGTCGACACAATACAGTGGAAAAAATGCTGTAAAATGCGGAAAAAAGCCTGTAAAGGTTTCTGCAATCTGTTTACAACCCCTTTCATTTTATTTGTTATAAAGTTTATGCAGATTGGCATATTGCAAGCTGAAATATTCAGGTAATTCTTCCAAATTCCATGTTACCAACTTGTTAAAATGGCTGTTGGACAGAAGTCCGCTCCCTTTTTTCCCCTCACCTTGAGTAGTCCTGTCAATCTGTGAGCGTGAACACAAGTTACAGCTTGTAAGAAGCTAAAAAGAAACAGACAGATGCAAACATCAAATCTGCCAATGTTTAAACAGAAAACTAATATTGTAGCTAATTAAAATGGATAAAAGATATTTATCTCCTGCACACTTCTGAAATTATCACAAAAAGAGGAGAAATCATTTGCTTTAAAATAAATATGACAGAACATTTGCAGCAATTCTTATAGAAAATTAGAAAATGTCTGCAATGGAGGGCCCTGGATGCTACAGCAGCTAAAAATTCAGCATACTGCACATGATATGCATTATCACTTACTCATGCAGCATCCTGTTTCCTGACTAGCTGGCATGTGTAGAACTCGGCTGCTGCTCAGCTGTGCAGCACAGAAAGCTGCTCTCCACAAGCAAGTGGTGACAGGCTAATTGGTGCTCAGCAGGTGGAAAAACAAAAGCATCTGTGACGTCACTTTAGGGTAATTGGGGACTCCGAGGGGGATGCCTCCCTCTGCCTTGCACAAGTGTGAATGGCCATCCTTCCCGTACCCCTACCATCTATTCACCGCCACTAAGTCCTTACGTTACACACTGTGAGAGTGGTAACAGAAGCATTGAATGTGCCTAAGACTTCGGCTATGACAAAGAGAACTACTGTTTCTCCCTGAGGAGGCTCTTTGGTCAAGGCTGCTGATGAATAGCTCTCCTCCCCCTTTTTGTGCAAATCTTTCCAGCAAGTCTTGCCATTATAACTGGACTGTCAGTCACCCAGTTAGGTGTGCAGAGGCCTCTCCAATTTCTCTTGTTTTTGATGTATATGCCATGTTAGCACCCCTGAAGCAGACGGTAAAACAATGAACGTCTTTGTGCCTCTCTCTGCTTTTCATCAACAGGAGGCTGGGTGCCGGGGCATGAGCAGGGGGAGGCGAGGATTTGGTGTAGAACAGAAACAAGTGAGGCCTTTCCATATTCATGTCTGTGCCAGCTAGAGATATCTGTAGAGCTGCACAAAGAAAGCAACACTGTCTTTTTTGAAAAACCGCCTGTTTTCCCTCCTCTGCCTGCTGAAGACTTCTGTTGACTCACAACTGTTTCATCTGTTTCAGTTTTCTACTACATCTAACATCATTCATACATCTATTTTTCTTAAGTCCACAAATAAAATCCTGTTTTTAAACAGCTTTAACCCGTTATGGAGATCCAAAACCATCACAGCCACAAATCTGGAAGAGCTGGATCAAATTTCAGCGGCATGAAGCAGATTTCTGACCAATGCTAGAGGCATATCCTGAAACATGCAATATTTCTTTTGAACTTGGAACATTGAGCTTGATGTCTGGATCAACTGGATTTGTTTGATTTCTTTGATCTGTTCTTCCCTTTTGCTTTGAGTAAAAGATCAAATAAAAAAGTGAACTTGTTTAAAGAAAACTACCATTTTAAAAAGTGATGCACGACAGTCTTTAACATTCAGATTTGGTACTAAAATAAGGATTTTCATTTAAAACTTATGTCAAAATCACAGAGGAAGAAAGTCAAAACCAGCTCAAACTGGCATAAAGTAGCACTGAACATGTATGAGGTGTCAAAGAGTTTGGAAAATACCGTTTCTTCTGTTTAATCGCATACCGGTGTCCTCAAACATCCTCTGCAGCAATATGAATGTCACTAATTTTCAAGTTTATCTCCAGTTTTCTTGACCGTTTTGTTGGTATTGTGCCATAACCATTCACTGCAACACCTTTTTCTTTCCTTTATTACAGTCCATTGCTATATAATCTTACAGATATTACATGTGTTTTATACCCAAGTACTGAGCTGCTTTCATGTCTTTTAGTCACTCAGACTCCCACTAAACTACTCGTTTTGTAATTAAATTTGTATTAAAAATATATACATATAAATTAGCTAATCTGGGTTTTTATTGTATTTGAGATTAACAAAAAATCTTGAGATTTTTTTTTCTGAGTAGAGCCCAATTTTTCCAGATATTTGGGTGTTAATTATCGTTATCAGAACCATACTGGGGCAGAACATCATGTACAGGAACTGCTACATAGCTGCAATACAATGGAGGGATTAAACATTGCATTAGCACAGCCAGACTCAGATGATTGTAAAGAAAGAAGTGAGTGAAAGAAAAAAAAGGTGCTTCATGGTTGGGTTATTTTCCTGTTTCACCAGCAACAGTTGTTCATCCATTGATATATCATCACTGCAAACTACAACGTACAGTGAAGGGACAGGAGCATAACTAATAGCATCTTTATTTTGTCCCAGCTCTCAAGGGGTATTCTATGACAACTTCATTAAGTATTCATTTTAATTTCATGCTTTGGAAAAGCACCAGCACAACCAGTCTCTTTAGGAAGCTATGCTTCCTTCCAGTATTGCGGTAATATAACTCCACTCTTCTCAGGACTGCTCACATTTACTAGTGGTCCAACAACTCAACTCCCATGAGACTTTAAAGAATACCTTCTTTCAGCAAGACATCAGTACTTTTTCTGTGATGTTGTCAGTCACGTCACAATTGACACCTACTGTATTACTTGAAAATACAAGTACTAAACTTGAATGCGCTGACGTATAAATTTCTTGCTGTTCAGTGGTTACTGAACCCCCTAAGCTTGTATTAGGGGCGTAAATTACAAATAATATTAAGTAAAAGGCTGCAAAAGAGAGTTCCAGTTCTTTATCCTACAGGACCCATAAATAACACTGACCATCTCCATCTAACAAGTACACAGTAAAAACATGCATGAAAGGAAACAAAATAAACTAATAAAAATGTCCCGCAGCTCTAGCTGGCACATGCAATTAAATTCACTGAGATGTGCTTTAGTAGAACACAAAGTGGGAAAAAATTTTTTAGAAAGTTGGCATTTCTTAGAACAAAACAATAAATCACTATTCAGATACAAAAAGACAAGGAGGAAAACCAAAACAGGCTAAGAGAACACAAAACAAGACGTATTACAGCTCAGTGCATTTATGCAGAAACATAACGGAACCATTTTTTTTTTAGTGTCACCAGATGGAGCATCTGCAGCGATGTAAACCCCTCCTTCATATCCTCACTGCCTGTCATCCCAGCAAGCCTGGCATGTTCTGTGCGCCTCAGCAAGCAAATAGGCCACTTCACCTGCACTGCTGCTGTAATTGGAAAGAAGATGGGCCACTGCTCCAAGAACATTTCTCCTGGGCATGGCAGTCAAATCGGATGGTTCAGTGATATGGCTGATGCATATGTGGCAGACAATTTAGGTAAAGCCCCTTTATTTGACACTATCTAGCCCTGCTTCAATCCTTGTTTTGACATACCTGAACCCTCAATAAGGTGATGTGAATTTCTAAAAGCTTTTGGCTCTGGGGTAAAAACAGTCTGACAATTGGTAGCCTGAACAACTGCAGTGATTAGTGTGGCACGATACTCTTACAAAGACATTAAATCAAAGACGTTCTTATTGCAGCTAGCAAGGTCAAAGTACAGTTTACATGAATATATGCTCAAAAAGTCTTTGTAAATTAACCATAAAAACATTTACAGCTCATAATTTAAACTAATAATTTGAATAATCTTTTATTTAGAAAAACATCACACACATTTTTCATTTTTCTTTCTTTGTAAATGTGTGGTCCCTCAGCTCCAGTAACTAAATGTCCATTGATGCCCAAAAGAAAAAAAATTATTGCATTCATTAGCCTGATTGATTATCCCAGGTTTCCATTTCACCTTGAATGCATCATCGCAGTGTGCAATATAACACAAATCAGCTCCCTGAAAGCATAAAATGGCCACTAATGGTTCTTATTTGCATGGCAGACCAATTAGTGTAAATTCAGATCTTCTAGTTTCACCAGACTTCTGTGACAGATCACCTCTTATCTTTCATAGCCACTGAAACTCAAAGAATGTATTCCAGGGTTTTGGACGAATAAGATGTGTGCATGAATCTTCTGAACTTTCATCTCTCCAGGGGTCTGTTACTCTATAGCCAATGAGAGGAAGGAGATGTGAACATAATCCACAACACTTCATTAGTAAAATCTACCATGTGTTCCCTCTCACAGCCTGAAAGCACATCTGTGATGTTAGACCCCCACACAGATCAGTTAAGTCGTGCAATTCTCTAAGTTCTACAAGTGATTGTTGGAGAGCAGAAAACATCACAACTTTTCAGCCCCAGCTTGCTTATGCTGTTGAGATTCCCCTGACGGATCAGGGTCAACATCTTTTGTGGAAATAACTCTCTTTGGTATAGGCTTTGTAACTGCATAGAAAAAAATGACTGTGGGAGATGCAAAAGCTTTAAAACTCAGCCGTTTTTTAAACCGACACAGTTGCTCAAAAATCTGGATCACCACAGTATGGTGGGACATCCACTATTAATCTTTAGCATGTTGGGGTTTTTTTTAAACCATGAATTTAGCACCAAATACATTTAAGGACGCCAACCAAAGGGGAAAAAAGAATCACACATCTTTTTCTATAAATACACAAAACTAACAGGCAGTCTTTTTTTAATTCATCTACTAAGCTTTCACTCACTGTCAGCTCCTGACTGTTCTGGGAAGCTGTTTAATATGATCAAAGTGCTCAGGGACAGATTAAGAAAGCAAGGCAATATGTCCACCAACATATTGCCACAACCTGGCCCCTTAACCGTCCTCCCTCGCCCCCTCAAAGTAAATAACCTGCGTGTCCGCCGCTGACCTGACAGAAAATTGCCTTATTGATCCTCACAACGATTTTCAAATGTGCCCTTTTTCCACACAGGAGCCAGACTGGAATTTTGTCAGATGTACTGTAGGAAAAAGCTCTTGTACGTGTATATGTGGATTTATCTTGGAGCATACAGGTTTAGTTGGAATTTAGAGATTAGCTGGTTGAGCTGAGTCATTTTTCCCTCTGTCCAACTCTCCATGAAGCACATGGGAAATTGCTTTTCACATATTCAGTTCCCATGAAAGTGAAAATGTGAAAAGAACACGCATGGCTTACTGAGTTGTGTTGGGGAAATACATTGCTCATGAAGCACACACAAACAAACACACACACACACACACACACCCAGTCTTCCTTCTCCATTTTGTATACTTAGCTGTAATTTACAGGAAACCCCTGAGGTGGGGCTGATTGGGGCAAGAAAGGAAGCAAAGAGTTTCACTTACCCACGTACTCACCCAAAAGTACTGCCCACCACATGTCAGATTAAAGTGTTAAAAACTTTGACACAAAAACAAATCCATCCTTCTGCCAATTTGCTTCCTTTGGTGTTTGTTATAAATGTTCTGTTCATGTTCTTTTTCTTCATTGTCAGGCAGCATAAAGCTTCCTGTCTTTTAAAACTAAATCTAAATAAATGTAAAATAAATGTAATTTAATACACAACATTTGGTCAGCATAATCTCTTAGATAACAGAGCTGCAACATTACAGTACATAAAAAAACATGTCTGAGTTAAAAAGGTACATAGGACAGTTCTTTTTGTAACCTGATGTTTTCAATAAACAAGGCCAGATGTATCATGAGGTTATCAGGCCAGAAATGACCCCAGGGACTCATGAGACCTCCAACACTCTTCAAACACTTTGCAAAAAGGGAACATGAGGCACATGGAGGCCAGCGGGTTAAACCAAGTGAAAGCACACACATCCATCCACATTACTCATAAATCACAACTGTTTTCTTTGTGTTGTCTAATGAAGTGAGGCAGTTCTTCCTGTAGGTCGGGGGTGGGTGATGAAATGCTGAGGCAGCATTTTCTAACAGTAACTCTCCTAGACCTTTGAAGCGCCAAGAACAGGCAGAAGGAAATTTCTATCCTTGATCCCTGCACGGTTCATGTTTGTGTATGGAAGAGTGTGGGGCGACCTTTGACCGAGATAGAGCTGAATGTGCAGAGGATGTCAGCGAGAGACTAGACAGGCAGTAAACTGACACTGATAATGTTGAGCTCTGCTAAGTCCACTTCCTGTTTCCTGGAACGCCATCTAAACCATTGTTTCCAGCTGCTCTGCTAGTCTTGCTGGCAGATTTTGTGACCAGAGTAGTTTTAGGGCTGGTGTTATACTGGATCAGCTGGAAGGAGGCTCTACACAGCTTTAATGGGTTGTTGTGCTGCACTGTTGTGATTGATCAGATCACTTCAGACACACAAAGTGCCCAAGCTCAGCCTAAGAAATTGAGTGAGGAGCTCATACATGCAGAGGGAGTTTGGTGTGGAGCTGCTGCTCCTTCATATCAAAAGGAGTCAGCTGAAGTGGGCATCTGATTAGGATGCCTTCTGGTACCCTGCCCGTGGAGGTTTTCCTGACACATCCTACTGGGAAGAGATGCCAGAGCAGAACCAGGACTTACTTGTGGGATTATATAGCCCTTTTTTGGTCTGGAAATGCCAGAGGATGCCCCAGGAGGAACTAGAGAGTGTTGTTGGGGAGTAGGGGATCTGGGTCTCCCTCCTGAGCCTGTTGCTTTTGTGACTCTACCTCTGATAAGTGAAAGAAAATGAATGGATAGAGGGACTTCAGCCACATTGTATATTCAACAATGTGAAGTGCATTTGGTTAATTAGTTGTTTTGTTTATAAGTTTAAAAGAAGGAAAATTGTGATATTACACAACTGAGATCAAATTGACACCATTACAATGTTTAATTTGTCCAACCAAATGCCTAAACACCAAGTCTATTAAAGCTTTTGAAAATAAAAACTGAATTTTTGAACATTTAAACACCTAAATACATTCAATGACATTTTTTTCCAGCTCTGCTTCTATGTAGAACCTAATTTATTACACTAATTACACCACAGTACAAGATCTAAATTTGGACTTGTACTTGGAAATCAGAACACACCTGTAGACAACATTATTACAGAGGCGTCCCTCCGGGCGATCCAGTGTAGCACCAACCTGGTTTGAGAGCGAGAGCAATCACTGATGGATCTATAAAATAGAGCTGTGCATCTTTACAGGTCTCAATTTGATTACAGTTATCTAGATATATAATTGTCAACAGTTCAATTCGATTCCACAGTGAATTATGATGCATCACTATGTGTTGCATCCTTAGTTTTCTTTATTACGTTGCTACTTCATTAATGAATACAAGCAGTCAGATGATTATGAACTCCCTTTTTATTTATATTTCTGAAATAAACAGTTTTCCCGCAGTAAGTTCAGACCATAGGTCAGTCAGAACATAGAAGCGAAGAGGTTTTTCATATTCTTTGTAGCCAGAAACATTTGTCTATATTTATTCTAGTTGATGTTTAGAGAATATTGAACTTTTTTTTTGACAGTTGTTTAATCCCTTTAGTTTGTTCGCGCATGCTAACAGCTAGCTTGCCAATAGTATTTTCCATAGACGTTAGCCTTAAGCTAACTTATCGTTTTTTTTATACATTTTGATATGTAATAGGTAGTAAGTAATTTTACTGAGACAATGAATGTATTTCTACTGAGATACTGATGTGTTATTAGTATTTTTGCTTAGTTTTACAGTTTTCCTAAGTAAAGGTTTCAAAACGTGTTTAGCCCCTATTTTTCTTTGGAGACCGTTATCTATCTGTCCAGCTGTTTCAGCAGGCTAGATCAGCCCCAGACATGCAAGCAGCAGTAGAATATACAGTACACTGTTTTGTGGCTGCATTGATGCAGAATAGTCCACGTCCGCATTGTGGTGCGCTGTAGAAACTATTCAATTGAACACCCCTACTATAACTGTTTAAAATAAGCCACCTTTTGAAATTAATTTAAAGAAAGATTTTCTGAAAATAAAAATCTGTGGGGTGCAGATTTGCTCAGGACACATTAGTAATTATCTGTATATTCTCAACAAGGCAGAGTAAACAAGTATAAAACTGTTTCCGTGTCCATTCTGAAGTAGAAAAGTACTGAGAGATATACTGCACATTTACACTACGACGGAGGAGAAACAAGAGCATAACGGTAAGTCACAGAGGAAGGAAGGGTGTTAATAAACTGCATCAACCGAAACAGTAAAGACTTAGAGCGCATGCGGAATATCTGTGAGCAACAGTTTGTATATGAATAATACATCTCAACCACATGAAAGATAAGCTCATACAAGAAGTGTTAGGAGTATTTATAAGGCACACCATTTATGTATGTCAGAAAACTGCAAGCAACTCGAAGTACATTAACATCCATGTACAAATGTTAAGTGGATGAATAACTGGCTGACTGAGCATCTACATTACATGAGAAGGGTAAAAACAAGGGTAGAACAGAACTGCAAGAAAGAACAGCTGATCCATCCTCCTCTCTTGGACTTCAAATTCAAGTTATCAGTCTGTTGTAATCCAGCAGATTGCTCTGGCTCATTTTGACATTTCCTGATCCCACTCTGTGGAATTCCAGTTAAACAAACTGATAAACATAAATAATGAAGATGCCCGCTTCTCCCTTTCCAGCACGGTCCTGACCTTGACAGATAAGATGTAGTGACGCATTAGCCAAGTCTTCGTGAATGTGTTTGAATCTATATGTAACCCCTGAAGGATGTTGGAATGATGCATCAACACTTGACCTTTTCCAGTTCACTTTAATTACATGGCGAGGACGTCATAATGCAACGACCCAAGGTGGCTGTAAAGGATAGCTAAAGATACTGTGGCTTCAAGTGTACAGGATACAAATTAGATAATCATTTTGATAAGAGAAAGAAATAAAAGACTGCCTGTAAACTCCATAGCAACAACAGTTCCTCAGTGTGGGCTGTTGCTGGATTGGTATCCATCCAGTGACACACTGTCTATATTTCACCATCCAATGTTGTGGGAGTCAAAGTGCTTATTAATCAGCAGCAGCTTTCCACGTGTTGAAACAGGATAAAAGCAGAAGGTTACGTTTATGAACGAAGCTGAGAATGTTACTATGGGGGACCCTGCTCAATGTTAGTGAGTGAAGAGATGAAAATGTTGCCAGGAGCAACAGTGAAAAAGTAATGATGATGATGTAGTTGAACACATGGTGGTGGTTTTCTTTCACTGCTTTTTTGCAGTTTCACCAGCAATATGTTCACTGAGGTCGGTTATTTGTTTGTGTTGTGCTAAAAGGCCTTTAAAATGAAATTTATTGTTCTTAAAAACAAATGCAAACTTTGATGAAGCAAAGTGCTGGAAAACTAAAATGAGTGCAATACGATCACACATGTGCCTTTCAGGAATTAAAATCCTAAAATTTAGTCAGTCTAATAGTCTAATAAAAGCTTTTAGGTGTTACGCTGAAGGGGAACATAAATTTGGGAATATTGGAATTATCTGTAACAGTTGAAGGAGACCCTGTGGTGTTCTTTCATTTGTTTGTTTTTTAAAGGACAAAGCCTAGAGGAAGAATTTATAATGAGAAGGGGACTAGAGGACGGTCATCCAGTAGAAAAGATATGCACACAACGTCCTATGTTATATTAGCAAGCTTGTAAATTAAACAACGATGACACCCACCGCCTTCATAAAGCTGATCTTCAAAATTAAACAAACAGAAAATGATCAGAAAGTATTCAAAGTAATTTGATATGGGGCTCCAAAATAACTTAACTGCACTCTGAACTATTGAGCTTGCCGATTTGCTGTCTAACAATCAGCATTGGCTGCAATACTTTGTACTTTTTTGTTCTAACTTGCAAAGGTGTTGCAAAGTGATTAGTTATTCTGTTTTTGCTTTGTTCCTCTGCAGGCAGGCAGTCCTGTACATGGCAGTGTGTACATGCAGCTCACTCAGCCGGCGAGACTGCAAAGAAAACTATGTTTACATCATGGATTTTCTGTCATTTTGAATTCGTGGTTAAAAAGGACAAGAACAGCATAACAGTGCAATGCAAATTACATCTGGATGATAGTCAATGTCTGTCAGCAGTGAAGAACTTTAGACTTAAGAGAAGCATCTCCAGGCTGAGCACAGCTCTACAATACAGGAGATGCCACCGGTGTCACATCTTCGAAACGGCCACAACTATCATCCAGCTCCATTCGGAAATTAATGCACGTGCTTCTGGTTATGTGTTGAAGGACATGCTGCCAAAACCTGCCCAACTGTGAACTGAGTTGCCTGGAAGATCACTAATAAATCCCTATAACTTGTTAGGCCACATGCACTGAACTCCATGTGCTGGACTTGGTTTTTATTTGTAAGCATGATGGTCAATAAAGTTCCAGAAAAGGAATATTGTTTGTTACTTTAAAATTTAACATAACCCAACAATGGTAAGAATTTAGCTGTTGGCTTAATGAGGATCTGTATTATCTGGATCATTATGTGAGGTTCACAGGAAATTGCAAGACTGTTTATTTCTTAGACAAGCCGGACCACCAAACTCCAAAATGGTCACAATCAAATCATCTGAGTGACTAAATCGCTGCGAGCAATTAATTAACCAGTTTTATGTAAATAGCTTCATCATGCTCATGCTTGGAAAGCGCTGCTGAGAAGCCAGTCTGACCCTTCACAGCAAGTTGCTGATCTATCCTATGATTTACCCACTGTGTCACATTATGCATTGACAGACACTGTATAATCACAGTTTAAATTTCCACTTATGATAGAGGTCATGCTGATTACATTACTAACTGGTAATAATTATAAAAACACCCTAACATGAGCACTGTTTGCCACTGGATCCATTTGTTTAACTGGAAGGGCTGATAAGATTTTTTTTGGCTTACTGTTAACAGACAAAGTACAGAAGGTTAACACAGTATTTCCTACAAAACAGGATGGACTGAACAACAAGCTAGCAAGAGAGGAAGTAACATTTGAAAAAAATGTGAAAAAAGACGAAGTGACAAATGGAGAAGGGCAATGTGAAATTCATCTAAAATAAGGCTCAAGGAGATTTGCAATAAAACTAAAAAGGCTGGAGGAGGAAACTAAAGTTGAGCCTTACAACAGAAAGCTGAGACTCCCCTTAGTTCACACTTGCTATAAATTATTAATGCGAGCACTGAACAAATTAGTTCAGCACATAGGGAGGGGTAGATGAGTCCCCTTAGAAATCCTCCAAAAATGGATTAATCCCAAGTGGCCAGATGAGACAGAGCGCAATGCATTAATGCTAGATATCAGCTGTAGGTCATTCTTTTACACTTGAAAACACTCTTTGCACAAACTATTCCCTACATACAAAAACACTCATTTGAGAGATGCAGTTACATGAAGAGCACATTACACAAAGGCTGCAAAAATTATTTTAGGATGGTGTTGACTGTAGTTAAAAAAGAGAAGTGCCAACACATCAACATTAAAGTTACAAGACCACAACTCTTAGTCTTTACCATTCACACCAGCCTCTTTGATTCAACTCCAAATCCGTTTGCTCTGAAAGTCTGCTTTTTGGGGGTATTAGAAAAGCGCCACCAAATTCTGATTCGAATCAAAGAAGAGGACTCGCTCCGCCCACAAACGCAGATCTTGGTAACAAAACATAAGCGTGTGTAGGGCGATAGGTGGCTCTGGACAGACGTGGAAGAACTTGATAAAATTTCTGACAGAATTCTGATCAAAGACTGCTAGTATCTGATGCTCCATATTTAGCTGTTATGTACTAGAAACTTCAGTCCTGCATTAACCAATAGATCAACGGGTTTTCTTCTTCGTTAGTTGTCTCTTCCTTCAGTAATTCTTGGTGCAGAACCGCCTCTGGCAGAGAGTGGAACTCAATGGTCCAGAAGAATACTGCACCCTGCAACTGCATAGAGTCCCCAATCGGACGAGTCTAGCGGACTATCCTGGGGTAAAAGCACCCTAATCCACATTTTGAACAAAAGTACCAAATGCTTTTAGCTACAAAAACTTTCAAGAAAATTAGACAAATTAGTTCTCCAATGCAAAAAAGGTATCCAATTTCTGAATTTGCATATCCGTGTTCCTTCCGCCAGATAGGGCTGCAACGATTAGTCAACGCTGTCAACAATAGTCAACAATAAAAATAGTCGACAACGAATTTAGCCATCGACTATTATGGGCAAAGAAACAAAAAAGAAAAACTACAGAGTGAGACATCGTCTCCTTTTTTTTTATCTCTGCTGAGAGTCCGCCAGGGAACAAATATGGCGGCGGACTAGGGAGCAAAACGGCGGCAGAGAACGTCAAAAGTCTGGGATAACTTCACGTTAAACTTTCTAAATTAAATACAGGTGAGATCTGTAAAGTGGACCTTGTGTACCACGGAATTACATCTGCAATGCTCGAACATTTAAAGAGGAGGCACGTCGGACTTACATAACAACCTCATGCAAGATTTCAAAGTTGAAAGTGAAATAAGATTGATTTATAATAATCATAAGATACATAATCCGATTGGTCGACTAGTCGTTTTAATAGTCGGTGACTTATTGACCATCAGAATAGTCATTAGTTGCAGCCCTACGGCCACATATGCAAATAGAGGGCATTAAATCAAGACACACGTCACCTCAATGCCTTTCCCTTTCTTTAGTGTCACCATTTTTGGTCGTCAATATTTTCTTTCATTTGACAACATCTAAATGCATTTTAAATCCAATCTAAAATGTTAACATGTCACACCCCCTTACAACATTAGAAAAACCAAAAAGATTTCACCTGACACAGCTGTGGATCCCCGTTTATACCTACTTGAGTACAGGCCCATGCCCTAAAAGAACAGACAACATTATTCTCTCTCTCTCAGGGCTGCGAGAAAATAATAATGTCATTCGTCTAACAACTTTTGTGTAATTTGAAGCAGTCATGAATCTGAGGTGGATGTGTTTAATCCGGAAAAAGCAGGAAGCAGAAAGTGGTCACTTCGACTTTTTTGCCGAAGGTCAAATGAATAGTTTTGAGGAATATCCTCAAAAAATAAAACATGTGAAAATACAGCACAACTGATTTGCAGTTTACAGGCATAAAGAAAGAGGAGATGAGGACACACTAATTAGACAAATAAGACAAATCCAGACTTCGGTATCAAGAGCAGAGAAGCAACAGGAAATATGATGACATGAACATCAGCAACACTAAAAATAATTCTTGCTGAGCAAACTAAAGTTTTCACAAGTTATGGTGGACTCTGACAGAAATAAGATGCTAGGTGTACTTAGAAACCTTCAGAACTGCAAGCCCCAAGTTCCATGCATGGCAATTTTGGGGGCTTAAACATTAAGCCCTCACCTTTGTTTAGTCCCCGTGGGTTAAATTAAGGCAGTCGAGAACTAGGACCCTCCAAAGGTCACTATGGAAAGTTCTTGTGATTGAAACACGGCTTTTTCAAAGCAAAGAAAAACACTCACTCGCTCTTTATAGTATGAGCATCATAAAATAGTAGCAACTAGTTCATGTGCTACAACCTATTTTTCATCCTTAAGTTTGCTTTTTTCCAACTACAACTAATTTAAGGTTGATTTCAGACCTAACTACTAAAGAAAATAGCAACAAGCCGCCTAGTTGTGTGTCACAGCCACATTATGAACTCACCTCCACCTGTAGTTGTTCTGTTTGTGTTTTCAGCAAATGTTCATTCTAGTCAAAATCAGAGGATAAGCAGTGCCCATCTTTTCACAGGCGCTAATGGGATATATGTGCCACAGGGAAACAGCAAATGATGCCGAACCTTGGAAGGAAAATCTAATTTTTTTTTTTTTTTTTAATGTGCGAACTCTGCTGTTGTCAGCCTGGTCTGCCTGTGGCAACCTGTGTCCAACATCAGCCTTTTGTTCTTTCCAGTTTGAGCTTTTCTACTATCTCTGTTAGCATTGTGAGTTCACTGGTGTGTCAACTTCCCCACTAAAACAAATCAGTCCCACCCAGCCAACAGAGCCCTGCATGGGTGATAAAAGTGTTGCTGTAGGCATAGTTTCAGATTCAAGCAGAGAAAAAAAAAAACACACAAACTTTGACTGTAATACAAAATACAGATGAGTCGATTCTGCACAATGAAGGGTTTATAATATGCCACATAAATTTATAATCACTTATGAATTTAACAATTAAAAGATTATCTTAAATATTTTAAAAGGCAGCATTTTAAGGAGAAGCTGCTCAAATTTCATTGTTAGAACAATGATAAAGGCGATTTTGATCAGTGGTTTTATCTCACTTATCAGATATTTTAATCTTTGCACTGAGGCCACAATGTTTGTGCATCTCTGAAAGTCGACATCCTGTTTACTGCTTACACAGAACTACATGCCTGAAATAAAATCTTACAGATCAGTTATTTTCTTTTTAGTTTTCTTTTTTTTTTTGTTTGTTATTTTCAAGTTTTGAAGTGATCTACAGATGACAACTATATACTTATTCCACGCTTTCTTGCACCTAAAAATAGAAATAACAGGCAGAATCTGTAACAGATGTAGAGTGGTCCTGTCAGGTTTCATTCACTCGAGTCAGCATATAGTCACCTTTTGTAAAGATTCACTGGGCCTCAAAGCTCCCCAAGCAATCTGTGTTTAAAGCAAAACACACATGCTTGAAGTCACAAGCACAAACATGCACAGTGGGCCGCACTATTCCAGTCTCCCACTGCTGATTCTGCTGGACTCAGCTCTTCAGCTAATGGTCACTGCAGAATTAATTGCCAACATCCATCTCATTTTACATGGAAAACACGACAGTGGTGTCGTCAGCCTCCCACACACAGCCCCCTGCAGATGGGTCTGTTTTTCATTTACCTTTACTAAACTTTTTCCATAAGCCTTTGTCCCCTTTCAAGAGCAAAACGGCCTATTGTGTTTTTCCAAAAGATAGCTTACCCACAGATGCTTTGCATTTCAAATACAGACAGAGTGCACAGTGCTGAGAACTGATGCATTCACTAACTTCCAGATCTAAGAAAATGGACTAACATCTGTGACTCCTTAAAGGAAAACGAATGTCATAAGAACTACCATGAATTACCAGTTAGAAAACACTACACTTGCAAAAATTTGACAACTTAGACTGTGAAACAAAATGAGATTTTAAAAAGAAAAAAAAAAAAGAAAAAGGCATGAGACAGTAGTGTGAACTCACCGGTTCAGAACAAGAAACACTGATTTAAGGAGGCATCCTCTTATCACAATATCACCACACATCTATATTAATGAAAAAGTAGATAAGTCACATAAATCTGACCCGAGTGTTCATTTAGTACTTTTTAAAATAATTAGACAACTGTGTTTGATGTAAACCTTTAACCAGTGTCTGCGAGACCATCCCCACTGAATCACTGTATGTTACATAAGTCTATTGATTGGTAAATTCTCATATCACATTGACTAGCTTTACTTGCAGAGTCCTCTATCCAGGGTGTAATCTGACAACAGAGTGCTGTTTCTGTAAAGTGGCGTTTATGAGGGGAGTGCTCTAGCTCCAAGGTCTGTAAAAGCTGGCAAAAAGAGAAGTTCTCTGCAACTAAACAGATTAAGGGATTCCCATTCCTCTTAGAGCTGGAGGACAAAGTTGACAACTCATTTTTTGAGGCTGATTATTTGGGCTGTTTGTGCTCCTTAGAGTTGTAGACAGTAAGTCTGGGTAAAAACAGCAAATATGTTTTATTGTACTAGTTACGTTACAGCATTTTTTCCCAGGCACATTCTACATACAGCATCTTACTTTGTTCATTTTCTCCAGTAACCAAAAATCTGCCTTCAAAACACTATTTAAACCTATCACAGTAATGGTTCCTCACTTATCACTGCAGAGAGAAGCATCTGCTAAAATTAAATGTAGAAATTATGGCAGCGTTAAAACTACTTTTGTATCTCTGTGGCTGGAAAGAAAAATAAACTAATGCTCATAACTTGTGTAGGCTGCAAAATTTTAATTATGTTCTGTCACTGCACTGATGCAGAACTGTTCATGTATACATCAAGACGCATCTGCCTAATTGTCAGCAAAAGAAATGAACATCCACAACTCAAAACTGAGGCCAAGTTTCAAGTTTCAAACATCACACATGTCCTCCAATGTTTTCATATAAAGTAGAAGCTGCTCTGGAATAATGTCAACTTTAACTGACACATTTCCCCGTTAGGACCCAGTTTCAAAGCTGTGCAGAGAGCTTTGCTAAAAACTGGTATGTGCAATATTAACCAACCATAGATTAACTATTATAGCTAACATGTCAGTGGTGAGACCCTGGTGCACATCCAATGTAAGGAGCAAACTGACCGGGAATACAGCACTGTATGTATGTCAATTTCTACTGGTCAGTAAATTCATAGGAAAACTAAGCTGGAGGCTAATTTATCTCATACCCATCTAAAGGAGTGAATTTTATTAAGGCCTCACAGCTCGAACACACTGTTTTCAGAATTAAGTTTTTTTTTTTTTTTAATATCGGTTTGTCACTATATTTCTGGAAATTACTACTTAGTCATTATCATGTGAACTGCCATCTGCGATTTGCATACTGAATTGGAGCAAATTAGAAGTGACCTGATCTCATTCTTGGTTACCATAATTCTTCGCTTGCAGGTAGAAGCCATATTTTTATTGCAACATGAAGTATCATCTGTCTTTGTTCAGGTCTGTGATGAACTGGTGACCTGTCCAAGGTCTGTCCTGCCTCTTGTGGCTTCTAGGAATGACTTGAGCTCAATCAATTTATGGATGTCTCATTGCAGCTACTTTCCTGCTTCGTAAAAGAGGAAAGATGCAAAAACAAAAAAAAAACTATCCCAATCATTCATTCTGCAGAAACCTCCTCCATATTTAACTCAGCTACTGAAAATTCCCATATATTGTCCAAAAACAAAACGCTTCAGGTTCATTCTTATCCAGGATTGCCACAATCAGCAACTTCTTTGCTCACAATGGATGGCCTCAACTGACCAGCCACCAGCTCACAATTAGCTTCAGCACCAAGTTTGTGCTCACTGTAACCAATGAAAATGCTAACAGAGCTTGTTCAAACAAGTTTGTGCTGCTCTTATTATTTTAATGAGTGTGGTATACACTGCAGTGTGAAGAAGTCAGAGCATTTGCATTATGTCCGCATTGCCTAATTTTGCACATTTCACATTTATTTTAAATTGCTCCCTATGAGTCGTTATATTTAACCTTTACTGAAACCTAAATATGGAGGTACAACCTAGACTGGATTTCTTCCCACTCTTGAACTTTCTTCAGCAGTAGCTTTAACGTCAAAACATTCTACTGTACTTTATTCCATTTTAACAACATTTTGGCCACCCCCAACACTTGGAAATAAAAAAAAAAAGTTGTAAAACCTTCTACAGGTATTGTGTTTAAACATGACTGGTTTCTCTGTTAAACTTATAGAAATTTTCAGACATCACCACCTTAATTTTAGTTTCACACCAGTGAAACATCAGTATCGGTTCAATATTAGCTGCAACAATCCTGCTTCAATTGTTATTTTACTCAAGTTGGAAGTAAAACTGAGCAGCACTTTGAATTTTCCTTTCTCTGGAAACTGGTCACTTCTATTCCTTCAGTGTTTCAAAAGTAGTTCAGCCACAAGCTGTCGCAGCTGGTTAACCAAAACATCTGGGGTCCTCTAAAAACTGTTAGCGACAGACACTTCTGAAAATAGTTACATCCATTTCCTGTTATTGATGCGCACTGAATCCATCTGAGCTCCTCTGAATAAGAAAATAAACTTGAGAAAAAATTATATATATTAAATAACTGACATTGGGTTTTGATGAGAAAGAAGGCAACGGGTTTAATTAAGCTAATATTAAATCTTAAAATAAATATTTCAAAAAGACATTTTATTCTCCATCAGAAGGTTTTGTCAAAGTACAACACTGTAAGCAAACTATACACATTTTTTAAAGCTTTTTATTAAATCTTTTTTAAAATACATGAAGTTTTTTTTTTTTTTTTTTTTAAAAAACAACATTTTGCAGGAAAACATAACTGCATTGCCTTTTTTCACATTAAGATAAATGTCTAAAATGCTACTTTGGTTATTTTTGGTCAAACCAATAAGTCTGTCCACTCTATCATTAATGTGCAAGAAATATGATGAAGAGCTCGTCACGTACACTTCTCATCCAACTAACGATCAACAAAGTGGTTGTTTTCACACACAAACAAACAGTCATTTGAGGACTATTGAATCCGTTTCTTTGTTATTTTACAGCCTCTCTGCTGACTTGGGGTTGAAAATTGCAATTATCTGGTGAGCCCATCATCCAGCCTTGATGGAAACAAGAGAAATCTATATGGCTCCCTAATGAGCACTGAGTACCATTGCTGCCATCTGATTAGAGACTTAATTGCAATAATAATGAACAAATACACCCAGCTCAGGCTAAAACGGTCTTATAAGCATTCAGCTAATTAATGGCAATTTGCCTGCTGATGCTGATGAAGGGGAAAATCACTAGGGAGACACGTTTTCCTCTTTCCTCCACAGAAAACTAGACAACACTGTGCTGACCATGGAAACGATTTGATAAGCCACCGTTCCCACTCTAGCGGAAAATCAGATCCACAACAATGAAAGCTGCAACGTAAAAGTTTTCTTCCAGGGATCAGCCAAATTGTAGGTCAAATGCTTGACAGCATTGTCCAGCCATCTTAAAAAGTAGGTTGAAATTGTGTCACATAAGCACAACAATGCAGACAAGCCAGTCTGTGACAACAGCAGCCAGACGGCTCCCACTGGCACTGTGGAGATGCAGGAGAGGGGATGGTTGGCAGGAAACGTGCCAGCGACCACACGCTGCCAAGAAGCAGGGAGGAAGAAAAAGAAAGAAGAGAAAATCTAAACAAAAACAAATATAAATCACAACTAAAACTGATCAAAAACACAAGCACAGAGTGAGAAGATGAGGAAGTCAAATAGGGCAACACTAATGTCTTTCCATTTACCCTATGAACACAGCCACGCATGTTGTTTTTAACCAATTAGGCAAGCACAAAGGCAGGAGGCTGGAACTCGGCTAGGGGCTCAGATCGTCTGCTGGTTACATCTAGGCCATTCACCCCCTCTCTCCTCTTTCTTATTTGCTGAATCTGCCTGAGCAGCGAGGCCAAACACAGAGAAGGTGGGGGGTTGATTTGGGGGCAATTTCATTCAGCACCTAGCAAAGGATGTCAAGCAGAGCGTGCAGCAAACAAGGCCATCCCTAGACCTTTTATCTCCTCAATTTTCTTCATCTGTAACAAGCAGACACACACTACACCGGCCGGAGTTGTGAAAACTCAGGGGAAGGCAAGACTCGGGTAAGATGCTCTCAAAGTCCACATATGTGTTCACAAAAACAAAACGGTTCCTTCCCTCGCTCCATTTCTTATTACAGAGCTAATGCTACCAACAAGAACAATAAAAGAGTTCTTTCAAGTTGATCGAGCCAGAGCCAAAACTGAGGAAATTTATGCTAAAAGCAGCTTTTCCAGTAATCAAAGACCAATGGAAGAGATGATTAAGAGACACACACAAAATGACCCCATTATGTCAGCTGTGCTGCAAACTCTAGATAAATGGGCCTCCGTGGAACCTATTGCAACATCACAACAATAAAGAGGCTGATAGTGTTAAAAAAAAAAAAAAAAAAAAAAAGATTTGAGTCATGGTGATGAAATCTGAGAAAAGAAGAAAAGTAATTTCAAGAAAAATACAGCCAGGCATGAAGCCCAGTCACAGCATTTTAGCTCCTCAGTTTCAGCAGGGGGTCAAAATGTGACAAAATGCATCGCAGTACATTGCCCTCTGCTTTTCCTGGCAACTTCTGAAATACCTGCAGGTTATAGTAAACACAGGCAGAGGGACCTTGGACAGCAAACAGACCAGTACAGCCTGATTAAAAAACTCTGTAAAAATAAAAGTAGAGGGGGAAACGGGGGGTTGAGAGAAAACCAAAGTAAAAACATCTGCAGACTGTTGATTGTATGATGTAATCAAGAAAAGAAAAAGCTCTGAGTTGTGTGTGTCACTGCAAAACTGCTGAGAGACCTTTTACAGTGCCAACACAAAAGCTCTCTTTGTGCAGCTATCCTTATTAGGACACTGTACTTTCATCCAGTATTTGTGGACAGTCTAATCCTAAAAAAAACTTTCCATAACCATAAACAATTTACTTGTAAAGTTAACCTTCGTTCATTTCAACTCCTGACTTACCATTTACCCCAGGAATAACCAGGGTTTGTCCCCACAAGCGCTACTACTGTATGCCAAACAAAAAGGTAACAAACATGGCATGTAAGGACAGATAATAGGTACATGCACACGTTAAAACATACACATATGCTTGCACAACGCAGTCCATGTGCTTTTTCTAACAATTGCCGAAGTCTTGTATGAATGGCCCCTGCAAAAGAAAAAAAAAAAAAAAAAAAAGAAGCAAACTCAGATACACACTCCTCTTGAAAAGCATGTCTCAACAGAGAAACTTGCCTAAAGCTAGTGCCCCCACCATGAAGGGAATGCAGAAAGAAAACTGCCATGAGTGCAAAAGGATGTTAGCCAACATCTTTCCCTCTTCTCTCACATCCTCTCCCTTTTCCTTTCTCCATTTCACCCGATCACTTACTTCCTGTACTGAGTGCCTGGAGGAGACGACTTGTTATTCTATAGCTTACTCAGTCGTCACCACCTACAGAAAAAGAGTTTTTCTGACAGACTCTGATATTCTTTTACCTGATGTTCCTTCAGACCACCATTATTTTACAGAACATACATTTCCTGGAAGTAAATGAAAGGTCAATCCCTCAGAAATTGAAGCCTAAAAGGCCCATTTATGCTCCCTTACGTACAGAAATAGCGATGTCTGTTTCAAGCGTTGTCATACGTAGCAGACCTCATACTTCCTCAAATACTTCGTGTTTTGTGTTGCCATGGTTGTTAAGTCAGTTCTTCCACTAGTGGGCAGTGCTAAGTTCAGAGTTCACTCCTGCCAGCGGATGTTAGTTTCAGACACCGTTTGGCAGCGGTAATGCACCGCTATAAAGTTGTTTCCAACCACCCAAAACACCCTAAACATTAGCATATAAGCCGTGTCCTAATTCAGGGTCGACAAACTTCAAGTGCAGGTTTGTTTGCTACATATGTCATAGTGGCGCGCCAAGCACTGTTCCATTTGGAAGGCGCCTCCAAATCCAGCCTACAACCCGCAGTTCGTTTGGCCTGTAGCAAAGGTGCATTAGTCTACCGACTGATGCATTAGACATCAGTCGGTAGACTAATGCACCTGCGATTTCCAGTGGTTTTGCTCCGTCTTCTGCATTAGGTGATGGCTAGCTAAGCTCCTTGAAAACAGACCAAATTACACACATTATCGATGCAGAAGATGGACGAAACCATCCGTCTGCGTATCCATCTTCTGCGTTGAGCGTGTGCCTTTACTGTTCAAATCTGTCCCTAAATGTGTTAGCGCAGGAAAGGTGAAGATAAAATTAAAATTAAACTAAAAACACTTTTATTAATACCAGAGGGAAATTGCTATTTTAGTGCAACGTGTTAGTCTTAAAAATGACAGAAAATAAAGTGCACCACATGAGGATGTGATTGCTTAAATGTGACAGTAGCAGCTAAATTACAGAATCACATTTGCACATACACAAACCTAAAAGAATCTCAAATTCCTTTCCAGCAAAGGCAGTGAAGAGAAATCATAAATTATGCTGGACAAAGGCAGAGAACACAGGCAAAACACTCATAGAAAACTTTGAAACTGCTCACAAGGCCTTATTTGATAGTAGTGGAAGGTTTGTGATACTTGAAGCATAACTGCTAGACCGCCTACATGGCTATAAAGAAAACTCCACAGGGAGCCTTAAGAACAATATGAATAAGAAACTGACCGTTAAGCAACACTACATGGGAAATGAAAGGTGAGGGTGAGTCATTTCATTCTTCATAAACAGCCTGAATTGGTTCTAAGTGCAACACTCCCAAGTGTTTTTCCCCCTGGATATCAAAAGCATCTGCCTTTTTAAAACATGTTGTCCATAAATCTGCTGGCAGTCATGAGGAGACACTTTGTTGCTAATGGACAGCTATGTTAAACCTTAAAAAACACCTGTTTAAAAAGCAGAAAAGGAATAATTAGCCGCATCACAGAACCACAAAAAAATGTTCTTCTGCTGCTGTGGTTGGTATAAAGAGCTCCTTTTCTACAGCTCTTGACTCCAACCATCCTGGGTTTACTTTCTGGTTCTTCATAGCTTCACTGTAATCTTCTGGATAACCCCAACCAACATTAGTCACAGCACTGCCTTACCATAAAAGAGCTTGGTCAAACCAAGTGAAAATCTACAACATCCGTGTGAATAAAGAGCAAACACAGGTCATTAAATCCTTTTTGTTTGGCAGAGAAGGTCTGCATTCATGCCAAGCAGCACTGAGCAGTTGAAGATATCCGCCTCTACACATATTGACTTGCACAATATATCACACACACACACACACACACACACACACACACAAACAGACCAAAGACAATGATGGGCTTACATTCCAAACACCAGCCGCTGACATTTGCTCAGTATCTGCAGAGGAAAAGAAAAGCACAAATGTTCCAGCACTGTGTGAACACCAGGAGAGTGCGAGCCTTTTCTTGAGACTTTTTTCATCTTCCGATTCTTTCTTCTCGCTCAGCAGGAAGCCATTTTCCCAGTTCAGACTGAAAGTTGTTTGGCACACCTGATTCAGAGGAGAGGAAGCAGCAGGGGGAATGAGGAGTGGAGGGAGGTCACTGCGCTTGGAGTTAGCCAGCAGCAGCATTTTATTCAGACCATCACTAAGCTCTACTGGGCATAACTGTTGTAAGGACATTTCATATCCAGATACAAGATCAACCATTTCTGAGGCTTTGTGTACAAGTGTATGGAGGTTAAAATACTGGGTTAGGAGGGGGAAAATGGCAAAAAAAAGTTTGAAAAATACTCAATACAAAAACTTTGGCACAGTGCTAGTCCCTTTTAAAAACTATATCTTGGTGATTTCAATTATCCCCCCCCCCCAACTTTCTATTTTGCCCACAAACCTTGCACTTTAAAAACTGTATTTTTCAATCTTGGAGCAACACGTTACAGCTGTGTTTTCCTTAATGACACCGCATCACAAGCCAGTAACTGGATATCTTTTGCTGATTCAGCAAAAGCCAGAGGACATTATTGGAGTAAGCATAAAAATAAATAAAAAAGAAATAAGTGAGGGAAAGTGAAAGCATAAGAGATAAGACAGGAGTCAACAATGAACTGACTTTTACTTGCTGGAGAGTGCTCAGACTTAAGATTGGTTTTCTGTATAGTCTTAAGACTGTACAGACATACTAAATCTTCAAAGAACAAGGGATGCAGTTAAAAAAAAAAAAAAAAAAAAAAAAAGCTAAATTTCCTTACAGGCTGCATGCAAACACATTAACACACACAATCAGTTCATGGCTAAGCCAAATTATAACCCAACTTCAATCCAACACCTTGGCCTAAACACTAATCAGTATCCCTAAAATGACGTCGTGTCTCATTAGAGCCAACCTTTTGTCCTAAGAATTTACACATTCAAGTGACCACTGTTGTTAGCCTAGACAGTGATGAAGATGGATGTAAAACAAAGCAAACCCAACAAAACCAGGCTCTCTTTGTATTGAGCCTGATCAACACCACCATAAACTCCACCTAAAGATAATGGGTAAAACCTCTCTTTGCTAGCTCCGGTCACTCACACATTTGGCCAATTCAGCTTAAAATGAATTGCACTGATAGAAAATTTTCTGATATTTATCTTCCAATCTGCATTAAATCTAATATTTATAGTTCATTCTGCATCCCAAACTGAGTACATGGTTCCCATGGTAACACGACACAGCCTACTGTTTTAACTGACTGCAAAGCTTCATCAGTTGCACAATGTAGGGTTACATCTCCACAGAATATGAGCATGTTTCATGCACCGAGTTGTGTTTCAAAAGGTTGATTAGTTAAGGCTAAACTCCATGTTGGTCCTATGATTAAATAGATAAATGATGTAATTAAAATCATCACTGTATGAGGATTTAGATCCAATAATTAAAATGCCAACTTGGTGGTTAAATTGCCATTCAAGCCCTTTTAGTCTGATTATCAACATAGATTCAACACTTCTGTCTAATAAGATTTAAATGTGGGTTTCCAGTCTGATTTATTGTCAGAAAAAGGTAAATAAGAATGTTGCGTTTACAGATGATCTAATCTAAAACTCAACATAAGCTGCTGACAACACTTCCAACTCATATCCCTACGCTTTCACTCATGCAGGCCCACGAACACAAAGGACAAAGGAGCCCTCAAGACATACTGCTTGACTGGACGAGGCTCTGCCACAAGAAACTGCAGCGGGTCTGTCCTCTCACTGCAGTGCTCAGCTGTCAGCTCCATCTCCTCCCTGTGTTACCTTCTCCCCTTTCAAAAGCCCCATATGTTGGGAGTACATTTCGATTTCCTCCAGCAAAAGCCCTGATTTGACTGCACTAGCATATCTCTGTTAAACATTCAGAGAACGAAGGAGGGTGCACATCTCAGACTTTACAGACATGGCCTTTTAATGCACACTTCTTATTTGGTGTATGTGATGTTGAGGCGACCAGCAGAGGGATGAGATATGGAGGCTTCTGTCTGTGAATGAACCTCAGCCCTCTAAGCTACAAAGCTCCCATCATTCTCTAATGTCCTCTTTGCACTGCAGTTGTGTTGTTTTGTATGTGTTCCTACTTTCTGCGTTTTATATTTTACTTCAGCACTCCAAGTTCTAACCTAAAAGGACATCAGCATCAAAACATGAATGCCAAAAAGTATGCCCTCCTGTTTCTCTGGGCATGCATTTTTATGATGTGATTTCTTCTCTTAAACTTCTTAACCCAGGCCCAATGAGGCAGCAGCACAGCCATGGAGGCGACTCAGAGAGCAATAACATCAGAGAATTACAAATGGGAGGCTGTATGAAAATTACTCCCCTCTTTATCCTGCTGAGGACTTCTGGAGGAAAATGACTTTAGCAGGGAGTCTCTGGAATAGCGATACAAAACCCCGGCAACTTTGGTAGTGTTTGCTGGTATCCTGAGGGCTGCCTTTTAACTTTGTGATGTGTGATCAGGCAGTCATTGTCCCTTGTTTCACCCTCATTTCACTTGGCAGTGAATGCACACACAGGGGAAGAAGGTAGGGAGTCTGCTTTCTTGTTGTTGGCAGTTGAGAAAAACGATGCCCATTCCCAGTTTGGGCATTGAGGCACTTGTTGGGCTGAACCAGACCCTTTTTGTTGGCTTTGTAAAGGGGGGGGAGGACCCTCTCTCCGCATTCCACCAGTTAAAAAACACACTGCTTTTACAGAGCTGCTGCACAACAAAAGCTGTGAGACTGGCAAGATTAAACTCTGTTTGAGGTTTATGGAAAAATACATCTAAACTGCTGAAAGACAAACAAAACATTTTGGTTTTATTGCTATAGTTACATTTGGTTTTACATTAGTAAGCCTGGACAAAACATAGGTTCACAATTGTCAGCCTGCGTTGGCAGCATGAATGTGAGCATACAGGAAAACAGAGGCTGTTGACAGCACTGCCAACAGGCTTCAGAGGGTGGACATTGTGGGGAAAAAAAAACAATAGAAATAAAATAGGATTATGCAAACTGAGCATGCAAAGTAAGCATGTCTGTGTGTGCTCTTCAATGATCGTTTATCATCTAAGCATGATTGATATTCAGCATTAATAATTAGATGAAGAGAGCATGACAGAACATAGCTTTTCCTCAGACGACAATGGCCGAGAATTTCTGCAGAGCTCAGCCAAACACACCGGGCAAACAAAGTCGCACTGACATTCCCATGAAAGAGCATCAAGTGGAGACACTATGAGTCAGAGGAGCTCAGAGCACGAAGGCAAATAACCCTTCGTCCTCTGATGCCTCAGTCAGCATGTAGCCCATCACCTCTAGGAATGAGGCATGTGAGCAGTGTGAGAGAGCGACAC
The DNA here is from genome assembly GCF_017639745.1 of Melanotaenia boesemani. NCBI lineage: Eukaryota > Metazoa > Chordata > Actinopteri > Atheriniformes > Melanotaeniidae > Melanotaenia > Melanotaenia boesemani. Next base: position 12,582,687 of record NC_055687.1, on the reverse strand, counting down.
CAGGCTGGCAGCGAGTGTGACAACAGGACTTAGCAATGTCACATGCCAAGGCTGAAACCCATCTGTACACCCTCACCAATGACTCGCTTCATCAACCCACCCCCTCCACCCCAGCCTGACTTGCCTTCACTGGGTACAGATGTGTGATCCACAGACGCTACCAATCTGGAGTCTTTATTGGTGCCACAGGGCTCAACAATGGCTGACACATAGCGCAAAGAGCTCCTGGCCAGAGAGTCACACCAAAGTGGAACATCATTTGCAGGCGATTGTGTGAGCAAGATGGAGGTGTTACAACTAAGTGCAGGATTAAACCATTCACATACAGAGTACAACACTGGTTACGAGTTGTATTTTTTATGCACAGACAAATTAACAAAGGCAATTAGATTTTTTTCCTTTTCTTTCTTTCCTGCCATTCCATAATTTGTCTGACTGAATATTAGACGCTGACTCAGATTCAGAACACACCATCTTTAGCCTAAATTAAGAGAAATCTGACTGGTATTCAAAAAAGGCAGTGGGGATATTTAGACAAATGGATTTGCTCAGTATGTTTGACAGCAGCAAACAACTATCCCACTACTTGTGCCCACTAAATATAATAACTTAGAACAGAATTAGAATAAGGTAGACAACCATTTATCAGCGGTTTGTTTGTAGTGCTATGAAAGCATGAACAGCTGTCAATCAAGAGTGCATAAATTAGACATATTTATTCATCAAACCCACAGCAAAAATTGACTATCTGATCACTGTGGCAGATAAGGTATGTTACAAATATCTAGACTTCTGATTTTATTGTTAAACATCACATCTGAATGTCAACAGATGTTTGCAGAGCTCATACTTCAACACGTCAGGATTTAACTTCATGATTCCCCTCTGGAGGGTCTCATCCTCACCTCTTTGACTTTCTCCCGGCGCTCGTTGGTCCTAGGGTCGGCCGGTTTTCCGTTGTCTCTCCCCAGCGCAGGTTTGAGCAAGCACCTTTGGAACTTCTTGAAACTGAAGGTATCCGAGCTGGCACCGTGATCAGTGGATGTAGCTTTCTCCGACGCGGACTCCGTTTTGAACCCGGACAGAGTCAAGTCCTCCTGCGCCTTACCTCCGGCGAGACGCTCCTCTATCGCTTCGTGAGACACGGAAGGTTTGCGGTTCAAGCTTTTCGGCTTGCTCCCCGTCTCTCCTTTGGCAGGGGTCATGCCCCGCTGCTGATCCTGGTCACTGGGTCTTTTAAGGTGCTCCCTGACATCGTTCTCTGACCCGGAGCCAACAGTTACCGGCTGGATCTCTGTCTTGGACAGAAAGATGCGTTTTAGCCGGACAGAGTCTGGTAAAAAGAAAAGGGCTCCAAAACATAGCGTTACCAACCCCGAGAGAAAAAGCAGAAAGACGAATTTCTGAGACAGGCGTAGACCCATGCCCGATGCCGAGACACCGGGCAACTTTCGAAAAACCATTGAAACTTTTCTTGAGACGCGGCTTTACAGTCGAGACAACTCGTGTTTTGACAGGCTCCACTCACTACCAAGCAGCGTCTCTGCTACCTTGAGGCTTGTGGAAAAACTAAATATGCTGGACTTCAAACACACCCCTGTGACTTTTACAGAGAAACACACACGCAGCCGCAGCTGTCTTTATCTCGCTATTGATTGGATTTGCATAAGCGATGGTTAGGCCTGCCTATATCTAAAATTTACAAACCCTTTGCCAAATCCACATCTTCTAATCGTAATCACTGACATGTACAGACAGGGTTTGTGTTTAAACTGCAAATCACAGAACAGCACAGGGGTTGGTGGCACTAAGCTTGTTTTTCTTTTTTGTTTATGTGATTAGTAAAGCATCCACTAGAATCACGGATAAATGCACTTCTGCAAGCGTTTATAAAATATTTTGCAGTCTGTTAGGCCCTTTAAACAAAGTTGTGGCTCAATGCATTTTTCCAGCCTGTGCAGATCGTCAATAACGCATTGCCCTAGTGTGCAAAACCTCAAGCGAACAGCGGCGCATCTTTTCCTTGTCTCCGTTTAAACCGACCCAGGTTGCAGCATCACAAGCTCCTACGATCGCGTTTAAGAAAAATAGGATACAATCTGTTCTGTTCTCCTCTATCCCGTACAACTGGTGGACAGAAACGCGTGTATATTCATGCCTCCTATCTGTCATCTGCACTCCTCCGGCAGCCTCGGTTTGTTCCCCCCTCTCCACCTTCGTCAACACGCCGGGCGAAACAAATCGCTGGCAGACATGAAAGAAGGCGCGTTTTGTCCCATGCGAAGTTATCCTAAGCCCCGATCCAAATCCAGTGAAGAAACAAATCCACCATCGAGTCCGCCAGTTTCCAACAAAGGCAGCAGAGACACACACGGCGCCGCTGCTCCCCTGTACCCGCCGTTCGCCTGCCGAGCCCCGCTCTCAGAGGTGCGCGCTGTCGTTGTGCTGTGGACGTCCGCCTGCGTAGAAAAGCAAGAGGAGAGGGTTGGAAATGTAACATATAGTGCAGGCAGGGTAAGGACGAGGAGCGGAATAGGAGGAGGAACGGGGGGCACGAAATGGTCCACTGCTCAACAATCCGGTGGGTTGGGCTGATTTCTTGATGGATATTCACAGCGGCTTATCAAAAGCCGTTGGTCTGGAAGAGAGAAGTCTGAATGGCTCTGAACGTCGGGATGCCATCTACACCTCCCGAGGAAAACGAGCTTGATTAATCCTGAAGAAGCTGAAGAGGATAGATGCACCTGCTTCAGATGTCTCAACAGCATGTTAACATGACAAAAAATGCATAAAGCATCGTTTTCATTTCAGGAATAAATCAAGCTAAACCACTTAATAGGCTTTCTTATTTTAAAGACACTCCCAGTTTTTAATTAGCTTCTGAAGCCAGTCTAGAGGGACCCACTATAAATTACATTTATAATTATTTGTTTGGCTCATTTTAAAAAGCTTCGACGCACCTGTTCGCTCTTTTGATGTGATGATTGTTGGGTCAAACGAGGATTAGCGTGCCTCAAAGACAAACACACCCAGCAAGCCATGTAACATAGCACTTACCTCTAATGTAAAGAAATAACCCACTTCACAAAAGCTGCTTTATCGAAATGCATTTTTAAAAAGCAGAGAATAAATAGGCTACTCAATTAGGCTGTAAAGTTTCAAGCACTTTAAACTAGTTACCGGAAGTGACGCAGCATGTTGGCCCATTGTGTCGCAGGTTTAGACCCAAATTAAGTCCCGTTCATGGATATTCGGTTATATGCCCTTTGTCTGTCACCAATGTCACCAAACGTCTTTAGTTCAAGGAACCTGGTTTCCAGATATATCTCTCTGTTTAGCAGACAGACTATAGCTACTTAAAAATCTGTAGAGTAACATATTTTCTTATGAGTCTGGGCTTATCTTCAAAACACCTGCAAGTGTTGTCAAAACATCTTTTAGGGTTATCAGGGTTTAGTTTTGATTTGACGCCCTTAGGCATGCAACAGTCATCTGAGCAAAAGTCTCCACTGTAAATATGATGAGTCATGGATGGCAGTCAGAGCTTGCTGCTTGTTAAAGCAACTCATTGTGACCATTTATTGCTCTATTTATGAGCAACATACACTCATTCTAGGCCACATGTTAAATGTCCTTATGCTTGTTTTGACAGATTTGGAGTTTACTAGCTCATGCAATATGTGCAAAAGCAAAGTAGACTGATGATTTCCAGCTCAGCAAAGCAAAAGAAGTTCAATTTACCATTTTTTTTTCTGGAGCTTTCAACCTTATTACACTGTCTTTATCTGTAGATGGAATTCGTTCAGCCATGGAGATGAATCTAAAATCATCTCCATGATTGAGCGGCTACTGAGCTTGCATGTCAAGCTCAGCAGCTTGCATGTCAACACCTCTATCAATAAAGCAGCATCAGCTGCTGAGGACTGTGGTTCTCTGTGGTGTGGTTAAAGGACACTGCAGTCAAGCTGTAATGTTAAAATTCAAGATTAGATAAGCTCAAATTCCACACTTTTAGTCATGGCATTGAATGGGTCTGAATAGCTCTCAATGCTTGGAGTGAGGCATGCACAATAAAGTTAGAAGTACGCATTTACATCATATTTACTGAGCGGTATGGAAGGTGAACTGTAAACACAGTGTTTTCTAGAGATTAAATAAGATAGATGGGGAGATAAACTGGCCATTAGTGAAGAGCCTGCACAGCACTATTCTCGTAATGCCTTTGAAAGCAGCATCCCTTCAGGGGCATTAAACCTTGAAATGTTTTCAATAATTGGAAATCAATTTAAAACCCATCTCCCACCACTATTACCCATCCAAAGACCACCAGGTGGGTTTCTGCTCTTCTTAAAATAACTGTATTTAATGTAGATTAACAGCATTGTGGACATCCTTGGCATTGTCTGTGATGCGGGATGAACACCTGATGAACTTGAACCATATATTTTATATTATATTTTCACTTTTTTCCCCCTCCCTGTTGTTGCAATAATTCTTGTAAGGTCATTTGTATTTTCATCTTATTTCATTGCATTTCCACAGTTAAATCAATCTTCATGGAGTCAGAGTGCCGAGCTGTCTGTAGTTTAGAGAACAGAGACAGAAAAGAAGCCAGAACTGTTGAAATAGGCTTTTTAGTTTTGAGTCCTCTGAAAGTAGGTACATCTGTGAGGCATTTAGAAGACCTTGTCAGTGACAAAAAGATATTTTGTTGACAGAAGCTTGCCTTTTTCCTTTTATTTAGTCAGAGCTTTGTGCTGGTTTGAAGCCTGTGTATTGCAAGGCTTCAGTTTAATGCATTTTAACATTGGCTGCACTGCAACATACACCACACTGTTGCAACTTTATTATGTCTGTAGATCATCTTGTTGACACAGGTTATTTAGTTTGGTAAAATGTGTCAATATACGGACATATTAGGACTTTATATTCAGATGTGTTTTTAATATTATGACCACCAGTTATATGTAAATATGGAGGGTCAAATAAAAAACCTTTGACATATTGTAGGCATGTGAAACACAAATGCTAACCAAAGCTTTGTCACAAATTTACCAGATAAATGACAATAAATAAATAAATAAATAATAACAGACACAAACATTTCTGGAGCTAATGTAGAATTTACCTACCTGAATGCATGAGGTCTGCCTTGTAATGTGGCCACTTACATGAAAACAACATCTTAGGTACATTTTTATCACATGGGTGATTAGCATTTTATTATAATCCAAACAAAATGAAATACCAATAGCTGCCTTTAAAAAATAAAAACAACTTAACAGATATATCAAGTCAAAGTTTCTCAAAAGGCCAAGTTATACATGAGTCCACTCATTGAACTTGCATGAAGCTACGCCAGCCAGTGACAGCCTAGTTTATCACCAGGATAGATGGGCGAGGTGATGCAGTGTCACTGCTACCAACAGGCAAGGGTGAAACCAAAGCACAGGGATTCTTTTTCCCACCTAAAATAAATAAATGTCTCTGACAAAGAGTATTTTTTTTGTATACCGCACATTTTCTCTTACCTCGGAAAATAACTGGGATGGTGTTTTTGCTGCTCAAATGTCATTTGCAGTGACTGTGGACTAATGCAGCTCTGGCTCCATTCACAAACACACACAGAGCATTGTCATTAGCTACATTCTGGTATCCTGATTCTTCATGTACATAATTTGGACAATAAGGACATTGAGGGAAATCTGCAGCTGCATGTGATAATGTTTGCATCCCTCAGCTGGGCTCTGTTATCAGAGCAACCCATAGTTCGTCACTTGAGAGGCATTCTCACAAACAGAATGCTTTTTGGGAGCCGAGGCAATCATTTTGTGCCCTCTTTGGGACGTGCTGTGAGAGTGTGTTTTGTAATGAAAGAGGGACAAACTTATTTACAAGCTCTGACAATTAAAATGTGTGTAGCCATCACATAATAGCCACAAAGTTCCTGTAAATATTTGCAGGTCATGGGCTGAAACAGCTGACTGTGTTTAAAACATTTTCTGCAGAGGGTCACAGACCATAATATATCCTGCGAGCCGTAACCTTTTTTGTGCTCAAATTTAAAAATTCACTTCTGTTCCAACACGCTCTGATGTTTTATTCATCAAACAAAATGCCAATGAAAAAGTCCATCTCTGTGTTCTGCTCCTTCTAATACATCAAACAACAGGCAGAGATGTATCGGCCTCTGCCAGTGTGTCCGGATTGATAATGTCACAGAGCCTGCTGTTAGTTTCTTTAAGCACTCTTGAGAGGTATTTCTCTGACGTTGGAAAGTGTGGCCTGGCAAGATTCTTGATGTAAAGCCAAAAATATCAGGGATCGATTTAAGGGGTGGGGGTGCTTGATGCTTCAGATTTACAAGGTCTGACAAAGCATACTTCGGGGTCAGCAGACATGATGTAACTTGGGCAACTTTGTTCAAAAGGCATCAGAAAGTTCATGGTGTCATTTCCTGCAGATAAAATTTTGTTTAAGTTCAAATAGAGAAGAGCTTTAAGACAAACATAACATCATTGTTGCTGAAGCCTTGGTGTCATTATGTAAACCGGATGTAAATGTGTCAACATACTGAAAGGGATTTACTTTCACATGCTACATGCAGAATTTGAATTAGACACATAACAAATACATGCAGTTAAATAGAATCATATAATAATAGTGATATGTAACAAATGAGACATTTTTTTAAAATCAACAGGACAAAAAGTCATTAGTTACAGAACTTAAAGCAAAATCTAATTTCCAGTGTGACAAACGTTGCCACGTTATTGTATATTTCTTCTGAGAAGTGTTGGGCCTCAACTATCATTTTTGCATTCCTCCTCCAACAGAAATGAAACACGGCTCAGATCAGCCATCAGTGCAAATTGCTGGCCATCAGTACAACAATAAGCTCTGCTTTATTGCCTCGCTGCAGTTATATTTGTCTGTTCCTTTTATAGACAAAACAAACACCAAACCGCCGCGTGCATGCAGCCCTGCAATGACCCTTCTCTACCAGATTCATAATCAAAACACTTCTTGTTGTGCAACCAAACATTTTCAAAGCACAGCTGCCGACACTGAAAATCGGAATGTTCACTTGTGAGGAACGTCAGCGCGGTTGTTCAAAGTTTTTATGGCCTAAACACAACAATTAGCCATACAGTAGATGAGGTATATGGGCCATGTAAATGAGAGGGAAGGCAATAGCAAACACACCATTAAGCTGATGGAATGAGGCCACAGAAAACCAGAACCCCTCCCACACACACACACTCACACACACACACACACCCGACACACTGATTAAACATGCCAGAATGCTTTCAGTATACAAACCGTTTCTACTGTGAAATTACACAAGAGACAAGAGGTTGGTAATTCCATGGTTGCATAGTGCCACCTGCTGGTACATTAGTAGGTTTCAAGCAGAAAGCTAAAATGTGGCTACATTAAAGCTTGTAATTGCACAAATTTGTGTTGAATTAAAATTGACCTCCCAGACAAAAGCCACATCATTACAGCCAGAGCACTCTTTCATCATTTAAAACTGAAGTTGGGAAATAACAACAAAACTCTTAAGTTCCTCAGAGCAATATGATGTGACTGTGGTTCAGACTCCCACCATATTCAAAACAAACAGTTTAATTATATGTAAAGGGCAACCACTCTAAACATTAAAGAGCAATCAGGAGAAAATAAACAGAAGAGCCCTCATGCGAACAGGACTAATCTTCGTGATGATGGCAAACCATTTCACAGATGATTTAGACACTGTGATTTAACTAAAACAAAATAGAAATAAATATGGACTCAGACCAATCCATTTAAAAAACTATTTGTAAATGTACAACAGTGGAAGGGCTATTAAATATCTGCGGTTGCTACTGTAAGTGTGCATTTAATCCTCTGACTACCTGAGAAGTAAGAAAACTGTCAGGATTTTTTTTTTTTTTTAGTTTAGTTCATGTGTTTGTTGGCTCCTGCTGTTTTTCTCCCTTCCTCCCTACCTCCAGGCATCATCAACTTCAGTATTTAAGTCCTGGTGTCACACTCATACAATGCCAGATGACCTTTCATGTTGATTTGGATAGCTGACTGTCCAGGACCACTGCTTTAGCCTTTCTTCTGGATTCCCCTGAGGATCTTTGTCATTCTACTCAAATTATCTGAGCAATAAAAACTTTTTTGACCCCTTTGAAGTTTTGTCAGTGTTCTTTCTGGGCTGGAATTTTGGATCTTGGTTCAATCAAAAGCATGACAAGAACATCTTTTTTTGTCATTTGTTGTTGCAAATTTTGCTTGCAGCTGCAGACTGAGTACTTTAAATTCTGATTTAATCTTAAAGTGGGTGAGAAAAGCCAGGATATTAAATATCTACAGTTTTAAGTAGTGGTCAGTTTGCAGTATAAAAAGGCCTCATAGTTGAATATAACTACAGCTCTATGACTGATGCAACAACCAGAATGAGGGAAGTTGAAGTATCATTAATGATGTACTTATTTAGCAGGGCTGCTGTTTTATGATATACTTAATTTAATCATGGAGTGGCAGTTTGTCCTTCAATCGCAAAGTCAGTCGATCCTGCAGCCAACAGACTGAGTGCCTTGCCTTGCAAGTGCATTGCCTTGGTGTGCCATACTTGGGCAATCAAGCAAGTAATGGCCTTTAAATGGTTTTAAAACAGAATTTGACAAGATGGAATAGGAGTCTCTTTTTTCTAAGAATAAACAAAAAGCTGTATTTTATCAATGAATCTTGAAGCGAACAAAAACAATACTTCCATTATACACGATATACGTGAGAATTGTAGGATTGAGGCTAGTTGCATTCAGCGGTCATGTTCCAATTTAATTTAAATCATGGTTCTTTGATTGCATTAACTATGTCAATATGGCCCCCTGGAAAACAAATGTTGTCCACCACTGATCAATAGAAGAAGCATCTTTCACTGCTAAGTAATCTAATGGGTCAACAAGAGTAGAAAAGTACAAAGTAAAGGCAGTCCATTGATCATGCAGGCTTGTTTTTAGTGTCTCGCCTTGATATGCACAGTAGTTATTTGAAGCAGCAGTTCTCAACCTCAACATTGGGGTAGTAAGTTCAGTTGGATGACTCATAAAGTTATAAAAAGAGACAATATAAAACTGTGGCATTCACAGCCTTTTTGCACTCATAGATTTATGCAACAGATTATTTTTGGATCCCTTGCCTTAGACATCTAAATGGAGTTTAGATAGTTTAACAGTTGTGGCTTCAAAGCTTGGAAACAGCTGGTTTTCATTCCACAACATAAACCATTTATAATCAGAGCTGGAACTGAAATACTTACATAAAAAGTGATGGTATGAGAGTACTTAAAAAACACTCCTTTGATACATAAAGTTTGGTCAATGTTCTGTAGCTCCTGAACAAGATAGCTCTCTAAATGCCAGTTGCACAACTCATATCAGCAGTGAGGTAATCGGTTTATGGACTGAACAAGCATTGTTTGTCTAGAATTTACACGTATCCTAATGTTTGCTTACTGCTAATTATTCTGGATTTATATCAGCTCATTTCCTACTAATTTAAATACAACAATGTATTTTTTTTCTCAGCTGAGAGCGAGTCCTGTAATTTGAGACTCAGATTATATTCCTCAGATGTTAAATGAACTTGGCCACCCAGCCGCTCTGCTGGAAACCGATAGAATGCAATAAATGTCAATCATTGAAATGAGTGGATAAATAGAGCATATCCATTCCAAAACTATTACGCAGAAAAAAAACGTTTGTCAGCCAAATGTGTTCATCATAGGGAGCCCACAGGGTCATTGTTGTGTTTTTGCATTTTACTGAAGCAGAAGAGGAATAAACAATATCAGTAAGTGGCACCATTTTTCTCTCTGGATATTTCTCAATCTCTCTTGCACACACAAGCTCAGCAGTGCAATAACATTTTAACAAGACAGAAAGTTCAGTCTGAGTTTATTCTTCTCAACAAATGAAAAAAGCATCATCCCACCTTCTTAAAAATTTGACCTTTGGGGTTGTCTGGATTTGGAACGCTGCCAATTCTGTTTTAATTATACTGTGCAGCAATTCCCCTTGCAACTTCAATTCAGTTTGATCCTGTTTCCTACATGACTGCTCAAATCTGGAATTTTTAAGATTTTAGTTTAGTTTACATTGCATTTCTTTTCCACTATATTTTAATGGGAAATACAGATTTTTGTACTCCCATATGGCCAAGATTGCACTTGCAGACTGTAATTTGCATTTGAAGAGAATAAATGTTGCAGATTTAAAAAAGGTAAATTGGTCCCACCTTTTTCCTCCACATTACTCATTTAACAAAATTAACTTTACATTAATTTTACAGATGTTATACATATTAACTTATAAATAACTGTCATACATAGTAGAAGAGGCTGGGGAATTATCCCCACAATAGTTCAACATTTTTTGGGAAGTCTATCCTGAATGCAGTCCAAAATTAATGACAAGGTTAACATCCTTTTCATCCATATAGCTCATTAAGTCAAATTTGGAGATCTTTTTAAGTTTTCCACATTTTCTTCCACATTCCAATACAGCTTATAATGGTGGGTGCAGTTAATGGCAGCCGCCATATTTTTGCCATCATTTTTACTTTGGTGTCTTCTGAATGGACAAAAACAATCTGTGTGTGAATTGAGAACCCTTTGAGCTTTAAAATTGCAGTACCGGCTTTGTTTGGTAGGTGCTAGAGCAACGTTTGGGATAACCAAAGCCTTAAAAGGCACATAGAAGAAGAAAGTACACATACAAAATTTCTGAATAGTTACCTGTAGTGAAGTCATCGCAGCACCTGAGGCTGCTGGATCCACTCGCAGATGAAAGCACGTTTATGTCTGGAAGAATTTTGGTCACAGGTGGCCACCATCCATTCACAGCTGTGCTTGGCAATTTGAGGTCATTACTATGCTAATTTTTACCACTAAACATCAGTAATTCTTTCAAACTGTTCCTTTAAATTCAAGATGAGATAGAGAGAGGAGGAGAATGGATCATTTTGAAGAGTGAATTACCCTCCAGGTCTGACTGATGTACTGAATGTCACATTTCACACAGGGCTCATAACAAAGTGCAAGGGTTGAGTGTTTGAGTTGTTGTTGACACCAGACACCCATTTATTTGCTCTCAAGCACCAAAAATTGTCCCCTTTATGAGTATTTCTGCTAAATGTGTTTAACCAATCACAATATGAAGGTTCTGAATACTTATTTTATCTAAATGAAGTCATTTTTATATACTAATAACTAATGATTTCTCTGAAACATTTCAAATAACCTAAACTGTTTAAGGCAAACCGTGTTTCCATTGCTATCTGCTAGTGTATAAAACTGAATGCAGCTACAATTTTATTCACGTTTATATCATGCAAACCATAAATCTTCAATAATGACAAGGATATGAGTGTGTTATAAAGTAAACCTTTAATGTATATTTCTGAACATAAGTCATTGCAATGGAATTCTGAGAGCAGATGATTACTAGATTACAAGAAAGTGCAGACTTTACGTTATTCAGATTCTGATTTGTACATCATATATTAAATTTCTAATACATTTATTTTGTTTTCTTATATACAGTATATTCCCATTTGTGTGAACAAATAAATGAAAAATAAATTATCCTTTTACAACTGAAATTTACAAACTGTAATTGATAAATTGCTTGACATACATTCAAACAACACATGAAGTTAAAGGAAACAAAATTAGTAAATGATCCACTTTGTCACAAAGTCACACCACTCGCTAAGATTTTAACTCCCAGCTTGAACCCATCCTTGTATTAAGGTCCATCATAAAGCACAGTCCTTTACCCCATGATGTGTCACCTGATGAACGATGTGTAAACTACATTTAAAGCATTTTATTGCTCTCTCTAACATCTGTTTTGAGATTAAGGTACAGCTTAATTAAAGTGCTCAGTGTTAGTAAAACAGTGTCATGCAGTGGGAGCTGGATCAGGCAAATTGGAGAAAGAGGACATAAACAAGGGAGAAAAAGTCACCATACAGTGGAGGAATGACACAGCAAGCCCTGTTATTTGATGACATGGAAGTGTGTGTCTCACTGTGAGCACTGCATGTTATAATTGATAGTGTGGCTGTTAAAATGACTGGTTAAATATTATGATACCAGTGTTTTGGCATGTTTTCGTTGTTTTGTTGTTGTTATCCCGTGTCTGTCTTTATTTTGTTTTAAACTACTATCATAAATATCTTGATTGATGAAGTCACCACAGCACACTTAACCTCATTCTACGTTGTAACTGATTTGTTATTGATGGATCTAGTTAACCTTGTCCAGGAAAACAAATTAACATTAGGATCACCGGGTTTGAGCATGAAATATGTATTGAAAAAAAAAGAAAACAGAGTGACATAATGCACACTTCCAGATACAATACATGACCATACAAGCAAAGAACTCTGAAATAATCTACAATGACTTGAGCATGTAAAAAAAGAAGGCTGGTAAATGCAGATGAGGCCACAGTGTTGGTGTTATCTTCCAACAAAAACAACCATTACTTTCTTTTGCAGGAAAACATTCAATGTGTTTCCACTGATATAAAGCATTCTTATGAGGAAAAGAAACGATGATTTAAAGGGTTTTGTTTGAGTTAAAGCAAATCAAAGACAAAGCTGATGCATACATAGCAAGTTACAAGCACCAAAACTTGTAATACAATTCATATGTAATGTATTACATATGAATACAATAAAATAGGTTCTTCGATAGGCTGCATGGCTTCAGATAGGTTTCCTGCACCAAACATTACTCTCCAAGGAGCGCGACAATGTTTGCCCAAAAATGGTATGAAAAAAAAAAATATGAAAATAGTGTTTATTTTATCTTATAGAAACTAAAGTCTTTGGAATAATGTTAAGTAAACAATAAATTTCTTTTGGATATAGCTTTGAAATATAAATATAATTTATAAATATAATTTTGAAAAAAAATCCCTTAATTTATCCTCATCCCCAAACAATCATGTAGTATGGACATTCCACTTTTCTTTAACACAGCTACACATTCACAAGCAGAAGTAGTTCAAGAAGTGCAACACTCCTAAGCAATAATCAGACCCACCTGACTCAGAGAATCTAAAAAAAAAACTATAGAATGAGTCCCAGCAGCACAGCTTCTTGTTCACCATTTTAGACTGATAAATTCAATGCTGCTTTTTGTTTTTTATTTAAAGGAACTTCAGGGTTTGGAAAAACAATCCCATTGTCATTTGGTTTATTTAATTCAGTATTTTAAACAATCCTTTTGACTTTGAACGATCCTAAACAAGCTTGCCAGTACACCTCTCTTAGCAGTATCTACCTTCTCAGAAAGTGGAGAGCACGTATGTTGTCATGGCATGGCAAAGAAAGACAAAAAGAAAGAAAGAAAAGTAGAACCAAACCCTCTGGATATGAGCAAGCACTCCCAGTTTCCACTGTTTTACATATTTACATTAGTTCATGTGTGAACAAACAAAACCCCCTGTAGCCCTTTCTATAAAAACCACAGCAAACCATTTACAGATACTTAAAAGAGGAGCAGAAGGAAGTGAGCAAGCCTGCTGGGCGTCTCTGCTCTTAAACTTCAACTGTAATGTGAGCTCTCTGGATGAAAGACGAGCAGGAAAAATTCAGCCGTCACTAACACCCAGAAAACAAGAACAATGACCCACTTGAGCTACTTCAGTCAGACTGGGTTACAAAGCTGAAGTTCGCTCTCCACAATGAGGTCTTTGAATGAAGTGAAAAAAATATTTCTGGGTGTGAAGTCAAATTTCAAAATGAATTTAAATTGTGGCACAAGATGTTCTGTACTACATAAGTCAGCATGATACCTTCTTTCATCAAGATGTTTAACTGAATATAAATCATAACATTAATAAGGTCACTAATTTAAAGTGTGTCATATTCCAATTTACTGGAAAGGAGTGTAAAAAAAAGACATATTGTATACTTTACACTGACCATTATTCAAGAATTACAGTTAATACGTTTAATTTTAATCTTTTTCTCTTAATAATTATGCCACCTTTACAGGATTCATGTAAGAGTTGTTTTTTAGACGTTAGTTTAGGAATGTTTCCTGTTTTGATTTGTTTTAAACAAAAATCACCCATGGCAGAAATCATGTGTCCACAACAGAAGACAAGAGGACATCATTAGAAGTCCACTCCATCAAATGATGGAATACAAAACAAAGTGGAAATATGAATATAATGTCTTCACAATTTGTTTATGAGCAAAACAAAAACAGTTTCTGGGCATAAAAATAACTTCTGAGTCTTATCAAAAGCTGCAAAATGTCTAGTCAATTGTTTTGAATGACTCTCTGTTAATGCCCGTGTTTGAATTTAGTTTGGGTTTTAGCACGAGATGAGATAAAAAGACTTTTAAAGGGCAGTCATTAATAGAAGATTATACAAACCTTATACATCTGTACTGCATAGAATTACTTTTCTTGCCAGGACATGCCTTCTGTCTTAGATTTGAACAAGGTTAGGTGCCATAAAAACATTCTTGTACAAGCTAAAGACACATTTTAAATATGAGGCGGGAGAAAGTGTGTGGGGATGGCCAGAAGTCCACCCCTGACTGAGGTAAAACCTAAAACCTCTACAAAGAAAAGTAATGAGGAAGAATGCATGATGGCAAACCAAAACATGGGTGCAACAAAGCTTTCAATTTGACTCTGTTTATAGTTTAAAACTCAATGAACTCCCTCAGTGAATTGAGGGATTTTTGATGTCCATAGAACTCCTCCATACAGCCACACAACAAGGTCAGGCGGTCTGTTGTGGTTCTTAGACACAGCGGTTTGCTCAGTGTCTAAATACATTTACTTTGAGCAAAGTGATAAAAATATGTTGAATTAAAAAAGACAGAAAAAAATGCACCAAGTGACAAGTTTTGACATGATATAAGGCCAAATATTTTATAAAAGCTACGTGTAAATGTTTGAGTATCCAGCAACTTCAAGTGACAGAACAAAGGTTTTGAAACTATGATTAAATTTAAACTTAACAACTGTGCAATCACTGAGAAAAAAACAAAAACAAAAGAAACAATTGACACAAAATTAAAAACCCTAAAACAGTCCAAACCTTTGGTAATGCATAGTTCTTTTCTGAATGTCTCGAACATAAAATCCACCATGTCTTAGGCAGCCCCAGCAGCTGCTGTTCCACTCCTATCAAATAAAGAATAAACTAATAACTAAGTGATGGCTCTGTTTTCTCAGGCTCTTCCGTTTTGTGTTTCATCCAGTTCTTACAGCATTTGCAATTTTGGCTTGTTTGGTTTTCTGAACCAAAGAGATCCTTTAACCGGTGAAGCCGAGGCATGCAGCCTGACCTCTCTGTCTGTGGTATCTCACGGCAGGAAAGGTTCGTCCTCATCCTCGTCTGCACTGGGACCGGGGTCACTCAGACACCTCATTAGCTTCTGCTGATCTCTTGCTTCATTTTCCTCACCATGCTTGTTTGGTCCACTTGACCCTGGAGGAGGCTTCATCATCAGGCCTTGGTCGTCCTCCTTTTGTCCCTGCTGATCACCATGTCCAAATTCATCCAAGAGGTTAACAGAGTCTGGAGACTGTGGAGATGCCAGGTCCACCTGGATGGTCGGCACGCCATCTGACCTCGGCGCCATGTTGTAAGCCTGCGGATCTACAGGCAGGATGAAGGAACAAATATCATGAATTCCATCACTGTGCATGAACACACACATGTTTACAGTCCATGGCTCTGAATAAACAACAAAAACAGAGCAAAGTAAGACACCATGACTTATGGTGCATTACAAGCTGGAATGATTCCACCTTTGAGCTAAAACTTCCAAAGAACAACCTGACTAAAGCTCCCCACAGGTAGCATGCTCATCAGAATAAACCTCACCAGTTTCACCAGGAAAATCCCCGTATTAGTAACAAAAAATGAAGTTTACAAACATGCATGTTAGTTGCTTTTGGGTTATCACACCTTAAACAAGTCCCGTCTACACTCACTACATACCTGAACCTTTTTGCTGCTGATCAGGTTTGATATGAGTATCTCTGCCTAAAATGAAACCACACACTGGTTTACATCTTGACGTGAACATGAAAACTTATTTCCATCAGTGAGGAAATATCTACTGCTGACGGTGTGAAAAGAAGCAGTTTATCTTGACTCTCTGTTGGTTTGGAAATGTCGCCTTGTGAGCCTGACAAAATACTCCGATCCTTCCGGGTCTCATTTGTGACACGGTGAACTATCTCGTGTTTAAAGTGGTACATAGCAGTAACATTTTATGAGCTAAGATGGATGTGTTTACCTGAGGCCAGTCTGGCTCTGCGCATGGTGGGGGAGTCAGAAGGAGCAGCAGGCAAGGTCAGGTAGTTATTCATCTCTTTTATCTAAAACAAAAACAAACAAAAAAAACAAACAAACAAGCAAACAAACAAAAAACAAAGATTATACACTATAACAACGTCGAAAGTTGAAATAACAAAAAGCCTCAGCCGAAATTGATCTGGAAATCCAGTCAAACAGTTCTCAGTAATTCAATATTAATCAGTGTCTTTAAGAAACTTCATTAAATTGACATGATGTTTTGATGGAGCAGGTAGAAATCCCCTTGAGTCTGCAGTGGCCTCTAGCACATTCAATTTGCCATAAACAAGAGTAAATTTCATTTTGCAATCACAGGCTGATGAAATGGAAGACAGTTGAAGGACTGTTCAACTGTGGGATTAAATCAGCTCCTATTTGTGTGAAGAAATTCTGAATGTGGACATTAATTACAACACAAATTATAGTGTTGGTTAAATCATTTAACCGGCAGCCCAGTAGAAGATGGTGCAGCTGTGTTTATTTCGATTCTTAGCTGTCAAGCTGCATTTTTCATGATTTACCACATGCCGCCTGCTGAAACACAGCTCTTATATCATCCAGAAAGAGTGTTAGTGTATCCTGGTGCTTTCAAAAAGTCTCAAACTTCTTTTATGCTTTATTCAGTCCTGCTGGGATAAATATTCCAGACAGTCTTCCTGATTTAAGCAATTACTTTTGACTTCAGAAGGGTTACCTACCTTTTTCTCCATTTCCATCATCCTTTGCCTCTTCAGAAGTAAGTCCTTATATCCATCTTCAAAAGGATCAGCCACCAGAGTGTGTCTGTTGTAGGAGCGAAGCTAGGAAATAAAGATACATAAAAGTTGACTTAAAAAGATTGGACTTGTGCAATAACAATGCCAATATACTGCATTATGGCAACAAAAGTCTTCCTGTGTCCTAAAGTGCATTAAGTTGAATGTGGAGCCAGTGATTTAGTTCATTCAAATGTATTTAATTTAATCTATTTTTCATCTGTACAAAAGCAATCGATACAAACAAATATGGTAGAGGCAATGTTAGTGCAAATTAATGTTAACGATAACGTTCAGCTTCCAGTGATGCAGGACAGGCCAAGATGGTAATACATTTCTTAAAAATGACACAACAAAAAACCTGACATCTGTTTCTGGCTATCAGCAGTGTTACCCTCTGTCGTGTCCTCTGAAGATTGGTCCTGAGGATTTTCCTGATCTCCTCCTCTCGGCTTTTGGTTAACTGTGGCAGAGCTCTCTCTGTAGGTTTAGGAGCAGGAAGCTTCTTGGGTTGAATGTTCCTGACAAATAAGAAAGAAAAGCAATCAGAGATTTTGCACTGTAGACCGGAACAACCAAATTCAATGAGTTATGTTTTTATTTTGAAGCTGTCTAATCTGAATGCTATATAAAATGAGTTGATGCTAATATTTCCAGTCTGGCCAGGAAGTCAGCCTCACAATTAAAGATAGACACTTCACTTATTGTGTTAAATTTGAGATTATATGACACATCTCTGTAACAGACAACATTTAAGAACGTGGAGTTAATTGAATTTTGGATAACTAGGTTTGTTTGTACTATTCAATGGAGCTTGTACCGAGGCTGTATTTCCTATGCAGGAACCCAGCACATATAAATATAAAACTGGTCTCTTGAACTTTTAATCAATTTTTACTCAGCAAATAATAACACCTTTGTCCAAAGATAAAAATACTTTTTTTTCCTTTTTTTTAACAAGTTACAAGATCGACAGTGATTTATAACACTTACTGTGATTCCTTAAAATGAATGCAATTAAATTTATTTGAAAATGGTGATATCCTCCTGACTACCAGTAGTATAAATTTGTCCTCTGTGGAGGACATTTGTAAAGCTGAATATCTCCATCCCCCTTTCACACTATTAAACCCACTCATTTTGTTCTCTAAAAAGGACATCCAGGGCTTTTGAATGGTACCACATTTATAGGGGTGGGGCTTTGGGAACATCCTGTTTTTCCTCAAGGAAAATGGCGTTCATTACCACAATCACATTTCATAAGAAGAGGAAAAGTAAGTGCATAACTTCTTTTTGTGCAAATGTAGTCCTGAAGTATTATTGTAATATTTCTTTATGATATCTCTTGAGAACACAGTAAACCATTTTCTAAATGAATATAACAACATTTTACCACAACATAAGTTTGAGAATTGTCTTCTGTAGTGGACATTTGTAGCTATTTCCTGAATTTTGTTCAGTATTTTTCAATTAAGAAGAACGAGTTTCACTGTCAGAGTTTTCTCATTACCCTTCAAACAGTCGGGGAAATTAAAAAAAATATTGATTAAACAATTTTTTTTTTCTGGTAGTCAGGAGGATATTGGTTTATTCTATGTAATATGCAAAGAAAAAATGAGGATGAAGTGGGTGGGCAGTTAGCTAGGAATCACATTCCAGTACAACACTGGCTTGTTAATTTGGATATCTTACACAGTCAGCTTTCCACACAAGATGGCACTCCTGTCTCAGCATGAACCTCTGTGTGATGCACACTGACATTTGGTGAGGTTAAGCTATGGTACTTTGTTCTTACTGTATCATTTACTGAAATTATACGCCTTTGGTTTGACAGTAAAAGACAGAAAAACAAATACTTTTTAGTTTTTACAAATGAGCAAACTTATCCTAAACATAAAGGATTTGCCCTAATGTAACTAGGGGTCAGTGACTGATAGTGAAGAAAACATGCATTCAAACTAATAAGACACTGACTGCTAGCTGAGAAATTAGTGGTTTGTAATTCTACTTTCATGAGGTCTTTTTTAAGGGTTATAGTACACAAGCATACTTTGCCACACTAACGACTGGTTCCTTATGTTTTACTGGGTAAAAATGTGGCAGAGACAGAGCTGTAAATGGGATCCTGCTTCATTAATCCCATCACAAAAACTAGTTTTATGTCTTATTGTCAGAGGTTAAATATGACCTCATCATGTAAAATCTGTGACTGACGTGAAATTGAACAACTCTATTAAAAATACATAAAATAAATGATGATAGCAGGAGACTAGTTCAGTACTCACTGCATGGAAACCGTGGAAGGCATAGCAGAAGGCAGCTTGACTCCCCCTCCGCTCTCCACCAGCTCAATGGCCTGTTTCATCTCCATTTTGTGGTAGAAAGCGATGAGCTGTGGCTCCTTGGAGCGTTCACCTGCTATCAGGCACTTCTTCACATACTTCTTGTTAAAGCGGTTCAGTCTGAGAGGAGGGAAGGGAGACAAATGAAAACAGGAAGAAGGGGAGAAAAACAGACATGAAGGAGAGTCTTCATGTTACAAAGAATAAGGCAGCTTGAATGAATGGAATTAGTCACTGCTAGCAGTGATTAAACATTAAAGCCTCACTTGTGTGTTTTGTCTCTAAGGCTATGTATGAAAGAAAATGAACAATTTCATGTTTAGCTCTCAGTTCATATTCATTACAAACATCATCTTCCTCAAGAAATTTGGATCTGAGTAAAATATTTAACGGTTAATGAAAATACTGCAGAGCATGTTCTCTCATGGCTTCATGTGTTCATGTAAACGCTTTGTGAGATCCATACTTGTCTTTCCAGTGGTGATGCCCATAATGTCCACAGATATCTTCGATTCCGGTCAGTAAGTGATCAAGGAACTGCAGATAAAAAAAAAAAAAACATACAGATGTTTATTAGATATAAAATGTGATCTGAAAACTGAATTAGAATGAGCACGGGACAAAAAAGTTAAAGCCTCTGGTAATCCCAGAGCTGTATGTGTGGGAGTGAAATTAGCTTCTCAAAAACGTGATACAAGCGGGGAAAATTGTTTTCCCCCACTTGTATAGAAGTACATCACTTACAGTGAAAATGTGCAATAACTCTTTGGTGCATGAATCATAATTTCTGATAATTAACATTCATTACAGATACTCCAGTAAAGCACACACCACTCGGCTTCATCTTGTCCTTTCTTCTTTCCCACTGTTGCCATGCCTAACAGCGAAAACACCCGCTTGGGTTAGACTGCCAACATCATTATCAAAAAAAAGCAGGCGACAAACTTTAAAATGGAATCTATGAGGTGGAAATGGAAATGAACAGCAGCAGGAGCAGCAGTGACAACCGGGTGATTGATTGGACAGAGTTTATTACCAGCAGTGGCATGGCTGCTCAGAGGACCAGAAATATGTACGAATGCATTTGTTTTTCAGACCACTGCTGCCCTGCAGATCGCCCTGGTGCTCTGACTAAGTCTGCAGATGACAGTCTGACAGTCGGTGTTGCTATAGTAACAAGTCATTAAGCAGAACCACACAATCACTTCTGCTTTGTCAGACCTAAATGATTTATATAAGCACATCTCCTGACATGAGGCCATGAAAGCATGTAATCTTTAAAAGTCTTGTTAGTATGGAAAGTTTCCATAGTCAATGACAATCGAGGACAAGTAAACTGTCAAAGCACTGATATTATCTTCTCTTCTGATCGTGCAAGAATCCTTTTTCATTATAAAAATCTTAATTGTGGAGTTTCTTTTTTTTTTTTTTTTTTTTTTTTTTAACCTGTCTTGTCCAGCATCGTTGCAAACAGAATGATTGTCTGGCTGCCGTCTGGTGCTGGGCAATTTTACTCTATCAAGCAGGGATTTATACTACATGTATAAAGTCCCTCTTGATGACATGAAAAACTTTATTAAATCAGACTCTTAATGCTGGACTCGACCGGAGGGGACAGAGAGAGAGAGAGAGAAAAGAAAGTAGAGAGAAGAGGGAGGGGAGAGAGAGGGACAGAAAGGGTGTGGGGAGTGCGGGTGGGGACTTGAAACATCATACAGAAGACCATGTAATCCATACTACTTACAACATATATAGCTAAGATCATCCTAGCCAGTAGGTCATTACACAACTAGTTGATAATAGTAACAATAATAATAATAAGAGTAAGAGTAATAATAATAATAGGAACAGAAATAATAAAATAAAAAAAAGAAACAAAATATGATAATAGATATAAGTGAAACTGCTGTATTCAAGAACACGCGCAGAGAAACCTGTGTGGATGTGTTGGAGAACTCGGCCACACGGCGACGCAAAGACTGTGTGGAGACGTTCAGGAAGGAGTGATCATGCAGATGCCACCTCACCTGAACAGAGGCCAGAGTCAGGCCAGCGGTCCCGAGACCCAGGCCACCAGCCCCCCCGCAGGCAACAGATCCCGACCGGTCCACAGAGACGACTACTCGCCCGCCCAGGAAGGCAGCAGCAGGAGACCCCAGCAGGAGCCGCCCCGCGGACACAGGGCACCGGCCCCGGCGGGCCGAGGCCAGCAGTCCCCGACCCCCCCGGGCACCGGCCGCCCGGGACAGACGGGGCAGAGGGCCCGGGCCCAGGAGCGCAGGGACACCCCCCTCCCCTACAGGCCGAGGGCCAGCACGCCACCCGGGGGGGACCCGGCCCGCCCAGACGGCCACCACCAGAGGCCAGCCCCACACCCCAGCGCCCAGCCGCACACCCCGAGAACCAGTCCTGCCCCCCCCCAAACCAACACACACACACACAAACACACACACTCTCCTTCCACTCCTCCATTCATCCTCCCACGCATACACACCATCCTTCCACCATCCATCCTTCCACACACACACCATCCTTCCTCCCACACACTCACCATCCTTCCACCATACACTCTCCCACACCTACCCCATCCTCCCACACACACATCATCCCTCCACCACTCATCCTCCCACACATACACCATCCTCCCTCTCATACACCATTCATCCACCTTCACACCTCCCACACACACACACACACACCATCCTTCCACTACCCATCCTCCCACACATACATCATTCTCCTACACATACACCGTCCTCCCTCTCCTACACCAAACATCCACCTTCACGTACCCCATCCTCCCACACACACACACCACCCCTCCATCACCCACTCTCCCAAACATACACCACTCCCCCACACACACACCATCCTCCCTCCCATACACCATCCATCCTCCCGCACACACACCATCCTTCCACCATCCATCCTCCCACACACTCCCCCATCCCTGCACCATACATTCTCCCACACATACCCCATCCTCCCACACATACATCATCCCTCCACCATTCATCCTCCCACACCCACACCACCCCCCCTCCCACACACCACGCATCCACCTCCACACACCCCACCCTCCCACACACCATCCCTCCACCACCCATCCCCCCACACCCACACCACTCTCCCACCCACACACCACCCCCCCCCCCCAACACACACACACACAAACACTATCCCCCCACCACCATCCTCCCGCCACCCCACGCCGCGGGGGGACAGCCCCAGCCAGGAGGCGAGGAGACACGAGCCAGGCCCCCACCCCCCACCCCGCCCCCCACTCCCCAAAACAGCACCTTCCCCCCAGGGCCAGCAGCCAAAACCCCCCGGGACAGCCCGCCTACGCCCCGGGCCAACGCGACAGGCCAATTGTGGAGTTTCTAATTTAACAGAATATTTCAGTCTGATACATGAACACACGTGCAGGTGCCCATGCTGTCATAATGGTGCCACAAAAGCTTTTTATGAAAAACTATTATCATTCACTGAATGTGCTCTAAAAAGGGGACGTTCTTCTACTCTGCTGCTCAAATATGACAAACAATAAAAATATTCCAATAATATAAACAATACATAATCGAGAGAAAGGGTGTCCAACTCCACTCCTCGAGGGCAACAATCCTGCAGGTTTTTTAAGTTTCCCTGTTCCAACACACCCGACTCTAATTAATGAGTCATTGTGCAGAACGTCATAGGCTGTTGATCCATTTAATTTCAGTCAGGTGTACTGAGGCAGGGAAACACTGAAAACTGCTGGACAGCGGCCCTTCAGGACTGACTTTGGACATTTCTGATCTAAAGTATATTGGGATGCCATTGCAACTGCCAGACAGCAAACAAAATCACCATTTTATGCTTGACAGAGTACATTGCACATTGTGGTTGGTTGAACAGGTATCTCAACTTATCCCTGGTAACAAATAAAGCTGTAAAAAAAAATAAATAAAATGGCATGTTGAAACCTGGGTGACACTCTGTCTGGATTCTTTTGCCATACTGTAGGCCAGTGCAACTCTTACTGCTGTAATATCTGGTTTTTACACTGAAGGAGCCATTAGATTAGCGTGCTCCTCTTGCTTAGAGCATTGGTGACTCATCCCTAAGCCCTAGAGGGAGATGTGTGTATACTGTGTGTGCATGCATGTGTATGTACCTTAATTATATTATATTATATTATATTATATTATATTATATTATATTATATTATAACAGTTATAAAACACTCAGACACTGTACTGTGGAGTAATGTGGAGAGTTATAACATTTTTGTTTTTATGTTAAAACCCATAGACAGAAGAAAGTGTTTGTTACATTTAACCAGATAGTAAAAGGCTGGTGCAACAAAATGAACCAACAAAAGAGGTTTAATGACAAAATTCTTTGGATTTATATTTGCTTTAGTGTAGCATCAGTTTAATGTAATGTTGATGTAAAGTGCTACTGTATGGCCAGTAGGTGGAGACAAAGATCGAGAAAATCAGAATTATTTTCATTTTTGTAAAGATCGTTTCCCAGTTGCAACTGCACACCTCCAAATCCTTCTCATTATCTAATCTAGCTACTTATTAAACAGGAATATTATAGATGTTTGTTTTGTGACTAAATAAATGGGGAGGTTACCATACACTGTGATGACGTGCTGAAAGTTAAAGGTGTCAAACCTATCTTCTGTATCACATGAATTCATGCAGTTTGTCTTGTGGTCAAAAAATTTCAAATCATTTTGATATTTGCGGAGTCACAGTTGTATGCAGACACATGGAAGCACTGGCTTTTGACAGCTTGTACCTGAGTGTGGATCTCCTCATTGATCGAGCGCTTGGCTTCCTGCTTCTTCTTCACGGCCAGAAGCTCCACCAAGGGTTTGATGGTCATGCCCTTCAAAGAGGATAAGAACAAAGAATTATTCACTGCAAATACCTCTCGACCTTGGCCCAAGACAGGAATAGGTACTTATCACCAGTTAGTGCAGGTGCTTTAAAACTCTTATCTGCAAGGTTTTTTATGATTTCCGTATGTCTGTCAGAATAATGTAACACACAAACATGCATTCTCCTTACTTTAACTCTTGTCAGGTCACACCAGCCCTAATTACATAAAATCAACCTAATTAGATAATCAGACACGTGCATTTGTAAAATCTTACATTAACAGATTTAGTTTTACAAAAACCTCTTACTACATTAGAGGATTAAAGCCTATAAAAAATAACAGATTTAAGCTTTAAAATCAAGAGTAACAAACCTGAAAATCCACATTGTAGTAAAACACATTGTAGGCTTTCTGGTATGAAACCATATTATTCTGTGATAGCACTACTGTTTCCTAGTTTCTCTTTAGTTTTTTCTTAGTTTCCTAGCATAAGCTGCTTACACTCAACATTTTTACACGAAACTTAAAAAAAATAAATCATTATTATCATGTCAGATGAAAACCTAAACTTTTAAAATGTATGTAAACATGTAATCTGACTGAAATCAGACAAAATTGAAGCTTTCACAGCTGGACTAACACACCCAGATAATGCAACAGAAAATTCCTGCTGTAGCGTATTCTGGTGACAAAGGGCCCAGACAAGGAAAGACACACATCTAAAGAAACCAGGTTTGGAATTTTATTGATTGCAGGTCACAGTTGGATGTTGAATAGATACAGAGGATTAAGTTCTCCAGGTGAGGAGAGGACATTTTGGGCTACACCCAAATTATGGTTCGATCTGGGAGTTTTAACTTTAACCACAAATCTTTCATGAGAGTAATCAATGATCATGTGAACTCAAACTAACTTCCATCAGTTCAAGGTGGTGGCCACATTCCAACAGGGACATAGAGACTCTAAGATCTCCAACCTTCAAACTCACAAAGCAAACTGATCTTCTTTTCAGGATTTCTTACCCACATGGGATGACAACAAAATATGCCAGAACACTTCTGGTATTCCTGACCGTCTAACAAATACTTTTCTTTAACAAACATTTTCTGTACAATAAAATGCTGAAAGAGGTGTTTTATATGTTTTTTAAGAGTGAGATAAAATTAATCTCCAGAATCAGACCTTGATAGTACATACGCATTTCTAAAATCTTTCTAAGATAAAAAGGTTAGAAAATTAGATGGTTATTTTCTCAACTTCCAGTACGTTCTACTGAGATATGGAGAAGATTTTTTTTTATCTGTGGTATAAGAAAAAAAGTCTTATTTTGCTATAATCATATTTACATATTTTCTATTTTCTTTTTAATAATCATATTATATATTATGTAGTTTGTAGACCATTTAATAAATATTCATATTATCTTAACTTGTCGTCATTTCCTTGTGTGATGATTAGGGTCGATTAAAGCGAGAACTATGAATTAGCGTCTTGAGACTGATTGATTAATTTAATGATATAAACTGTATCACTGCCCTGAGGTCATTTTTCTTAATTATGTTTTAATGTGACGACATTACTTTTTAAGTAAAATCTTGTCAACAATGAGAGACGTCTGCAAAGTAACTAGTTTAACTGTCAGTATCTTTTTACACACATGGCATTACACCTACAGAATAATTATACAAAAATATTTGAAGACACAAGAATGGAGTTCAAAATAAAAATTCCTACATTAAGCTGATTAGTGCAATAAAAAAAACAACAAAACTGATATTGTTGCATCGCTACCTGTTCTGCGTTCAACAAAAAAAATTTCAGTCTCGAGCTCATCCCACCCCTACATCCTCCAAGACAGGTGATGCGCCCAGGTGAGTGCAGCTATTTTTAACCACAGAATACACACCCAAAGTGACACACCCACCATCCAAGTGCCAATCACATGGACACACAACAACATACGCATACAAGAAATTATTTACACATACTGTATGGCTCCTCCAGGTCATTTTTTACATCTGAGTATGAAAATCTAGTTGTTTATTATCATTTTGAACTCTAACAGTAGTGTTAGTTACGTAACTTCTCAGTTTATTTGTCTGTTATAGCAGCTTTTAAACTTAACTACTTTACAGTGTGTTTCTCATTCACACAGCTGCCATTTGGAGCAACCAAGGGCTTAGTGACTTGACTGAACTTTAGATGTGAGCAACCTGTTCTGCCACCTGAGTGCACATACAGTTAAAATGTGCAGTCAAAAACCAAGAAGGTGATGGGTAAACCACTAAACCTAAAGCTTCACCAGGGAAAATTATATTCATATAATTCATATTTAAGCTTAGTGAAAAACAGTCTGTAAACACAAGTAGTTTTTTACACTCTTTCAATGCTTATCCAGAGTTGGAAAATACTGAAAATAAATTCCACATTTTTCCATACTATTCATGAGGGATAGGAACCCTAAACAATGTTCAGTTTCCTGGGTGATAGTTGCAGATAAAAGCTTGACTAAGCTATGGTGTCCAGTTGTAATTCAAAGCTTGGTACATGGAAAAATTCTAACTAGATTCATGAAATGCAAATGTGTTCCACCATTATGTCCTATGCAAAACCAACATCTTTACAAATGACAAATGCAAGTCAATGACTGAACATGCATGGGGAATAAAAGCCAAACTGCAAACTAAGTCATTTGGAACGCTTGTGTGAAGTTGAAATGAGCCTCAACAAAACCTCAACATTTTTACAGGAACAGAATTTTTGTCATTAAAGATTGTTTGAATCATAAAAGCACCATTGCATTCTGTTTCCATACCTGAACAAAGACAGTGAAGAAGATAACTGTGATTATGGCGGTGAGGAAAAGCTCTCTCATGGCAAAGTGATCCTCGTCTAACAGGAAACCAAGGGAGAAAGCAATGGCACCTCGAAGTCCTCCGTAGGCCACGATGAACTGATCCTTGGTGGTCAGCTTTACAATGCGGAACTTGTTGATAATATAGGTCAGACCAACCACGCCTGAAAAGGAAGGCACAACAGATGGCTTTGTATATTTGATCATGTATAAGTTTTCATATCATATCTTGGTCAAATAGCACCTTTTTGACAGCAATAATAGTGTGTATTGCCATCTTTTATACAAAGCATCACTTAAAATCAGCTTTAAGGCCAAACTGCTTTTTTTTTTATGAAATATATATTTTGTTTCAGTGCAATGGATCACTGACCTTTTTAAACTTTCCCTCAATATTTGGGCATTTTATCAACAATTAATCCTGTCAAAATTAAATTCATAGTGCACTGAAGAAAAGGTGAAGAAGCATTAGTAAAATGAGTACTGCACACTGAAGCATGTCTTGGAAAGTAATTTACAACCTTAACTGCCAAAAAGTTAGAACACTGTGTAAAATGTAAATAAAAAGGTAATGCAACAGTTTGCAAATGTCATAAACCTATATTTTATTCCCAGCAGAACATAAACAACATATCAGATATTGAAACTGATATATTTTACCATTCCATGAAAATTTTTCATTATACTACATTTGATGGCAGTAACGTATCTCAAAAAAGTTGGAAAAGGGACAACAAATGGCTGGAAAAGTAATTGGCACAAATAAAAAACAGCTAGAGAAGAATTAGACACTCAATTAGGTTAACTGGCTAAAGGTCAGTAACATAACTGGGTATGAAAGACTGCTGCAAACCACACACTGTTTCCTTCTCAACAACATGGCTTCGCAGGAGAAGAGACTGGGTGCTAAACTGGCCTGCCTGAAGTCCAAAACTTTCATCAACAAAAATATTTGATTCATCAGGCACGAAGGCTCACAACTACTGGGCAGCTAAAATCCTGCATCAGACAAGAGTGGGACAACATTCCTCTCCCAGAACTCCAGCAACTGGTCTCCTCACTTCTGAGATGTTTACAGTTGTTAAAAGAAGAGAGGATGCTTTAGAATGGTAAACATAACCCTGCTCCAACTATTGTGAGATATATTGCTGCCATCAAATTCATAATGACCATATATTTTCTAAGGAATGCTAAAATGTCTCAGTTTCAACATCTGAAATTGTTGTTTAAGTTCTGTTGGGAATAAAATATGTATGTTTACAAATCACTGCATTCTGTTTCTATCTACATTTTACACGGCATCCCAACCTTTAAATCTGAGGTTACATATAACAAAGTATTTATTGTTTTCTATCACAAGTCCTTGTGTCATCAGGAATTGTGGATGGCATAATGGAGAAGTCCTCATGAATCTTTCATTTTTAAACTTAATACAGTACAACACTAGTCAAATAATGTGACAACCCCCACAAAGAGACTTGTGACATCCTGAAGTAAAAAATGAAGTGCTTCCTTTTATGCAGAGACAATGGTTTGATGCAACATGATGAAACATTTTTTCCAGTAAGTGATCACAGCTGATCTGAGAACATCTTTTTATGCTTAGAGTCACTTTAAAGTGTGCAATACATCTATATTCTTGTAAAATAAAGGATCACTTTTTTTTAAGCAAGATAAATAGCTAAAGTAAAAGCACCATTAGATAAAATGTTACTTAGTCTTGTTTTAAATTTCACAACTAACCACTAAAGTAAAATGAACTTCTGTGAATTGTTGCATTTTCTTGAGGAAGTTGTGTGAAACAGTTTGGTAGAGCTGACCTATGACTCGTGCAACCAGACACAGGATGACCGTGCATGTGA
Source organism: Melanotaenia boesemani (assembly GCF_017639745.1). Taxonomy (NCBI): domain Eukaryota; kingdom Metazoa; phylum Chordata; class Actinopteri; order Atheriniformes; family Melanotaeniidae; genus Melanotaenia; species Melanotaenia boesemani. Next base: position 12,553,596 of record NC_055687.1, on the reverse strand, counting down.
CAAAGGTCCAGTTCCAGGAGTGCTTTCCATCCACCGTGGCTACACCGAGAAAGATGAAGATTAATGTCTCACTGACGCTGCTCCACATTTTCAGGAAATACTTTATGGTGGTGTGGGACTTGTGGGATATATTAGCCTCCACATAGGGTCGCATCACTGCTCCGCAAGCTATTAACCTGAGTGGAGAAAAGGTAAATGTTAGCTCAGTATGCTAAATGCTAAAATTGGTAAAAGTCTGCAATTCAGGAATTTGTTCTAATAGTTTGCATCTCTCCAAATGTGAGTTGCAAAAATCATTTTATTGTAAAACACATGATTAAAATGATAAATAGAGTTTAAAGGTAGGGACCAACTTCAGGACAGGGACAATGAAAACACAGATGTTTTGTGATTGTTAAGTAACCATTTGACTGTTTCAGACTAAACACATGCAATGTCCAAAACTGCAGAGGCCAAAACAAACTGTTATACATCCCATAAGCTGCAGCTCAGCATTTACTGCCACTCCTGCTTTAAATCAGTGTTGGTTTAGCTTTAAAGGCATTGTAGAAATATTGTAAGACATTTCTGCAATTAAGCCATTTGATTCATTTTTCATACAGAATGAGATATAGATTTTAAAAAACAACATATTTTATGTAAAGTAAATAAGGTACCCACATGCACCAAAATTCATTATCCCTGAAGCTGCACTGACCCTGACACAAGCTGCAGACTTGATATATCAGCAACTACTGTCAGCATCATCAACAATCTTAACCAGAAAAACTGAGCGCTGTGTATTGGAGGAACTGATGAAATGCGACCTCAGAAAATGTTGAGGCACCAATAAATTCAGGCTTGGTATCGGCAGTATTAGATCAGACTGATTCATTACACCACTGGGTATACAGTGTGCTATTTGCCATGATGCACAATTGAAATAGAGTTTTGCTTCAGATGCAAAGTTGTTTATAGACCAAGACGACCAATCACTGTGGAAAAATCCATATGTTTAAAGACATGATATACAAGGAAATCACTTGAATTATTTCAGTTGCCACAGTACAGATATAACACGTTCAACTACAACTTTTAACTGCATCATTCTAAAGGGAAAACAAAGGACTAACAAGGTGTCCAGTTAGAACTTATTGGAGTCAGGAAGAGATGGTGGAGCTGAAGTATCAATTCCCACCTCCCCCACAAAAACATTTCAATAATTTTAGAATGATTATGTATTTCTGAAATAAGATGATCTAAAAAGGTCATTATTGATATTTAATGGAAAATAATACTCTTTTTAACTGGTACAAGCAAACAAAAGCACATAACTCCGGTTTTAGAGTCCCTTCATTGGCTTTCCGTTCATTTACAAATTCATTTTAAGATTCTTTTATTTGTTTTTAAGACTCTTAATGGTCTTGCCCATTTTTTTCTGTCTGAGCTGTTTCCCCGATACATGCCATCACATGCTCTTAGATCAGCTGACCAGGGGCCTCATTTATCAAACTGTGTGTAGCAAAGCAAACTACAGGTGGCACGCGTAGGGATAAAGGGAAATGCTGCATACAAAAACTTTTAGATTTATCAAAGCGTGCGCACACATGTCCCACGCCTGTTTCTGTTCATAAATCAAAATCAGCTCTAAAGTGGGCACATGTGCAGGAGTACCTTGCCACGCCCTTATGGTGGCCACAAAAGGTCAGGCGAATGCCTATAATAAATATTCATCTTATCATTTCCATGATGGCTCAGGATGGGAAAAGAACAAAAAATGTGCCTCCTTTTATCAAAGCAACTGTTAATTCCTAACACTTTCTTGCATTTTATCTTATCTTACTTTAGCTTTTTGTCTTTATCTAAGTTCTGTTAATTTTTTAAAAAGTTTATTTTAATGAATGTTCTGCACCCCACTGTAATGCTTTTAATGTTTTGTGTAAGGCAAGGCAAGCTCATTTGGTATAGAGCACATTTCATGTGAGAGACAATTCGAAGTACTTTACATAAAACATTAAAAGCATTACAGCAGGGTGCAGGAAGCAATAAGTGCATTTAAAACAAGCTAAAAAGAAATAAAAGAAATTAAATAAAAACAAAGAAAGCTAAAATAAAATAGATAACGTGTGAGAAATACAGTTCCAGTGTGAGGAATTAACAGTTGTTTTGATAATAGAAAAGTTTTTTTTAACCCTGATTTAAAACTGCTGAGTTTCAGTAGATATGCAGTCTTCTAGGAGTTTATTCCAGAAGCATAAAAGCTGCAAGCTGCCTCTCCATGTTTAGTTCTGACTCTTGGAACAGAAAGTAGACCTGACCCTGATGACCTGAGGGATCTGGTTGGTTCATAATGAACCAGACGATCCTGAATGTATTTTGGTCCTAAACCATTCAGTGCTTTGTAAACTAACAGCAGGATTATGAAGTTAGTTCTTTGACCGACAGGAAGCCAGTGTAAAGATCTGAGGACTGGAGTTATATGATCTACTTTCTTGGTCTTAGCGAGGACTCGAGCAGCAGCGTTCTGGACTAACTGCAGCTGTCTGGTGGACTTTTTAGGGAGACCTGTGAGAACAGCATTACAGTAGTCCAGTCTGATAAAGATAAATGCATGGACAAGTTTTACTAAATCCTGCTGAGTCATCAGCTCTTTACTGCCTGACTGCCTGATTTTCTGAATTTTGTCAGTAAAGAAAGAAGCAAACTCATTACGGCCCGGTTGGATAGAAGTTCCAGGGTTAATGACACGGGCAGATTAGTTAGCCTGTCAACAGTAACATACAAGGCACGAGCATTATTGCTGCTCTTAGAAATGATAGGGAAGAAAGCTCGTCTTGCATTTTTCAGCTCGAGATTATAAATCCTCAGTCTCTCTTTATAGATCTCATAGTGAACCTAAAATTTTGTTTTCACCTGCGTTCAACTTTTCGACATTCTCATTTTTCAGCTCTTACTAGCATGGCATTTTTATATGGAGGCCATTTTTTTGGGCACCTTCACCTTGGTGGGAGCACCAACGTGAAAGTTTATTTCTAAAGCAATATGAAATGTGCTATACAAATAAAACTGCCTTGCCTAACAACGTAATTGACATATTCTAAACAGCTGATCACCCTCGACACCTTGGAAAGCATGCAGGAAAAACTAGAATAGCCTTAAAATACACAAAGGCTCCCTCTGCAGCAAGAGTTTGGTTTGTCTGCTCTGAGCTGCAGTTGGAAAATGACATGTCAGAAACATAATGATTCTTATTTTCATGTCATTCTTCACTATCAATAAACATATTTATAATTAATTTATTATTATTATTATTATTATTATTAATAATAATAATAATAATAATAATAATAATAATAATAATAATAATAATAATAATAATAATGTTTTTTCTTTATTAATCCAAATTGGGAAATTCGGCTCTGCATTTCACCCATCTGAGCAGTGGGGCAGTTGTGGGGGGTTAAGGGCCCACAGTAGGTCACCTCTGCTGACTTGAACCTAGGTTCTCCAGACCTAAGCCCACCTCTGTAACTAGTAGGCTACCACTCCCCAATTTATGAATATTATATAATTATATTACATTCATAACAATTACTAATAATGCCTTAAATTTGTGCCAATAGTTTGTCTTTAACGTTACATACTAGAACGTTAAATGCTGATATTAATAAAAGCTCTGACACGGATCTGTGTAGCTAAAATGCACAGCTCCCATAGACGCTTATCCACGTTATAATGTTTTGCTGCCACTTCGTTGTGTTGGTGCTTTAGCATTGCTCTGCTGTGGAAAAAAATTAGGTGTTAAATGAAGACTATGTGGTATAATTGCTGTATGAACTACTTTGCATTAATTATTTTTATTGCTTCAACCACTTTGTTATGAAAATGGCTTTTGTCAGCCCGTCACAGCTTGAAGTAACTTTCAGCCAATCAGCATGCATCAATGTGCGTTGACGATGTGCAGCATCCTCGACGAGGCTCTGAGATTTTAGTTTATGGATTACCACGTTTTACCATCTAAATAGAAAAAATTGCCCTCTGTGGGAGGTTGAAAGCGATACAAATGAATATCTTTTTCAAACAATAAAACAACAGTAAGAGTCTAGTTATTCAGGATTAACTTTGAGGTTGATGTTTCTATGGAAAATGTTACATAAGAGATGTACAACAAGGTTAATGTTTGTTTAAAGCTATATTTAAGTAAGATAAATCCCCACACAGCATATTTGCGTGCTCACAGTGACAGTCAACATCATGTCAACATTATTTAATCATGTCTAAGTTGGGTCAGTTCCCGTGTACACGCACATGTGTCTGTATTACTAGCCCAAACTTACGCCATGATGCCGGACAGGTGGAAAACTTCAGCTGACAAGTAGGCCATGTAGCTGTATACAAAGACAAAAAGTGGCTCGATGACGCGGGTGTGGGATGTGAAGCGCGAGGTGAATGCAGCCAAGATCCCATAGATGATTCCCACTAGAACACCGCCCAGTGCAACGATGAGAAAGGAGAATACTCCAAGGAAGCAGTCCAACACTGTCACTGTCCCTTTGCCAGCAAACTCCTCAAAAAGGTGGTACAGAACCTTAAAAAAGAAGCACAGCAGAGGTGAGAAGAAAAACTATTTAAAAAGGAGGCGAGAAATTAATAAAAATGACAAGAGAAAAAAAAAAAAAAAAAAAAAAACAGACCACTAAGTGTACCGTTTTGGTTACTTACCACAGTTACAGCGTCATTGAGCAATGATTCACCAAACACCAGGATGTGCAGCAGCTCATTGATGTGAATCTCCTCAAACACAGCAAGCACAGCCACAGGATCCACAGCTGAGATGATGGAGCCAAACAGCAGGCAAGGCAGAAGTTCAATGTGAGAGAGGTTGGCTGCCTTGATCTGACACACAGCGTATAGCAAGCCACCAATAAAGAAGGCATTCCATAAAGTTCCCACAACAGCAAACATCAGGATTGTACCAACATTCTCCATAAAGGAACGGATGGGCAGGAAATAGCCAGCATCCAGGATAATGGGGGGCAGAAGGTAGAGGAAGAACAATTTAGAGTCCAGCACAGGTGGAACCTTTTCTCCAGCTAGTCTGATGAGCCCTCCAACCAGCAGGCCAAGCACTATCAACAGACAGCTCTCTGGCACAATACTGGACAGACGAGGAACCAGATGGAACCCTGGAAAATAGATAGAAACAACAAAAACAAATTAATTTTCTTGGTGTGTGTCAGTTATGTTTTTCAAAGCAGATGATTAAGCAAAGTATTGAGATATAGCTCTAACACACACAGAGCTCAATACAAAACCAAAGTAGTTTAACATCTAAAATGTCTCCTACCAGCTGGATGAATAAAAATAAAGCCAGTACCCTGTTTTCCATTTTTTAATCTTTAAAGCCCAACCCAAGAAGATATTTAAGATATAATAATTTATATCTAATAGTATCTGCTGAGGCCAGTATAGTATTGAAGAAGCCAGCTGCTTCACTTAGTCATCATAAACTCATGACACATCAAAAGAATTAAACCATCCCACTGCCATTGAGTAGACGATACACCTGCTATGCTTTCTGCAAACAAGATGACAAGTTGTGTCCCGGCCACAAGTTTTAATATAATGTTATAAATACAACAACACAATTTCTATCTCCGTTACATAAGCACGGTGCTTCAACACTGACTTAAACACTGACAAATGCAAACAGTAACATAGGGTTAAGAACTTCCTTTCTCAAACACTGAGTCAAGGATGAGACAGGGAGCTGCATTTCAGTATAGTATGTGAGAGCTTTTCAGTATTATTTCTCTCTCTGAATCTACAGCTTTGATTCTATCACCTGACAAAGTTTTACATTGATTCATGATAAGGAAACAAGTTATTGGCTTGGTGGCTGCTATTATCACCATTCTTCATGAGACAATGGAAGTTGGAAAATAATTTATTTGTGACTTCAAATTTTGCATTGACTCACTCTAAAAGAACTCCTGATTTTTCTTGTCTTTTCTTTGCTTCTCAAGTTCTGACTGAAGACATCCACCGTTAGCATCGCAAACACTAACCAAGCGCTAACTTTTGAACAGTGACTGAGAGCGGTGACAGCCAAACATGTGGCAAAAAACGCAAGCGCGGAGCCAATCAGAATAGTTTAAAGAGTTTAAAAGGCAGGACTTAAAGCAGCGAGGGTGCTGAGAGAGCACAGCAACTACCAACTCTCAATTGTCCTGTGCCAGGGACAACCAATGAGTGCTGGATATTGGTAGGACATGTCCCTACCCAGTTCTACGCCCTTGCCGTGTGATATGTCAAAATTGTTGTAGTGCATTATTGTTGAATCCACCAGAGGGCAGAAGGAAACTCAGATTGCTTACAGCAGGGTTTTGAGCCACGCTTTTACCATAAAATGATGCAAAAGGTCTCAGAAACTGTATGTATCAAATATGAGACATACTGCAATATAGGCTTAAGATGAAGCATTATATATATATTGTATTAACTTAGAATGCGGCTGAAAATCTTTCTGGGTAGACACACACATTACCTGGAAGTGTTACTATTGGTTTTCACACTCTGTGAAGGTAAAAAAACAAATAAAAACAAAATAATAATAAACAAATAAAACATTACAAAGACAACCAATTGTAACATATTACACCTTGGTGTTATGTCATTACCAAGAAAACACAATCTAACTAATGATTAAGTTAGATTTAGTGACCACTTGGAAGATACAGAGCTCCCAAGTTAAAAGAACAAAAAACAAACAAACAAACAAACAAACAAAGCTACTGCCTGTACGAATCAATTTTACTTTTCAGCACTGATAATGTTCCAGGAATATGCAAAAGGAGACACTCCTATTTCTTCTGCAGGCTGTGCAGACGTGTCAGAGCATGTCTGTCCATATTTGCTAATTTCTTTCTTTACCTTGACAATTAACCCTGGTCTTGAAGCTGTAAGCTAGGGACTGTGAGCTCTGTGTCTGCAGAAACTTTCACTATGACCTTTAGAATTCTTAAACTTGTACTTGAATATTTAAAGTAAGATCCACAATATTTACTGTAGACAAATCAGCTATTCAAAGCATCAGTTAAAACTAATTGGCCATGAACTTACATTAAGGAAACTGAAATAAAAAATCTGAAAAGTGATACAAATTGAATCTAAAATGAAAGTTGGGAGATTTTTTGTAGTTCCACATAATTGAAATCATAATTGAAATATGTCATTGTTGCTTTAGGCAGTGTGGAACACATCACTGCACAAGCAGGCTGCTAATGCCTTCACAACTAGTTAGACCTCACACACACACACACACCTCTACACACACAAAACAAATTAATCCTTGAGACCCAAAACAACAGCCCCAAACAGAATGAGTTTTCCAGAAAATCCAAAAACGGAGTCAGGGCTACAAATACAGACTGAGGTGGCAGGCCAAGGCAGTCATTACAACCAAAACAAACAAAAAGGGCAGAAGACTTGAAAGCGACAGCAATGTATCGTCTATCCCCATATTTACTGTACACAACTGCAGTACGGGATGTGTCAAGTTCTAGGTCGTATTGTAACAAATTTAACTACGGAGCACTGACAGTGACAGAAAACACACACAGAAGTATTTAGTGAGGCAACAAGCTCACATTTGGGTTAAACAATCTTGTAGGGGTAGATAACATAACACTGCCTATCAGTGTATAAGATGCTCCCTACTTGTAACAGTTATGTAAAGCTGGCTAACATGAGTTCATAATTTAAAGAATTTTTTCTTAAATTGTGGTTGTAGCGTTTATATATTTTATTCTGTAACTTCCTGTCAACTCGGAAATGTCTCATTTTAAAAGGGTTGTATCTCATGTGAACTGCGTATTTCACGCAACTAATACAGTAATAAGATGCAGTTAAAAGTACAGTACCAGCCTTAGCACCAGTCGAAAGTGGCAACAAGGTAATGCAATGACTACATTAAGGCATGTAAACAATCTGATTTTTTTTTATGGATGTAAACATTGCTAAACTGTGATGCTGTAAGCTAACCGAGGTATCAGAAGTAACGCCATACAGAAATGTAATGTACCTTTTGTGTTTATTTCTTGTTTAGTTCTTACATTGGTTTATGATTAGTCTAAGAACATTTGGATGGAATAAAAACCACTACAGACCATCAGAGTGTTTATTTGACTGGGACACTACAAGTTATAGCCAATCAGTGAAAAACATATCACTTTTACTCTCTGGATTAGACACATTTAGCTGTTTTTGTAGAACTGTGTAGTATAAGAATCCCAGATATGGCTGCACAGTTTTTTGTTTAACACTGATGTACTGCAGTTTTTTTGCTTTATAAAAAAGGAAAGGAATTATATTATTCATTACTCATCTACAGAATCCCTATATGTGACAATTTACTCTTATTCAAGGGCTCTTAAATGTATTTTGTTTATAGAGTTTGGTAGTAAGTAATATGTTCACTCTACATGGTCACAGCAAAATAAGCAAATAACAGAACATACTGTCAGCTGATTGTATGGCTTTTATAGCTGAAAGAATGTTACTTACACACCTGAACTGCTCACACAATATGAAGCAACATGCCAAATATTTTCTTTGCTAATCAAATTGCATCACAAAGCTGTGCAGAATGCCCACCAATGCAAAAAAAAACAAACAAGCAAAAAAACAAAAAATAAACAAATAAATAAATAAATAGGAATATAATATCTTTGACTTTATTCTGAGCTGATAAAAGATTATTTTATATGCTGCTCTGTCACGATGAGTCAACACAACAAACCAGTCCAGAAAAGCATTCTTTATTCTCGCCTTATTTGGTGTTTGATGCACTACAAGAATTGGACAGCAAAAAAATTGTGTGTGCTTATATTAACAATAATAAAAAACTAATAAATAAAAAAAAACTTGAGGGAAACTGTTCCATGACGTCCCCAACCAACTCAAAGAACGTGTGGTCCACTCTTGTAATTTCAGATTCAAATAATAAACATTCACCACCTAAATTTTAACCTGTGGTCCTATGAGAACTTCAGATAACATCCTGAGCAGCACATGTCCAGCTGTCAGTAAGGACCACAGCTACAAAGTTCAACCCTTTTAAACAAGATGGATAGATGATGAAGTTACAGCAGCACCATAGCCAATAGGTGTGTGCCGACTCCTGTGAAAAAAGACAGGAATGGTAGGCAGGTGAACAGCTCAAACCTGCTCCAACTAATCTCCACTCTTTAGTGCAGCACAGTTCTTTTGTACTTGCCCGGTCTTGCGAACATGCTGCCTACGTGCAAGTTTGAAACGCCACCAAACCAATAATTTAGTTAGAGTTGTATTTCATTTCATTATTTCTATTTGACATGCCTTTTTCTAGATGGTATGTAAAAGTCCGGAATCAGAAACTTTCCTCACACTTACAGGACATCTTTGGTGGTGGTGTTTAATGCTTGGGCAGCTTGAGAGAAACTGTTAATGTTTCAGAACACAAGCTCAATAAGTGGATATCCGTAGGGGTTACACAGCTGCATGCAGCTGTAGATTTTTGGTTTCAGAGGAAAGATAATGAGGGAGGCTTTATCTGAAACAAAGATTAAAAAGGGATGTCTGAGTGCTCTTCTTTCAAAGAATTCTACAAAAAAACAGGAAACCCCTAAAACTCCTCAGAGTCTGAGTAGCCAGGTGTTTGAACAAAGCTGTCCTGTGATCACTGCTTGATCCAATAACTAGAGACCTCATGTGGCTTCTCAAAAAGGCCTATGTGGTGAGCAGGTTGTAAAATTCCACATCTTGTTCTGAGATGCATAACATTTCTTCAGAAGCAAGTACCAATCTGTTCACTGAAGGCTTCAAAATAAAAAGATAAATTAGCAGGTTTACTATTCACAGAATCTCAGCTTCCAAAGAGTGTTACACAATTACAGAATCAAGTCTAAACGTGTTAGTCAACTCCGTTGGTGTGGGGACATCAGATTACACAAGTGGGCCTGCACAGTTACAGAAAAGTTAATTGGCTCTCAAGTTAACAAAATCAGTGATTATGACAGGCCTTCTTCAGACATGATACCCCTAGTGTAGTTTAGTAAAAGCAAAACAAAAAAAACAAAACAAAAAAAGCTTGGTGAGAGTCCACATCAGTTTAATATGCTTCTGCTGTCTTATGTTAAAGAAGACAGGATCTGCATAGAAAGTTATTAAGAATGCAAGGTCTTTATTTAAATAAACAACTTTACTAAAACTAATTGTCCAGTGGGACTTCTTACAGTCAGTGTTTCAGAAATTTACTCTTACACACCTGGAAGTAGCCTCTGGTGCTACTGACTGAGAAGCTTACTTCACCTTTCCACAGACTACAGAGAAACATGGCCACTTCAAATCTCGACTATAAAGAGAAAACTTTAAGTGAATCCAGAGGGTGACATGGGAAAGGAAGCAGTGGTATTATTAGGATACCAGCAGTCCCATGACCCCCTCTATAACGCATTCTTGTGAGCGAAAAAAAAAAAGAAGAACTCAAGCATGGGTACTTTAACATCTTTCACTTCTTGAATCATAACCCATAAATAGAGCTGCTATTTAATTTAAATGTTAAAAAGATTGAAAGGGGTAAGACAACCGAGATAAAACGATCTTTTTCACATCTGAATTTACAACATATCAGCTCAACAATATGCAAAACTGGCTCCAGAGATTACTTCCATAAGAAATCTTATCTTGTCATTTAAATCATATTTTTATTTAAATAAAATAAAATGTGGATTTAATATCAGATGCAGGACAACATCTTAGATTGGAACCAATAAGATGAACATGTGAATGTCTCTGTGCAGAGGATGGAAAAGAGGGTCAGTGTTAATTCTCAGAGAAAGAGAAACCTCAGCGAGACAAAATTATATAAAAAAACAGGCCCTGTGAAGAAAGTACACAAAACTTCAGATAGTGTTGGATAGTGTAGAAGAAAAAGCAAACATCAGGGCTAAGTGGTATAAATTAAATACAGCTTGTGTTTCAAGCTGACACAAATTCAACTAGAAGCACTCAGAGAGCGCAGACCTCCACCAAGCCACAGGGTAACTGGGGAAAAACCCCAAAAGCTCACCCAGAACCCACTTTATTTCTAGCCTTCTGGATCACCAAATCCAGAATGTCAACATGAGCCGGGTCAAACAATGTCAGATTATAGCATCTACCATGATGTTAACTTGTTTCTTGTTTGTTTTTCCATAGATTCTGGGCATTATTTGTTGAGTTACAAGCTGTAATGGCAAAATAATCTCTATCTCCCAATAGTAAAAAATCCTTTAAAAAAATTCTTGGATCCAGATGGTGAGCTGGATCACCACCAAAATGTAATTTTGGTGGTTTTTGAGTTATGTTGCTAACAGACAGACAGGCAAATAGAAGGTTGAAGCCAAAAAATGAATGCAGAATAAGCTTTGGCTAGGCTCCAGCAAGGGAGTGAGGAAGACTGTGAAGAGAAATGATGAGCTCCAAGTTTAGACATCTTTAACAAGATGACGAGGCAGTTTTCATCTTGAGCTGCAACTAGAAGAAAGCCTGTTTTAGAACATCCTGGACAATTCTGCACTGAATGCATGGGTCCTCTACCGGAGCTGCATCGATACCAGAATGACCCGATGTGCATTCATTGTTGAGCTCTTGCCATGCATTTAATAAATCAATATCAGGTGACATCCAATGTTCTTTTTCATTAGTTTAGCATCATATGATGTTTTGTTTTCTATTTTCACCCTCAAAAAATTGCTAAAAAATATAAATACATTAAAAAAAATTATCAAAGTTTGTTATATGATTTTTATGGACTGGTTAGTGAATGTTGTAAGCTAGTAAGTATTTGACATTTTCTATTTGAAATACAAGCCCAAAGGAATCCCACATGCTAATAAATTATTTATTGAAGCTGTGTCTACTTCTAAATACTAAGAATGACTCAAAAGAAAAAAAAAAATTTGCCTCTAAATACCACCTTTATCTTTTACATGCTGCATCGGAAGGTGTCAAAATGACCTTCTCTGGAGGTTCTAGGGGGTACTGGAATTCCAGTGTTAAAAAAAGAATCCTGGATGCTGGCCTTTATCCGGATCACTCCAAAAATCAAATCAGTTGTTCCTTATTCCATTTGAGAGATTTTGTGAAAACTTAATTAAAATCCGTCCATTACTTTGTGAGTTATCTTGCTAACAGACAGACAGATAGACAGACAGACAGATGCGGCTGAAAACATAACCTCTGCCTTGGCGGAGAACATAAACAGTCTAAACAGTGAACTCCAAATTTCTCTATATCATTCATGGGTGACCAAAAGGGAAAAGTGAAGGCTGTGGATGCACAGAGAAAAAAAAAAGGAATTTCAGCATGAATACTAGTCCTTATCCCGTATAAAGACTCTACACACAGGACAAAATGCTTAATGGAAGATGCCTGAGGCATCCAACCCTGGATTAATGACGACATTTAGCACATTGTTAAAACTCTGCAGCAGTTATGGCTTCAGTCCAGTATAATGTGGTCATAGCCCTCAGCCATTATTAAGTGAAGAGCCTTATCACAGAAGATTAGGTAGTGTAAAGGAGGGAAATGAACTCCAAAGAATAACTCCCCATGTACAAATGTAGTGCAATCAAGATGTGTATGAAGGAGATACATGGTAAAAGATACATATTTGAGTTTTTATTCTTTAAGAAAAAGATCAGTCAGTTCATCATGGCGACTCAACAACAGTAGCTGCTGTCAGAGCCATATTCCCCTCTGAGAGGCTTTATACAGCAGTGTTATTGAAAAGCAGCAAAGGGTAACATCTCTCTCAATTCTGCAAGGCACCCTGTGTCGACACAGCGACGTACTTGCCACTCATAATTTCCAAAGCCAGAAATGGTGTCCTGTTGCCAGGTGAGCAAGCATGAGAGACAGAAACCATTTTAAAAACGCTTTGTATTAAAATGATTATGTGAGTGATGACACATTCTTTTAAGTTTAAGCGCTTTGGATTTCACAGAAAAGTCACGAAGCACATTAACTTGCGAGTGATTCACCTCATGTTCATTACAGTGCTGAGTCATTATTTGATTGTTTGATCAACACTATTATCCAGCTCCAGTTGTGCAAGACCAGCAAATTATGTGGCCTAAATTATTCATTATGGTGTGATGCTGGTGTGTTTCAGGCAGATCTCTTCTGCTGTATGGCAATAGTTGTGACAATAATAAACCAACAGCTGTGTTAATCTTTCCAATAACTCATAATCTATTAAAAGTGCTGACATGTGAACAACATAGTGACAGTATCAAATATCTGTTTCAAGCATCACAGTTTATTTGCCTTGGAGTGATGTTTTACACAGAGTGAAAGGCCTGAAAGCAACTTTAGAGGGAAATCCAAATAAGTGTTGACTATTACAGTATAGGAACAGTGTGAATCCACCTTCAAGGCTGTCTTGTGACAGATATAAATTGTCTTTCTTTCAAAGAGCACATCAACATCATTGAGAAGACAATTATATCCGTAATTATTACGAATGATGTAATTGTTATTTATGGATAATTACCACTGCAATTATCCACCTATATGTCATTCTGTAAAAAAACAAAACAAAAACAAAATACATCAGTGGATTTATTTATCAAACTTCTTAGAATCCTACAAACACTTAAGAGTTACTTTCTGAGTAAAAAAAAAAAATTCCTGGCTAAAAGCTGCACTAAAAGTTACTTATCAAGTGTCTCACTCGCACTTTTAGCGAAGTGTAGGACTCAGTCTCAGAACGGGGTAACGACAGTACTAGGTGCAGTAAACAGAATTTTAGATGACATCGCTTCCATATCCATTGAATTGATCAATCGCTAAATGTAACCATTTCTCTAAGAATATCGGAATATCTTTGAGAGACACCTCAGTGAATTGTTAAATGGACAATGGGCATTTTTGTATATTTATTGTACAATAAATTTATTGATTTATTGTATATTTTAATAAACAACAAAATGATGCAAAATTTATACATTGGCAATGAATAATATATAAATGTTTCCTAATTGAACTCTTTTTAGGAATAAATATTTGTACACTTTTATTTTCAATGTAACTCTTTCTGATTGTATTTTATGTCTTTTTATGTTGTATTTACATTTTTACTTGCAGGTTTTCATGGTCTCCCTGCTCCAACACACCTGAATCCTTTTACTGAATCATTGTGTAGAACTTCATAGGCTGTTGGACCCATTTAATTTGAGTCAGGGAAACAGTGAAAATCTGTAGGACAGCAGCCCTCAAGGACTGACTTTGGACACCCCTGGCCTATGAAGTTCTGTGCAACAACTCATTCATTTGAGTCAGGTGAGTTAGAGCAGAGGAGCATTGAAAACTTGCTGGATCGGGGCCCTTGTGGGATGAGTTGAATAGCCCTGCTCTACAGACAACTCCTCACCACTTAGGACACACTGGATGTCTCTTTGGAGTAGTAGGAGTGATTCTTAGACTTGAGAAAGTTGATAAAAAGCTTTTATGCTTAAGTTTGAGAGTTCAACAATTCTCAGTTATTAGGACTAAACAGGCACTCTTAAGACGCTTGATAAATACAGGGATGCAACTGCTGTAATACTAAGACTTAATTCAAGATGCAAACAACCACAATCTTGTGTTGCTACTCTGTTCTCTGTATTGCGATAACGCCAACCGTTTTTGCAACAACCCCTTGCTACTATTTGAGGCTCGAACAGGGTGACGGAAGGACAGAACATGTGGATGATGTAAAAACAGAAGTTTAACTTTGTAATACATGTAGGTAAACCACAGATTTTGCATTCCTCTGAGGTACATATACAAATCCTATCAACAATCAAGTCATCCATCATGTAGTTTAGAACCTATGCCCAAGACCCCTCAATTTCTGACCCCTAACCCTTACCTCTCTAACAGGATTTAAGCCGCGTTAGATGTGGGAGAAGCTGGATGATCCAATGGCAGGTTGTACCAATTGAATACCTCTTACTTCCCCATAAATGGTAAAAGATTTGCTTTATTGTGAAAGCTTTTGCTGTGAAAAGGCCAACACCCAATCCACTGTTTGGTTTGACTCTTCTGTGCCACTTCAGCAACACTGTGACACAATATGGCAGAGTGGAAAGAAGGGTGATCCACTGCATTTTTTCAATCTACACTACCGTTCAAAAGTTTGGGGTCACTTTGCCATGGGATTCAATAGGGAAGTGACCCCAAACTTTTGAACGGTAGTGTATATTAACTCGTAAGTTAATCGAAAAACAACTATTCTTAATTTGGCATAATGCTACTGTCATGAAAACATACTTATGAGTATTATCTTGCATTTCTGCATATAGATCACCCTAAATCCTGCTCATAGGAACTTGAAATGTTAAGCATTTCCATCTGCACCTATCTTAAAGATTGGCAGCCTGCCAGTATTTCTCTTTGTTAAGGAATCTGAAAATCTTCAGAGTCCAATCTTCACCTAAATAACATAGTATAGATAAGGAGAGTACCTTTTATGACACAGTGACCCAAACTTTGTCAACGGCTTGGTTTCTAAAGCGGTACTGCTTCCCATGTTGCAGGCATTATAGATTATGACACACTTTAAACTCATATTCAATTAGGTTTTTCTGAATAAAATACAACAAAAATAAATTAATTAAATGTACTTATCAGATGCTATATATCTGGTAAAAGTGTGGGGAGACACACTGACATTAATTCACTATAATGCAGTCCTTGTTCGATTCTGGCTGACTGCTTTAAATTATTATCTCACTGTCAGGATCACTAACTGTTATCTCAGTTGTTTACTGTATTACTTTTGTCTCTTTGGGTATGGGCAGGTCTCTTAGGGAGAGACCTACTCTGCAAACACAAGATTACTGAACATTCCTGAAACCGTATTGATCAGGACATAGTAAACTATAGAAAACTCAACCTCTGAAGAGTTTGAAATAAGCTTCCAGACTTAATACTCAAGACTTAAAATGTCTCTCATTCCAAAAACTATACTGTATAACAAAAAAAAATGCTAAAATCCATCATGCCACTAAAGTAAACTTGAATAGATCACAAAACTAGTTATTACAAATCATGAAAACAAGCAAAAACATTGTCCACTTCCCTCAGAACACATTGTACACCAAGATAAAATACGCCACGTTTTTGGATAATAGTACTTTATAAATCATCTTATTGGTGCAAAAATGCTCCATGCCTATCAAACTGTGTTATATTTGGCATTTCTTTTAAATGCAACTAAAAAGAAATGGAAACTAATATGTCTTTGCAACAGAGTGCTGGTACCAAAGTGTCTGATATGAAAAAACTATTTAAAATAGGTTTTTCTACTTAAATTAATCAAAGGGCCAGTATTTAGTGGCTTAACAATCAAACAAACAAACACAAAGGAAGAAAAAAAAACACAAAAATGAGTGAAAAAGTGGTTGTTCTCTAAGGAAGACTTTGAAAGACCTTCAGAAAGCCTGGAGAACTATTGCTGAAATGAAAGATTACATAATGTCTGGCTCCTTGTGATCAAAATATAAAGAAATGAGAGATGGCTTAAGACTGTTGCACACTACTGTAAAAAGGAATCCACATTTAGTTAAAGATGTTTACCCCGTTTTTTGCCTACTACTACTACATTCGGACGTCAGCTACTGTATATCACTCTATGTGGGTGTCGTTTGAGTGTCACACTGAAGCAACAGACGACTCTTCAAACTGTTTAGTAAGCTGTGAATTATAAAGGGTAGTGAAACTAACTGGATTTGTCAGATGTGTTAGAAGAACCTCTGCTATGCTGAGGGAGGGGTAAGGACACAAACAGCTTCACATGTAATAAGGTAATTATCGCAAAGCGTGTCTACTCGTGTATTCCAAGATAATGTTATCAGAATGAAATACAAAAGGTCACTGACACGGTCAGTGCCTGGTGCACCTTTGATAAGAATATGAACTACTATACTAATTATATCCAATGACAGTCTTCATGTAGTGCATGGTTTTAATATGTGATCCATTATAGACAACATGATTCTAAAAAAGGTGATTTTATCTTCCTAATTATTACTAAACTTAGATTTCCAAATACACCTTATATTTTTATGAGGATTATTTAGTACAATTCCTCTGCCAGTTAGTTTTTGAGCCACAGATTGATAAGAGCATTTGATCATTTCTGTGTTATACATGTCTGTTACCTAATTAAAACAACCCAAATAGAGGATGCCTTGTACATAAATCTGTATATACATACTGTAAGAATTTGCCTCTTTAGGACAGATAATCAGTTTAACTACATCTTGTTTTTATTTATATGAAAAGCCTTGGCCTTGAGTAATCCATTCAAGAAAAGTACTGGTGTGAAAAATAAGGAGAGAAAGACACAGTGTAAAAGCAAGGCTGTTAAAGAGATATATGTACTGTGGATTCACTTTTTCACTAGTAGATCGAAAGCAGTCACATCAAATTACTTAGAGCCTATTTTCAGCAGCCCTTGGATATTAGGAGGGTTAAAATCCACATTGTCCACTGCTGTCATCCAATTCCTTTCCTGCCTCCAATCTAGTTCCTTTACCTTTTGAATTCCCTCAACTCTCCTTCCTTTATACTTTAATTTTCTCTTAATGTCCTTGCGATGCATCATGCAAGTGAACCACCTATGCCAGGTGGCCCCTCACTGCCTGTCCTTTCCCCTGAGACACTGGGCTTTTTGCCCAGACAGTGAGGCAGTACCCTCCCTGGCTACAGGCTGGTGCTCAGTCAGGCCTCTGATGTCACAGGCAAATGACAGAGTGCTGGGTCTCAGAGAAAAAAAAAGAAAAGCCGAGGACAATGCAGTGTTCTGCTGAAAGCACAACACGAGAAGGAACTGATGACTGAGGAGAAAGACAGGAATATAGGGGAGGTGACTGAGGAAACAGAAGACAAACAAAAAGAAAAACGGAGGCCGGCTGACAAGGACACTCGTCTTTAAATGGATTATCTCAGAAAAGTGTGTTGCTATAGAACATTTCTTGTGTACATGTCAGAAAGCTTTGCCTTATAACAAAATAAAAGGAGATCCTCCATGTCTTGAAAATCTGCCACATCGAGTATTTACTCTCCAAAATCCAGACTGCTGCATCAAGCTGCTTTGTCATTCAGGAAGCACAGCTCTAAAGGACCCTTGACAGATCTGATGAGCAACCTGCCTGAGCAGCGTTGCAAGTTTGACCTCTCACTGACTGAACTAGAATTATCCATGGTACCTTATGCAGAATACAAGCAGATAGGTTTCATCACTCCTTTGTGAGCCAGTCCACATTGTTTTCTTAATCCACTTCTTAGTTGGATTTATTTTATGAATTAGATCTTGATTAAAGTTATTAGTCATTTAATCTAACAGAAAATATTCCACTGTGAAAATCTTGCTTGTTTAGGTATTTTTATTTTTTCATATTTTTACACAGGGGAGCCTATTTCTGCATCTTAATAAAGTGGCTGAAACTGGGCTAGCCTGCTTACCTGCCATTTGAAAGAAATAAAAAGAAAAAAGCACCTTTAGGCATTGCCACCTAACACAACATGCATGTACTTCCTGAAAGGGCTGAGCTGAAATCTGCCGAGCTTCGGGCAGCTTGTAAAACAGGCGTCATGTACAGTATACTTACCTAATTTCATTAAAGAGGCAAGAAGCACCCATAGTGAGATTTCAAAGGGTGTTCTGATGTTTTCGTACTCGAAGCTGAGTACAGGGAAAGCCTTCGTTGTGTTCTTGTTATGTTTTTCTTCCACATGTTTGTTGTCCAATTTTTCATGATGGCTGGTATCCGGAGAGCTGGCAGCGCCGAGAGAAAGCACGGAGCCCTCCAATAACACAAACACCGTCAGCAGGAGCAGACCCAGCTCCGGTAAACTCCTACCGAAGCCGGTCGGGCAGCGGGAGCCTTTCCTCGGGGGCATTGTTGTTTAAAACAAAGGCGGTATGACAGGGGAAACAAGTAGTTTAGAAAAGTCCGTTTCCAACACGAATGAAGTTTAAGGAAGTTGATTTGGTTAAGAAAAAAAACGAAAAAAACTTTGTAACGTTGTGACAGTTCGCCAACTCTTCAGCCGCTAAACACGCAACTTCAGCGGTCGGTTCGGCTGTTTAAACCGAACCAACGGCCAACTCGGTCATGCACCGTTAGCTAGCTTGACTTCACCGTAGTTCGTTGTCAGGTAAACCGTCACACCGACACAGGCCGTTGTTAATGGAAAGCAATGGACGCCAAGATGCTGGAAATGGTTTATTTCTAAAATGGCTCAGACAACAATGCAGAAGCAGATAACCTGGTTGTTTTCTCGGAGCGGTTTCTGACAAGTTTTCCCACTTCAGTGTTTGTGACTATCAATATCCTTAGTCAGTGCAAGATGTCACTTGATGCTGAAGGCAGAGACACAGCAGCATCCCCTCCTCGCCACTTCTTGCTTTCCGACGGCCCGAGAAACTCTTCTGTGAGGCGGATGATTTCAGACACTGACCTTGATGAAATCCATCACTGCTGCCACACCGCATTTTGCCATATGTATTTTAACTTTTTAATGCTAATTTCCGAGTATGCGGCATCTCCATCGTACGCCTGAGGTGGGAAAGACCTTGGACCGTCTCGGCGTTTGAGGCAAGAAGGGGAAGACTCGGGATGAGCCGGCTTCTTCAGACACTTGTCTTAGCTTCTCAAGACAACTGGCGACTAGTCCGGTTTGCAGTGATGTTAGAGCTTCATACAACCTTCAAAATGCACACCCTTTCGCGGAGGTTCACTGGATGGGAGGAGGATGAGGAGTGGAGTAGAAGGTGGGGGGGATGTTCGACTCTAGTGACACCTATAGGAATGGAGGTTTAAGGTGCCTCCTGGGTGGGGTGGAAAAATGAAAAAAAAGGGCTCAATCCAATGGACAGCTCTTTTCAGGGGCGGGTGTAGAAATTTTTGTTCAGGGGCTAACGCAGAGGCACAGGTTGCAAAAAGAGTGGAACATGTAAAATATCTTGAAATCTGGATCTTAGGTAACAGTTCACAGTTTCTCGGGTTAAAAGTGGTAATCTCATTTTAAAAAATGAATAAAAGCAATGGAAAATGATATGGAGAATGCAAAGGGTCATGCATTGTTGCATGGTGGGAAAGAAATGCCATCTTGTAAGGAATGAGGTCTCATAATCTCCTTTCACAGCCATTTTTGTTCATTTACAACCATTTGCTGACTAACAAACTGGTATTTTACAGAAATCTGATTCTCCACAAAACGTAACACAGATTGCAACAGTATTAACTGATACAAATAAAAGCAAAATTAGCTCAGAAAGAAATGTTAAAAGTGACAGATATGAACATAAATACAAGAAAACTGTTGCAAATAGGTTTATTTGAAGTTTATTTGTAGCTGGGTTTATTTTAGGTCAGGTGTCGACTTCATGGTGAAGTGCTAGGACGTTTTATAAGCCTGTGTGCAAAAACAGTTTTCATAAGTTTTGTAGATATGTAGGATCCGTATTATAAATTATACAAATTTAATACTTTTGTGGTTTCATGTACAGTGTGAGCAAAGGTCAAAATCAACCACATGGTAGTGTTTTCTAAAAAAGGGTACATTTTACTTGTTTCTTCAGATATACAATCTAACCATTTGATTCTGCTGACATAGACTAACCACAGTATGCTGAGTCTTAATACAAATTATGCCTGAAGATATCAGATCATTACACTAAATAGTCCTTAAGCATGATGTGATCTAAAATTATGAGCAATGGTATTCCCAATGGGAGATTTAGAGCTACATAAAACTGTTTTATAGCCATCACATTTTTTGAGAGGTCAGTTTCAGTTTCAGCCACATCCCCCAGATCTAGTTATTCAAGTTTCTGAAGCAGTTTAGTGAGTCTCAAAAACTGTCTGTGTCTGTGGGAGTGGCCTTAAAAACGTCTTGCATTACAAGTTCAGAATGAAGATTCAGTGCAGTACATTTCCAAGCACACCTTCCACATTAGTAACATCTGATCCCTCCAGTTGCCAAAGCAAAAAAACGGAGCCACCCCATTTGTTCACAAGAGTTTTTTTGTGTTTATGTGACATATTAATGAAACTAGTATTTTTTGTAAAGTTGATTCAAAAGCAGCACATAGGCAGCTGAGTGTGTACAAACAAAACTGCACTTGTTAACTGAGAAAATCTGATAGATTCATTGATAATAAATTGTGAACTCAGAATATAGTGAAAAATGTTAAGAAGTATACCGTTCACTAAAGCAAAAAAAAGAAACAAGATATAGGTTGGTTATTATTTATATGGACCCACATAGCTGCCCTCTGACCTTTTAGACATTAAATTTACCAGTAAAATCACATGTTATTTTTTTTCTGAGACAAACCTTCTAAACAAAATGGACAAGATAATGTCTAGTTGGTAAGAATCCGCTGGGACATATCGTTAATAAGGTCTGGTCAAAGTTGATACCACTGTGCTGTATATAACTCATTTACAAAAACTCAGTTTAAGCCAGAATTGAGACATCAAAGAGCCTGTGGCATTTGTGTATGTCTCAATGTCTTTATCACTCTTTATGACTATTAGGTGTTTTATGTTTTACAGCCTTCTATTGTTGTCATGATTGGAATTAGCCTTGTGACAAACCTCAGTTAGAAGGGGTTTTGGCCACAAATAAGTATGTTTCACACGTCAGATTCACAGCACTTTTTCCACAGGTGATTCTTTTTAAACACTGTAGTAGAAAAAGCACAGGGCTTCTTTTCGCTGTCCTCCCTCTTTTTCTGTCAAGTCATAGATTCCATAATTCAAAGTTAATTAATAACAGTAAATAAACAAATAAATGAATCAGATTATCGAGAGGAGCCTTATACCCATAAAGCTCCCCTTGGAAAAGCAAATTTGTTTGCCGCAACACAGCAGCCAGATCATCATTCTGCTCCTACGCTGCAGGACAGGACAAGTTTTTAAACAAACAGCACAGGTACCGATTATATAATCAAAAAGTAAATTAGATTGAGCTCTGTCTGCAATAATGTGTGTATTCATTCATTTGAAAGTTGAAATGCTTGCTGTTTATATATTTTGCCGTGACTAGTACATCCATTTACTTTCTTTTACTCACATTAAAAGTGTTTTATCTTTACGATTATTGCTGTAAGCATGCTGGCTTTGTTTTTAATGTGAAGTGATAGTGAGGAGATCTCACTGTTTCCTGATTCTAACAGACTTACATAGAGATGATTCAGTTCAGATTCTGAGTCTAATCTGTTGCTACAGGAAAATATTCCAGTATATAGCAGAATAATGAGTTTGTTTTTGAGGCAGGGCTGTGGCCTCACAAGAAGATGGTTTTTAATTCAAACTTTGGCTTGTCCCTCTCTTTGCATGTTTTCTGTGTCGTGTGGGTTTTCTGCTGATACACAAATTTTCTGCCATAGTCCAAAAGCATGGTTTAACTAAATTGAGCATAGCTGTGTGAGTGTATGTTCTTAGTCAAATTTGTCGTTTTGTTGGCCCATTACAATTTCAATAGACTCCAGCCCACCTGCAGCACTAGGCATGACAATACACACATTTTTATATCTGGTAAGTAAATTAGGATCTACATTAGCTGGATCCTATGGGCCAAAAACCTGGGAAGCATCTTGATGCATAAAATAAATATAAAAAAAAAAAAGAAAAAAAAAAGCCAGGGCAGAGATGTTCAGAGGGAGGATTATTGTCTTAAAAAGTAAACAATGTTGTAGATTAACAATTAAATTAACATAATTTGTTTCTGTAATTACTTTCACTGCCATGAGGGAGAGAAAAATTCCACAGTACAGGTTTTATATGCAATTTGTGGAGGGCTTCCCAGTGTATTGCTGTCAGTTTTGTGTGTTTATTTTGTTCTATTTTCATTTAATTTTATTTCATTTATTTCTTCAGATATATGTATTAAGATTGTGTTGATACAACTGCAGAAAAAAAAAATTCAGAGTTGGCTCGCCTTTTAATCACATTTTGCAAACGAACTTGGTGTGTTCTCACTCTATCTTGAAAGATATAAATGCTTTCCTCATATCTACCCACTTCAGCTCAGTTGTGGTAACTCTGTGTTGCCAAAAGTTTTGCTGCCTAAACCCCAAATTATTCCAAACAGCATCAAATTCCTGGAGAAAATAACAGGAGGCTCAGTGCCGTGGACAGCGGATATGAGGTAAATTACTCAGGATGTTAGAACTAAACACATGCTCAGCCAATCAAATTCATGCTGAAACTACTTATAACAAAAAGATTATGTGCTTCAAGGCCATATGAACTGAAAGCCCTTGGGGTTCAGCAGAGTAAGGACCACTGAGGTCAAAGATTTAGATTTGATCAAAGATTAAATCTACTCTACAAAAATAAAAAATAAACCATAGCCTGAAGCCAAAGGAGCTGTATATAAAAAGCTTTATTCATCCAACATCAAACAAAACATTTTTATTGAACTTTGGTGACCAAGCCAGATGTCCAAAACTTCTTTGCTTTTGCCTTTGGAATGTTTTCTTTCATATTCTTGAAGCTAAAGAAAGCACAGTACCCATCACAGAAGCCCTGTTTTCTTTTACAAACTGTGCAATTACACAAGTTGTAGGTCATGAAACCATCCAGTCCATTCTGACCCAAAACTAGTTTATATATGCTTTGAAGTTCTCTATTTATCCGAGTTTGTTGTCTGTCTTCTCCCTCAAGCCACTCAATGAGGAGCAAAACAAGCCAACAAAAGGTTGGCTGCAATTTTTACTATTTCAAAACCAATAAATTAGAAGCATTCTCATTTTCTTTTCTTCTTTGTTTTCTCCATGTTTGTTCTACTTAGGAAAAAAGGACTCCACTCTCAAAACCCTGTAGCTTAAACAGATAAATGTGCTGAGGTGCCCGCAACACAAACAAGTGAAATCAGGCCAAATTGAGCCTTTACAGCTATTTTATATACCACCTGTTCACCAGATGTCACATGCAATTAATCTGTCTTCCACCCAATTTATAAAACAGTTTATTAGCCTACAGTTTTCCTCAGTCTGCTGCTGAGAGACTGTCAGCATCGCTTATCGAGTCCTAGCTCACCACTAAATGCCTTTTCATTAGAGGCTAGCTGCAGGATCCAGTGCTGTCACCTTTTGGTTTTGTGACAAAGAAGCCAGCGGGGATCTGTAGTGAGACCTGGAAAAACAAATGGCGACACGATGCTACCTGGGATAATCTCTGCAAATGATGACAGCTCTGACAGCATGTCTGTCAGCAGAGACCGAGGCAAAATATTTTGACGGCTTTAATTGCGTATCCTGAGCAGAGGTGGTTATTTGAGGATTCTCCAGGCTGACAGTCATCTCTGGATGATGTCCAGCTCTTCCTCTGTTTGCCTCTTCTTTCTCCTTCATTGTTGAGCAATTTGCTCTCAGCATTTGCAAATATCACTGTTCAGATCAGTTCCAGATCACATTATGCTTAATAAGTATAATGTAGCTTTCACTGGCTTCCATAGGGGATTATTTCAGTCATATTACACTGAAACAAAGATATATTGCTATAATTATGGCCATGTGGTGATGACATGCTACTGGTCAGACAGTGATCCACACATTGCAATGTCTCCATCATAATTTGGTGGCTGCTCAGAATCCACATAACCAGTGTAACCTAAATAATTTCAGCAGATTACTGCAGCTGAAATACACAGTTATAACCAATCATTTAGTTAAATGACCAAGACTTATGATATAACATACTGCTCAGAGAAATGCCACACATGGAATGAGTCATTTTCCTTGCATATAGCATCATTTATAAGTCTTGAAACATCCATTATTTCTTTATATTTAGCTTCTGAGGAGTCAGACTTTGGGTATTTCTAAGGTGGTCTTGGACACCAGGGTTTTTGAAATTCTTTGAAAATACTCCTTTGGACATTGACTGCCTTTTCACTCATTTTCAGTGTAGTTAGTGTATCTGGCCATTTACAGAGGAATGTGTTCTTTTTTGTTTGTTTGTTAAGCCAGTCATGCAATAGCATACCTGTACAGGGTGTGCCCTGCCTCTGGCCTAGTAGCAGCTTGGGTAGGCTCCAGTTTGTTAAACTACCTAACAATGACTTAAATAATTTAAGCCTTTGTTGTATCTACAGACAACCTAGAAAATAACACATTCAGTAAACCTATGAACAGTATCTGAAAGTATTTAAAACTGCACTGTTTTTTATTTGTATACTATTTGCACGTTTCCTGCCCCTACTTTTGGTTTTCCTGGTAATATTTAGAAAAATGCAGGTTCTCTTAAGAGCAAAAGTGTATTAGACAGTACTGTGTTTGCCAAGTAATATACACTTTCTGTCTAATATAAACAGCAACTGTAAGCAAATAAGGAGGATTTGTTTCATAGGAGAATTGGATTTAACCGAAGCCAAGATCAAGTCTGGTTTATTTTATCTTTTTTTCTTTTAATTTACACTTGCTGTCTATTTCCTCACACTAATGCAACACTAACGGAGTAACATTATTCCTTATGTGGATCTTTTTATTTTAGAGCATCTTTTGTTTCAAGAGTTTCATATATGATATTTAGGGCAAACAAAACAATTGTGTTTTTACTCTGAATTACCAGGATTTTGCTTTTCAGACTCAATTGTTAATTCACCAATTTAATTAAATCCATTTTCTTTTCTTTGCATTATGTCTTTCACTCATAAAATATTGAGTTCTTCCACTTCTTACTTGTTTCTCTCAGTTTTTGGTACAAACTGCAAGAGTTTCTTCAAAGATGGAGAACTTTGTAATGAAATAACCAGCTTAGAATCAAGAAATTTAGCCAGCAATTAAGGCTTTTACAAAACCGACTAAATGAATGAGGTTCATGTGCTACAATAGTCTTTTGGTTTATTTTGTTCTGGGTTAACAACCACTCCCTTTTTGCTGCATTATGTAATTCACTAATTAGCCTTTAGGGAGTGTGAGGAGTCAGTTCCCACATTTAAATTTCCGGGGACTCATATCTCTGAAGATCTTTCCTGGACAGCACACAAAAACTCAGGGATGAAGAAGGCCCAGCAGCAATTACACTTCTTGAGATTCCTCAGACTGGAGGAGAAGCTGCTGGTGACCTTCTTCCACTCCATCTTTGACAGTGTGCTGGTGTATGGTGGCATAGTCTAGTATGCTGGCGGCACTGAGGCTGAGAGGAAGAAGCTGGGGAGGGAGACTAAGACAGCAAGGAAGATAGTTGGCTGCCCCTGCCCTCGCTGGGTGACATTGCCACCACCAAATGTGTGTCCAGAGAAAAAATAGATTGCCAGAGACTGTTCCCAGCCTGGTCATGACCTGTTCAGCCTGCTGTCCTGAGGAAGAAGACACAAAGCATCAGAAGAGACAAACAGATTAAAGACCAGTTTTTACCCCTGGGCTGTCAGAACATCTAACAACCATACATCACTACTGTGAAGGTTACAGTTTGTAATAGTTTGTTTTAAATGCAAATTTAGTATCTGATGTATACAGATTTTATTATTTATTCTATATTTATTTTACTGCTTTTTAATGCATTTGAACTAGTTTTATTTGGAAAATTGTGAGCCTTTTTGTACCTTATCTTATCTCTTTCCCTTGTCTCTGACTCTCTTCTCTTTTTTCCTCTTTGATTTTTTTTTGTGATTTATATGCAGAATTTAATCCAGCACTTTTATCTAAAATATTATTTATATTCTGATTGCTTAAAAAAATCCTCATATGATGCAACACCTCCTCCCAGTGTCAGAGGATGTTATTTCCTGTGAAATGTGTGTATACAAGCTTCTGACTGAGGGTGGCGCCATTTTCCCATTCATGCTAATAAACAGAGCAGGTCCAATTCTGTTCATGTGTCCTCTTAAGAGACATGACAATGAGATCCCTAAATAGAAATTACTATTGGGATTTTCAATAATTCCACTTGCATTAAGCAAGGGTTTAATGTGCTGCTGCTGGTTTCAACCAGAAACAAAAGTCAGCAAACACACTACTCTTCTTTCTGAAACCAGTCTAATTGTAGAAGACATTGCTAGAAAGCAATGTCTTTAATTGTTTGTGTAAGAGAAGGCTTAACTCTTTTAGAAAAGATAAGTTTAGCTTATTTACAGTGCAAATCAGTTTCAGGTGGGAAGAAAGTGACCTGACTCGAAATGAAATATTTCTCCAACACACACTGTTTTAATAAAAATGTATTTTTTGGCCATCAAAGTTTTCACTGTGCTGTCAAGATTTCTGATGTACGCTTCTTTTTGTGTTTCAGACAGACCTTTTGGCTCCAGGGAACAAACCATAACTCGTACCTCATTACCATGAAAGGTGTGCTCACAAACAGTTCTGCTCAGGTCACATCTGGCACCTCCCAGAATAGATGAGGGAGAAAAGGCACCACTTTGAACTTCAAAGCAGTGGGTGAGATTTGCTGTGAGGTGGATATTCACTTGACAATATACCCACATATGTTGCCAAGATGATCAATAATTAAACTTCCTATTAAATGTAAAGAATACACAATATATCTTGTGATTGTATTTATCTGAGGGACATTTTTGTTTTTGCTCTAAAAATGAAAAAAAAAAAAAAAAAAACTCCACCTGTAGAGGGCCTCAATAATTCCACAGTGATGCTGAACATCTGCTAGACTTATGACTTCATTTTAAAGGCCAGTGATGAGAGAGACACAGTAAATGGCTCACCTCATGCAGCCCTATCCAAGGCCAGCTTAGATGTGAACTGTATAGCAGTACCTCGAAGAGAAATTCTAAACACAGTGTCAGACGAAAGTTACAGCATCAGTTCTCTGTTTAATAAAAAAAAAAAAATACATACACATGTAGAGGGCTGTCAGCTGCTCTCTTGAGAAATCTCCGCGCCACTCAGATAACGTGATATCACTCATAATCACGTTCACCAATGTCCTGACTCAACCCCTGTTTGCTCGGCCACCGAGCGTGAACACAAATCTTCCTCTTGGCAAGGTGCAGTCAGCCAGAAGGAGATGTTTCAGCATGTACCTCGACACAGTGGCTCTGCATTTTACCACCGTGGTTTTCATGTATAATTTACCCCCACAAGAAATTCTGCTCCCATGTATTATTAAACAGAATAAGCTTTCATTTGGACCTGGTGATGTTTTTGCTGGGTAATTATGTCCACACAGTGCAGACTGTTCTGAGACTTTGACATTGATAACCAGTTATCATAGTCTTGGAAGAAATTTGATTTCATTAATTGTTATATGGCAGTTTGTACTTTATCTAATGAGTGTGTATTTATTTCTACTGCTGCAAGTGATGCTCTGAATGTTTGATGCTCCTTTTTAACATTGATATTAGACGATTTTACACTTACAATAAGTTCACAGCAACATTGTTTATTAGCGACATAACACAATGAATATAGTCGTGCATTTAGAATATAAATGTAATTATCAAAAGTTAGCTAAATGTGCCAGGCCAGTCTCATAGGGAACCATTTCATAGCACATAAATTGGGAGATGGTAGCGTTTTACACTGTTTGTATCAGGCAATGTTCATGGGACACAATGCCAACTTGTAACTGGATTGATGGATTGACAATTACCCAGTCTATGGTCTTTTTTTTTTTGTTTTAATTTTCTTTATATCTTTCTTTTTTCTCATGACTCATGACTGCAAAGTTGAAGGGTCAGTGTGACAAGATGCCCTGTGTGAGTGGCTGGAAACAGTGACGCAATGAAAGCGGAATCCAGTACAAAATTATTTTATTTATTAAATAGAAACTGGACCAGGGGACTCACACCATCCTATTGTGGAGCAGCCCAGCCTCCACCAGCAACAGCAGCTTCTCATATGAGCAAACATGCGCAATTTATCTCCTCTTCTGATTATGCTAAACTACTTCCTGCTAACAGAGGTGTTTCCCAGGTCACAAAACAAATTCTACATTCTAAAATCTCACTATACAGACTAAAAATATCCATAACCTACTTACTCAAATAATTATATAAACACACATAGAAAAAAAAACCCCCCAAACCATTCCCCAACACTTAAAACCCTAAAAGTATAAATAATCTCATCCACACTCACCTGACTCACCTGGAACCTTTAAAGAGTGTTCAGGCCCCCAGGGAAGCATATGCCCAATCACCCTGGAGAGGACACTAGTCAGGTCAGATGAGTTACAGACCATTTCCCTCATAACTACATCCTGCAGTCACATTTGCATACAATATGTACAGTCTTAAGCCATCAAATCTTTATTAATGCCTTTGTATTTCACATCCAACTGGAAGACATAATCAGATATTGTTATTACACTGTTCAATAAATATCAATAAATAATCAAACATTTCTGTGCAACAATGCATATTTAAAGTGCAAAATATGAATTAAAGGCAAATGTGCCTGAACAAACAACCTACAGTGCTATAGAGTTATTTAAGTTACAGATTCCATGTAACTTATCTGCTTGGTTACAGTCAGACTGTGTTTGATCCAGTCAGTGGCAGTCAGAGATGAGATGGTAACTTAAATTTTGCACTAGACCAACACTCATCTCTATGATGAGATGCATCATAAAATTAATTTATCATGACCAACCTTTTTGAACTGGAGGTGTACCCTAAGCCCCTTGAATTGAAATTTAAATATAGTTAATACAATAAATCTCCTTCTGTGATAGTTTTGCTACCAGTAATTGCTGCTGTACTAATCCTGAATAAAAGAGAAGAACCTGCATATTTATGGGTGAACCTGCATCAAGAAGTTCCAGGATAGTAAGACTGTGTTAAACTTTATAGAGACAGTAACTATTTCAATAAAGGGGAAAGTAATTATTTTAGCTTTAGCAATTATTTCGTATAGTAAAGGTAAGGCAGTAAAATTATTATGCCAGTCCCTTTTCAAATCTTCTTCGTTTTTGTTGAGAGGACTTTTTAGTTGCTGACCAACCAACATCAGACAGCCATACAGACTCAGTGTTATTAATCTGGGTTGGAGGGTCACAAACTGATCCTGAAGCTTCCGTTTCATGTTACTTCCATGTGTGACCATTAAAGTTACTGAATGGTAAAAGTGTCATGTCAACAGCACCTTAAAATAAACATAATCTATTATTTAGCAATTATAAGCCTACTAGAATGAATTGTCTTGTAAATTAATAATTGCATTTGGACAGATAATAATTTGATTTTCTGCAAAACAAGGACCTAAAAGACCATTTGACTGGCATTCAGGTGTAGTTTTGATAATACTTACAATGTAACCTGCAAGCAACAAATTATCTGTTAGGAAACTACTTACTAGAGAAAATTGTTTTTTAACATATGCAATCAAAACAATATTGTTAAAAGAAGGAATTAAAATCTCAACCCTTGTTATTGTCTCTTCAGCTGTGGGATGTGATGGAAACGTGGTCCCTTTTCTCTGAAAAATGAGTGTTTTTTTTAGGCTAAAATCTCATTTTGTCACTGAACAGCCAGTCCACATGTTATTCAGATCTGTTTACTTTTCTGCTTAGATCAGGAGCAATGCCAGTCTTTGAGAGCCGCAGACAGGCAAGTTTGAGAAGTTTCCTTTTTTCAGCACAGCTGATTTAAATTAATAAGTCACTTAAACGAACTTGATGAGCTAAAACCTGCAGGACTGTGGCTCTAGAGAACTAGAGTTGCCTACAACTGACTAGACCATGCTCTAACATTATAGCCTACAGGTGTGTCTGCAAGGAGGTTGATATACATTTCAAAACACTTTGACTCAGAAAACAAAAACTTGTTCATTCTTGCACACATAAAAACACCTGTCTATGCTAAACATCTGTCAAAGAGAGAAAAAAATACAAGGATTCTGACCCCAGTGACCTCAGCTGGCCATTAAAGTAATGTCTGTTCATATACTTTTATTCTTGCCCTAATAACACTGAACAGCAGTGTAATGCCTCGGCTTCCCTCTCTCTATTCCCAGAAGCGTTTAGTTTATCTTCTGCTCAGCCTGAGATACATTCTGAGTGGGAGGAAAGGCTTTAATTTTCATGGTGATGAGAATTTTTCTGACTGAAATTTGGGAACTTTGGTCATTGCACCATGTTTTTTAAACACCATTACTGTAAAGTAAACTGTAATTTACTCTTGATTTGCTAAATATGTCACAACAACAGCATTTTTAATCAGATCAAGAGTTCTCATTTTCAGCCACATTTCAACTTTCTCTGTGCCATCTCTGGGTGACGAGGCAGGTCTAGGGTTTACTGCCACTGTGACTCGGAGTTAAACCGCATAAGAGGAGCACAGTGATTGTTGAGTCTATAAAAAGGAGCAGAGAAACAACCACAACTCTGTCTTCATTCCGTTTTCAGTGTGGGGATGACAAAAAATAGGCCCTCTTAATTATGGAGGGAATTATTTCTAGAAGAATTTCTTCTAAAGGGAGCTATGGGACCTACTGGAGCATGTTTAAACTGGTTTATAGACTCAGTTCTACAACGTAATGCCTTGTTTTATGAGGGCGAGAGTAATAATGTAACCCTGCCTGTTAATATATATAGAAAATGGACAGAGGCAGGAAGAGCGAGCCAGCACAGCACAGGACTGGCCACATCCTTCCTGGCTCTCTTTATATCTCTGTCCAACATACTCTACATCTAAATTATGCTTCCTCAGTAGCTGCACAACATTAATACTTATTGTTACCTCATTTCATATGAGGCCTTTTGCAAGGAGGAAAACTCTAAATATCCTGGAACAATCGAAGGTAATGATCAGCATTATCAGGTAAACGCAGCGAAGAAGATTTGATTATGCAGACAAACCATTTCATACAGGTCTGTTTTAACATTAATAATTACATCCTCTGCATAAAATTAATTATTTGTTATGCTGATGGAGTAAAAAGTAGGTAAAATCTAAGGGGAGACATGCCACGCAGCCACTTTCACTCACTTTTAATCAAATATAAATGAGATTTAAGTATGAGTGAAATATTTTCATTGTGTTAAACTAGATAAATACAACAAAACACAAAGAAAACTGTGTTACAAAACAAAACGGCAACAAAAAACAGGCATCAAGAAATATTAAAAAGGAGCCACAAGATATATATATATACTTTGCCATGGGATTCAATAGGGAAGTGACCCCAAACTTTTGAACGGTAGTGTATTTATATATATATATATATATATATGTGTGTGTGTGTGTGTGTGTGTGTGTGTGTGTGTATTTATTTATTTATTTATATGGATGTTAAACTTAAAGCACGTGACAGCATACATTCGCTCTTGCCTGTGTTCCTGCATACACGTTCCCCCCTGCTGCCCTCAAGCAGAGGCGAGAATGTCAAGAGGCCGTGAAGGCAGCGTCTGTGTGGGGAGCATGACTCAGCATGGACAGTAATGGAAAAAGACAGCTATGCAGAAGCTGGGCACACTGCAGCATCAGACACAGGCTGGATTTTAATATTGCATTAGAGAAGTGGAGCTAACCCCAAGGATCTGTGGAATTCCAGCTTCAGTCTGATGCCTTATTCAGGAGGAAGTCAGCCAGTGTTTACTGATGTGTGTCTGTCTGTATAAATGTGATGACATCTTAGGTAGGTGTTACTTCGAGCTGAGAGAAACTGAACTCCTGTTCCTCATGTTATCAAAGTAGTGGTTTTCCACAAAATGACATCATGGACAAAGCCCAAATCCACAAAACCCAGTGTGAAGAGCAGAGGAAGGTGGATGCACGTAGCAATGGGTTGGGCTGAACTCTGAACACAGAACATCAGTTAATGATATTAAGATCCAACGAAGAAGAGCTAACATTTGTTTTCTTTCTTTCTTCTGATTGAACATTAATTTTGAAAGAGAAAATGGAGGGTTCACCACTTTTTGATGCCTACAGAAACATGCCTGTGGGACATCTGGTAGCTAAACATCATCCAACTAGATAAGAATTTACCACAAAACATGAGTAAAAACCCAAACTACAACAGATTTAACCATTAACCACGGCAGGTATTGTGCGAAGTGCAATGCTCACACATGATAAAGCCTTTAAAACAACATTCTGGCGTGTGTTCGAGTCACAGCTTTGAACAATGCCCACTGAAAACCCAGACATGTTTGCTACCAGGGAAACGACACAATAGACAAACAGCACTCTGTAATCAGCCCTACCCACTGATGAATTCCAAATGAAGATGTCATGCACTAGACAAGTCAGTGAGAATAATAAAATGTCGACGGCAACTTAGTCTATTGTAGAATAGAGGAAATGTTACCTAAAAGGTAGGATAAACAGGCTTTTTACTGGATCTCGGCCAGCTTTGGACAGGCAATGATTAACCTCTGTTACCTGCAGTCAAGTTGCTTTTGTGTAAAGTTCTTCACCCTTAAACTGTGGGAAAATTCATTTCAATTTCTCTTAGAAAGAGAAAGCAGGTTGACCCAGATGTCTTCATTCTCTGCTTCTGAAAGTGAGGAAAACCTTTCTTTTGTCTCGACCACATCGTCATTGTCCCAACACAAAATGATGCCCTCACAAGGCCTTTTTTTCTGAATGAGCCATTGTCTTGGAAGATGACAGAAACAAACAACTGCACTGTTTTGGAAGAGGAGAAAAAAACAGATCGTAGACGTTTGTCACGTCAGAGATCAGAAGATGAAGAAACAAAGAAACATGTTTCTTTTGGGAACTTCAACCGCAGACCCTAATATTGAAAATAACAAGGGGACTGTGTGATGTGGTGTGTGTGCATGTGTTTGTTCTTTGGTGGGTGGAGAGCGCATATGTGATTTTTGGGTTTTTTATGTGTGGAAACATATTTACACATAATATGAGCCAAGTTACAAGAAGAAAGCAGCACTTAGATGATTTAATGGGCCCATGTTTATGTTACGTAAAGGAAGACCGGCAAAGATTACAAGCATGCACCATGTTTATAATGCAGAGCTCAGCTCCTGCAGTTTGAAATCACAGCTTGTTGTATATTGCGTGAATTTACTAAGTTCAAGATTTGTGCTCTCCCAGGTATAATTTATTTACAAAGGCTAATTTATGGTTGGCCCTTAGACTGGCTGCAGTGGATACATGCAAACACAACGAAAGCGCCACAATAGCTATATATTACATATTATGTAACCCTATGGAAGAAACAGCATGACTAGTTTACATCATTTTTACAGTAGATGAGTTTCTGTTTACTTTTAATAGTGAATGAAATAAACTTGTTGACTACAAGAAATAACTATTGCTTAATGGAACATTGGTTTTAACAGAATATATCTACAGGATATAAATTAATTTTAGTGTAACCATTGTCACAATCATGGGCTGTGTAGGGGTGATCTTCTTTTTCTGGTTCTGGTTTTTTGTCATTTGTTTCTGTTAAGATCATGTTTGGGTTTTTGTTGCTTTGTGGTTTCTGTTTCTGCCTCATTAGAACACCTGGTCTGATTGCTCATCCACTTCACCTGTTCCCCGTTACTCCTTCAGTGTATATATGTCCCTGGTTTTCAGTCACTCCTTGTCAGATCCTCTCATTTGGTCATGTGTGGTTTATGTCTGGATTTTCCCTGTCTTGTGTGGTTCCTTGTCTCGAGTCTTGGACAATAAACCGTTCATCTGCACCAATTCTGCTTCCTGCTCTGACTGCCTGCAATTGGGTCCTCACCTCCACCGTAATCCCTGACAAACCAGGTTCATTTTGTCATAATTATTTAACTTAATTTGAATCTAGTTGTTAGCCATACTAATCATAAATAAGTTATTTGAACTTTGGAGGGCAAATATTGAAAAAATAAGCATACTTAAGACAATCGGTGTAATTATGTTAAGTACATGAGGAATGGTAATGGGGGGCAGCAGGTTTCCCACAGTGCTGTTAACTTCCATTAACAACAAATTAGAGATAATTCACTGTATGAAACCTTGTGCTTTTACTTTGGAAAATTAGTAATATATATATATATAGTTTATATGAAATTAAACAATACATTTTTAAAAGTACTTTTTTGTTTTTATTTTTTACTAATTTAGTTAATAATGCAAATGACACAAAGTTTTGATCGATTTCAGAAAGATTTAAAACATTAAAATAAACTGTCATGTCCATTTCCCAGTCATTCAAGCTAAAATGTTTCAATTTTTCCTTGTATTAGTTTTCTTTGATCTTCTTGTTTTGCATTATTTAGGAACAATAAAATGTTAAAAGAGAAAAAAGAACAAACATAATCCTATGTCACCTGTGATGATCGCAAAGCTCCAAAGCACTTGGTGTGAGGAAACCAACTCTCCATATTTTCATTGTCTAGACAGCATGTTCTGCTCTCTTACTGGCTGTGCCTGTGTTTAAAACCACTTGTCCTGCTGCATCGTCACAGAGACGTATGTGGTCTGACATAAGTTTCAGCAGAA
Source organism: Melanotaenia boesemani (assembly GCF_017639745.1). Classification (NCBI taxonomy): domain Eukaryota; kingdom Metazoa; phylum Chordata; class Actinopteri; order Atheriniformes; family Melanotaeniidae; genus Melanotaenia; species Melanotaenia boesemani. The sequence goes on along the minus strand of NC_055687.1, from coordinate 12,518,184 downwards.
ATCAGCCCACATCAAGTTCCTGCTGCAAAGTAGGAGCAATTTATAGGTAATCAATTACTTTAATAAGGTGAACTTGAAATCATGTCTGTTATACAATAAAACCAACATTTTGTGAAGCATCTCTTCTAATTTATGTGAAATTTATCAATCAAGTTACTTTCGTACAGCAAAATCAACTTGATCAAGTTTCTAAAAGGTCAACAAACTAAAAGCATTTTACTTAATTTGTATTCAGTCACTGAAACTAACAAAAACATATATATATATATATATATATATATATATATATATATATATATATATATATATATGCATAAGTGGCAAGTGTCCCTGAATACTCCCTGGGAGTGATTGTAAGTGATTGTCTCTCTGTGTTGGCCTTGCAGTGGACTGGCAACCTGTCTTTCTGTTCTTTCATACAGTTAGACAGTCAGAGGAATTATGAGTCATCAAACCACAGTTTACTGATGCCTGACAGCCCTGCTCACATTGGCCCACAAGGAGCTGTCAGTTAGAAAACACTTCATCTCTCAGAAGTATTATTCCCATTAGCACTAACCTGCACACACTCACTCACTTGCCCATTACATGGAGAAGAGGGCATGCACTGATACAGTCATGTACTTGCACATTCAACCAGAATCAAAAGTGACATATTGAACTTACAAACCCATATTTACTCCCATATGTCAAGTAAAGGGGCTAAAGGAGGAGGTGGGCCAACACAAACACTTTCCCCTTATCTTCATTCCCCAGCCTTTCATTCCTTTCTTTCCCTGGATTTTTCCAACTCCTGCTGACACAGCTGTTGGCCAGTCAGGTTGGACTCCTACTCAAACAGGGCTCATCTGTTTGTGGGTGAATGTATAAATCATCCTTTTTGCAACAGAGAGAGAGAGAGAGAGGGAGAGAGAGACATTTTTCTTTTTATCTTTATTATGCAAAGGAATTGTATCAGATGTGCTAATCACATCAGTGAAACAATTTTCCAGTTTGGACTTTCCCAGGATCAACTTTTTGAGGAAATTCCTGGCGCTGATTCACGGGTATTGTTAAGGCTCAAGTTATTGTTCTGATAACAAAATATCAGTTCAAGAAAATCAGAAGAAAACAACTCCTGCAACCAAAAGTTAACAAAGAAATAAAGAAACATCCAAATTCCCCCGTTTCTACAAATAATGAGATTTCCATTTTAAATTTCCCTCCCTATTACCGTAAATGCTGTCTCACGTCCATGTGCAACCCATTTATGAATTCCTGGACTTTTTCAGTTTCTTAGGAAGGTCGTAAATTCCCACTAATTGTGTCAACTAGTGGAGCATTAACGTGCCAGGATGGTAAATAAAGCCTGATACTTGATGGATGCTGAGGACTTTTGGTGTGTGTGTTCTGGGTTGTGTCACTCAGCCTGAAATGGGGCTGTCGTCTTCCTGGGAACCTAAACCAGCATGGATCTCTGTTTCCTGTTTATAGCTTCACAGTTGTTAATGCTTTGTCTCTTGAGACACCCGACAAACCTGCAGCTGATAAAAAGAGAGCAGTACAGGGGTTAAGAAAAACAAGGACAAACAGATTTGAACATAAAGATGTTTTCTGACACAACTTATCTCTCATTTGTGAAATCACAACAGCAGTCTTGTAATGTTATCTCTTAACGCGGTTTCAAGTGTATTCTAAAACCTTTTTTTGCCCTTTGGTGTCTGTTTTGAAAAGTGTGTGGTTGATTCCTTTCTCACCTGAGAGCACCAAAATAAATATTTATTGATGGATTAATGACCTGCAACAGGAACCTAGTGATAGCATAAACAGTGTACTGGAGCTACAGTTAGTGAGGTGAAGCAAAAAGAGATATACATGAAAATTACATGTGAAATGAAGATGAAGAGCATCATCTGTGACCCATGGTTCAATGAGGGCACAGCAAATATGTCCCAAAACAGACTTGTGACCTTTGAAAACAACCAACAAGTGGCAGGTCTGAACCAAAAGGCAGAAAGTAAGGCTCCATTTGCCACTGTTTTGAGGGCAACCACAGCTTAGCTATTAGGCCCTCAACAATGTAAAAAGACCAGTTGATAGATGAGCAGTACTCTCTGCTGGGTTTTCTCAGAAAGCTGGGTATTAGTATACAGTTTCATAGGAAATCAAATTCTTAATTTTTAGTGATGGAACGAGTCCCTACAATCAGGTTAATGACAAGTAACCCTGGAAACATCAGAATATTCAGCATTTTTTAGAACAAATACCTCTGGGTAGTCCAAAAGGCTTCAGGTAGGGAGGTAAATGTTATTACAGTGTCTGTTTTAACTTAACTCTCAGTACAGTAGTCTGTACTAAACAGTGACTGAAAACCTATAAGTATGATCAATAAAATAGATCATTATGCTATATGGTGCAAAGTGCCCCTAAAGGGCTACCCAGTGTGCTGAAATGTGACACTATGACCTCCTGACAAAGTGTGTAATGACTTGTGAATGAGAATGTTGTTTTCACACACACTCTCAAACACAGCAGATGTTGTTCAGGTGCCACAGCAGAGTCTGACACCAATTAGCATCTCTGCAGAGCTTCCCAGAGAAGAGTGTTACGGACAACTGTAGGTCAGGCAAGGGCTTGCAGAGACACACACCACCCACACTTTGAGGTGTGGGAAGTAGGGTGAAAAACAAAGAAAGAAAAAAGCTTAACCGGAGCACGACTTACCCAAAGTTAAGTGAATATGTCACCATGACAACATGTTTGTTCAGCCATGATTCAGCTTTGAGTCCTACAGCTTTAACTAATTATTATTAAATGTTACTGTCACTTGATATTCTTCCAAAGCACAAATTTTCTTAATTATTTACAGCAAGTCATGATTTTTATTCTTTTAGCGTCTTCACAATGTACTGATGGAAAAGATCTGAAATTACTACTGGACAGTCTACACACAAATAACAAAGTTAAGCCTCTGGTCCAGTGGCAGAGAGTTTTGTAGGTTTGTCACTGCCTGCATGCATTGTCAAACTCCCCTTTGTGCTAACAACTGCAAACTGGGCAATAGTCCTCATAACGGTCACATAAAGGGTGAGAGTGTGTCAGACCCTAATGTCAAATGTAGTTATGTCCAGTTTAACAAGGCTCCTTGATTTAATGACCATGTGACATTGGGCATGGGAGTGCCCTGAGGTTATCAGTGGTTGGAGCCAGACTGAGAGTCTGCCAGGAGGGAACCCCCCCCTTTCAGTCTCACCCTTTAAAGCTTGCATTGTGGGTGAGACTTCTCTCTGCACCCCTCGGGGAAGCCTGGACTGGTCCTCAAGCTGCTGATTAGGGTACTAAAGCTTCCTGCAAAAGCTCCAGCAGATCAAAGAGCAGAGGATGGTGGGCAACTCAATTCAAAATACCCAGCCTAATCAAGGTTAAATTCAGGTTAAGCTTCCAAGTTTCATCATGGACCAATAGCTATAGACAATGTGACTTTAATTAAGGTGGATAGCACTGGGAAAATCAAATCTCTTCTAAACTTTACAGGGTTAAAAGTTAAGACCACCTTTATAAGTGACAGCTACATGGGAGCTTGTTGACTCCCAAAATCAGTGACTTTCCCAAAGAGCAGAACAAAGGTGTATGAATGCAGTGAGCTCTTACAAGGTTGTACATAGTATCGCCAAATTCCCTACAGGGACACGTAATGAAAAGCTCTCTTCGCTGTACCCATGTTTGAATGGAAAAGTTAACATGAAAAGTTAGTAGGGACACATCTTTCAAGCGACTGTAAATTTGCTTGCCTGGGGCTACAAACTCATTAATGACAGACATTCTCTCAATGGAATTAACATCACATAAAGTTGTAAATTTAGATGGGGTATTTGATAAATGGTTGTCATTTAAAAGCAAGCCCAACCAAATGAGAGTGTAGAGCATAAAAGAGTTACAAATCCAATCCTTTTGGCTTTTATCCATGATCTGTGATTTTATGGTCATTTGGCTGCTAGTTGAATTGCAACCAACGACTTGGCACAGATGCTATATGCCTGTTACTGTCCTCATCTAACAGGCAAAGCCCGCTTTGGCACCTGGGTGTAAAGTCTCTGGCCTGGCAAAAAGCTGCTGGACTCCAGCCCTCATTAAGTGAAGCAACGTATGGCGAACACATGGCTGATTCAAACAGTTGCAAGCCCACCATTCATTAGGATGTGAACCTCCTTTGGCTGTACCACGTGTTTTAAGTTAGATCATAATTTTTACTTGCTATCTTACACTTGAGTATGCAGAGCTCTGCTGTAAATTATCTGTTCAAGTTTTAATCAAATCCATGAAACCCCTACGTGTGGGAGCCCGATCAGTTACAAAAAAGACACCAGTGAACCGTACCATGTCATCACAGCTCATGTCCCTACAAGGTGCGTCCACTTAGTCTCATGTTTTGGGACAAGATAGGTGTTGACAAGCAGCAGTTTACCCACATCTGACCACCTCTGTGTTCAAAAAGTAGAGCAGCTTGAATAAGGTAATAGAAAACCTACACATGTCCCTGCAGGTTGAAACCTCCACATGCTAAAAGATCTGTGTCTCCTGTTGAGGGACAAACACAAAGGAAGGCCAGACAACCATCCCTGAGGGGACAATGGGACCCCTCTGAGGGCAACTTATATTCCTCAACACCTCTGCTACAAGACAGGTGATGGGACCTCCGTCTTCCTGCTTGGTAAAGATGAATTAGAGAACTACTGGACTGCAGAGACGAACAACATCCTCTTTTAGGTGGTTTCACCCAAGGGTGAATTACAACAGGAAAAGTTGTTGGAGCATGACTCTCTTTAGATGAGACTTTGTTTAGTTTGTTCTCTAATTGTGGGAATTTGGCTTGATCTGCAAACCACCTCTCCCAGATGACCGTGGTGCAGCTCATTAGTTAGCATACAGGAGCCATATATCATCAGGCAGCAGAAATACATGTGGAAGCTATTTCAGTTTTACCTGATCTCCCTGCTGTAGGAGCACGGTTTAAGGTGGAAATGGCCTGTTTAGGATGTAGCCCTCCAAACTGTTACGAAGTGGTGATAAAAGTTTGCTTTTTTTCTGTGCCAGCTGCAGGACACATTTTCATGGGTGAATGGGAAGGATGTTTGGCAACTTCAAAGATGAATGAATTGCAATAAAAAAATGCTACTGCTCAATCAAATTTAATCTAAAAGTTCAACACAGCATAAATGTATGATGTTTATTTTCTGCAGGTTTTAGTGGTGGTTTTGAGAGTTTGCATATTATCACTATCTTGTGCAAAATATCTAAGAACTTTTAATAAAAACATAAGAAAAAAGAGCAAAAACAGAGTGAAAGAAATTGAAATATGTCAACAACGTTAGTAATTGTAAGTGCTGTTAAGGCACAGTAATAATAAATATTAAGGTATTCCCATGGAAAAGGAAAAAACTGTACTAAGCAACAAGTGTGTGACAGGACATTTATGAGGTTTACAGATGTGACTTTGAATCATTGAGCTATCTGATCATGCAGTTGCTCCTGGGATAAAAGTGCATGCTACAAAATTCAATATTTCAACTCTTCTTTCTCACAACGTGCAGTTCTGTTTCTGCTGAGCTGAAGTTAGTATATGCAACAACATCATGGCTGAACAAAGCGTCGATGTGACATTTGAGCATAATTAACCTCAATTTTTAGCCTTTCAAGTAGTTCATGGCGCTGTTTGTATTAAAAACATGTGATGCAGACTGGTCTTTTTTTCTTGAAAACTCTGTAAGTTTGCTTATTCTGAACTTCACTGAAGGGGCTCACACTAATATGCATGTGCAGCTGGACTCTCTGCCATAACACAGAACAAGAATACTCACCCTTGCAGTATTATGGTTCAAAATGAGCTTTTATATGCTTTTAAGTTGAAAGTTTAAGTTGAATTGAATGCTTAAATATTCAATTTTGTATCAGAGAACTTTTAGGTGCTTACAGGATAAAGTCTTGTTTTGTTTTTAGCCTTTTTCCAATAAACACCCCCATTTTTACTGTGGTCATTATTATTGCAGGTGCCATCCAGGCACAACACCCTCTTCCAGTGGTGCAGCTGAAAAATAAACATACAAAAACTAATCCTCTACTTTCCACTATTTGTTTTTGTTGTTTTTTTTTTTTATAGAAAGCTTGAATCTGTTAGTTTAGGTTGTTTGCATGGAGACCTTTTAGCTGGACTGACCTCTAAGTTTTACGTCAACATTCTTTTCATAATGCCAGCTCCTGCTCTGGCGAGGCCCATCAATGTCTGATATTGTTTCACCACAGGAAAGTTATACTGCCAAAGGATATGAATGCCAGAGCCAACTGGAAATACCCCGAGAATGTCAAAGAGATGAGATGAGATAGCTGCTATTCAGTGTTCTTACACAAATGTTGATCTTTAATATTGAGAAATATTGCACACATTGCATTCCTGACATTTTCATGGTAAGTATTATGACTGTCCTCTTCGGCAAACAACATGATAGAGCCCTGAGCTGTCCAGAAATATGTCAGCAGATGGCTGAGATATACAACAAAGGTCTTTGCACGTTGCCAGGATTTGGGCAGAGATCAGTCAGAGTACTGGCATGTCAGAGCTTAAAGAAAACAAGGCTTCATGTACGTCCAAACAACTGGCTTAGAGCCATGACAACAAGTTTGACATGTTCAAGACTTTGTGAACATCTTCGTTTCCTTCTTGTGCTCTGTGAGCATAAAAGCAAAACAATGCTGGGGCATGGGGTTCCTCAACCAGATGTAAACTCCAAATAGAAAGCATCGTAAGTGACAGGACAGGGGTAGAGGTCAGCACAAAAGGTAAAATAAACAGAGATGAACACAGCAGTGTGAGTATGTTGTATTGACCCGGTGCTGAGGTCAACCACTAGGTCTGGGCATAAAGTCATGATACTCAAATGCAGGGATGCCCAAGTTTGGTCCTCAAGATCAAACATCCTGCAACTTTTAGATGCAACCCTTCTCCAACACATTTGAATCAAATGTCATCTGCATGTCATTCAGCTCTGCAGAGACCTGGTAACGAGCTAGTCATTTGATTCAGGTGTGTTGGAGAAGGGTTGCGTCTAAAGGTTGCAGAATGGTAGATCTCGAGGACTGGACTTTGGCACCCCTGCTCAAATGGGTTCAGAGAGGACAGAAAATCATGTTTGCAAGGTCCAGAGCGAATAAAAACTTGTTCCTGCAGTAGTGAATATATTTCCATACGAGCTGTTGAGACAAGTAAAAGCTTTTGATTTAAGCAGAACCTTGACTGGCACTGTTTTGTCACAAGGCAGTATGCACTGATGAATTATTAACTAGATAATAACTAATATTATCATCCACTAACCTTTAACCAGCAGTAACTGCAACAACAGGAATAAGTGAACATAGTATTGAGCTAGCTGCCAGTTAGGGTTCCCATGAACTACCCAGCAGAATCCTAATAGTGTGTAGCAGTGAATGGCCTTATAATAGCTGCTTCTCTAAGATCGTTGCTGATGTCTTTCCGCCTTGGCATTGTGATAACACACACCTGATTGCTGCAGACCAACAAACTGCCAGAACATGTGTCATGGAGGTGGTCACACTTGCCATTGATGGATTAAACCCTTAAGCCCTGTTTGCTTGTTTTCTATATTTGTCTATTTAAATGTTTGTGGTTTGAATTGTCTTCTCTTTTACTAAAGCTGGTTTTGTTGAGTTTTTAGATGACATTCTTCTGGTTATGTGGCTTTATAGTTATATAATTTATAGTTGCCTCTGGTATTGTGGGCAAAAGGGATTAAGGGCCTAATCAAGTGTATTAGATTAGTAGCACCTGGCTGCTACTTACCCTCTAAACATCTTTTGCAGTCGTAAGGATTTACTTAATTTTTCCTATACTGTTTCTGCATTTTGGCATCATTTTTGTTAAATGAGTAACGGCCCAGTAAAATTTGTCTAGTGCTTATTTTTCATATGAAGTTGTAGCTTCCCAGAATTAAAACCTGATGAGAACCAGATGATTTTCTTTAAATTGTGTTTTGATATGTGGACTGAATGACTGTAGTTCACATTGGGAGCAGAGAAGGATTCTGACAACTCAATGAACACAAACTAAAAACTTTTGTTTTCTGAGCAAGTATATTATGTATTTATTTGTATTTTGTTGTTGTTTTATGAAAGGAGAGCAATGCAATAACAATGAACCTCAACAGCAAAGTTGCTTAAGATAACCTAAGCAAAGTGGACAGAGGGCTCAATCTCTTTCTCCCAATTGCATATAATGAAGTCATGTTTACTGGATCTGAAAAAATGTTGCACTTAATGCAATTTAACACAGTAATCATATATGGATTGAGAAAAACAAGTTGAGTATGCTGTAAATGTATGTTGTATCAGACAAAAGGGAAAATGGAAAACGGGGCCCCAGTGTTGAACTATTAGAAGACAAAATGCAGCTACATCAAATGGGTACCTTAAACAATTACTTCTGTGCCTCCAAATAGCCAACACATGGCTCACAAAGCCCTCATCAAACACAGCAATGCCAGCAAATGGTCCAAGATGGGCCTGGACAGGAAGCTGACCTGAGTGTGGTTTCCTCTCTTTGAAGTGTCATTAATCCTCAAGCCTGTGCATGTATGTGTGTGCACACTTGTGCCAGTATCTTTGTGAGGACGAGCTTAAGTTTGAGAGTGAGGAGAACAAATTACGAGAACCCTTTTCATTTACCTGCCGCCGTGCGTCCTGAAACGTACCTTTAAATCCTATTAGACATAAAATGTTAAACCAATATTTAACTTTCCCAAAGATGAATATGTATTTACTCCTTAGAGCATCTGAAAGCATATCCATGCACTTAATATATGGTATTTCAGATAAAGAAATGCTACAGGGTGACTGGAAAGACAGAAAGTCTTTGACAAGTCTGACAGCCAAGCTTTTAATACCTCCTTGACATTTCATGGGCAGTGTTTTTTTCATCTTAGATAACATGAGTCTAAACAGAATCTGCAAAGAGGGTCCCGAGGGAACTACTCCAGAGCTGGCTTATAAAAAGATGTTGTGGTATTTGAATAAGAAGATGTAAAAAAGCATTAAAACTGGACATCATTCTGCCCAGCAATCCCTTAAAATATACCAGAGCAGACACTTGAAGAGTCCTGATTAACACAGAAAGTTGCAAACTGCTTCTTTGAGCCACGTTGTGCAGATTTTAGGATCTTTAATCCTAATCTTTAAACTCAAGAAGGCTTCTGCTAAGAAAGATTGGTGAAGGTATTGAAATGACCCATGTTATTTAGTTGTTTTTAGCATCATGAGGTCTTATGAAATTATCTTAAGCTGTTACAGGAATTACCAACATTCGAAGTTTTTTTCTGAGCCTGTCTCATTCTAAAATCATCCAAAACCTCAGGATCACTGCTTATTAATAAATATACATTTAAGCTGCACAAATTTAAGTACAGTCTTATCACACACTCACACTCTCAGAGTTGCCACATATTTATTTATTTATCTGATGTTGTTTGAACTGACTTCCTTGCTAATCAGCTGGCATTAGATTGACAACAAAATAAAATAACTTTGATGTACTGATGGATGTTTCACTTGCTTCATTGGTCTTTCAAGGGTATATAAATATATAATTGAGCTCTGGAAAAACAAGAAAACAAATGTGTTCCGTAGTTTAACTTTGGTACTTCTTATGCGCAAAAGCATAAACAAAAAAACACTTTAATAAAGACTCATCAGATAAAAAAAATACTTCACTGCTTTCTCACCACAAAAGAACATCAGAAATTTTTAGTTTAGTATGTAAACAAGCCTTATCTATTTCAGAAGCAGGTGCTGTGGAGTTTTCTGCAATAAAATACACCAAAAATACATGTGGTGAAAAAGGGGTGCAGAATTGAAGGAAAAGAATATCTCCACTGATAGTCAATGGATAGGTTGATCATGCAAAGACCTTGTGTTGTCTTTAGAGGCACAGGAACTCTTCACAGTTTGAGGAAAGATTTGAAACAACTGAATACTTGCAAATTGTGGGAGAAAAGAAGATTAAATTACTTGTAAAAGGTGCGTTCTTTAACTTTGCACTATTATGAAATATAATCAGAAGGGTGTAGAGTTTTGCCAGGTGTATATTTCCATTTCTTTTTTAGGTTAATTTATTTATTCACAAGTCATTTTTCCAGCTCACCTATGACAATTATAATTGTTTTAGCTTTAAAGTCAGAAAAAGACGTTCATGTTAACCTTCAGCTGTTCCTCTTTGGTGATTCACAGACACCAAACAGAGATGGCACTTTATCACATGAATACACCCAACCAGACAGCATTGCAGTAGCAAGTTAGAGCTACAACATAAGGGCGCATTCACACTGGTGCTGTTTGGTCCATTGTAAACAAACCCTGGACAGCTTTCATAGATAGTCTGGTCTGTTTAGAGCAGTATGAATGCACTTTCACACTGTGGTACAGACCAAAAAAGCGAACTCTGCTTTAAAATCGGGGGTCTCATTCCGCTTGCCGGTGAACTCTGGTCCATCCAGTGGACCAAAGAGAGGATGTGACATATGATGTGACATACTGCTGATGCTCATTCTGGACAGTTTCTTGTGGAAACTGTATACTAGGTTTGAACACTGAAGTAAATACAGAAACGCCCAGACTGCATAAACTTATTGTTGCAGCATTGTTTAGTTGCGGTGAACAAGCCATTTTTAGCTTTGACCAATAAATGAGCTGGATTTTCTTCTTCTTTCTTCTTGGTCACTGATAGTTGCAAGTAATATCGCCCGCTAGTGAGCAGCTGTTGTAACTATATGACTTTGTCCAGCCGGTTTGGGACGCTTGAAGAATGTGTAGCGATAGCTTTGTGTCAAATTTCAGTCACTGACTGTCCACAAGCTATCACCGAATAAGAAATGCAACACCAATATTTAGTCTTGTTTTGGCTCTTTATTTGTCATCTTGTATTTTTGCCACTGTTTCTTTGTGTGACAAGTGGTGGAATAGTGTAGTGATGTAAAGACTGTTTACAAGCTGTGATTGCTTCCAAAGGAGGTGCTGGTAAGACCATGCAACTTGTGTTTTGAACTCTTTATTTTTTTTCTTTTTGTCTTTTCTGTGGTACTTTGAAACAATATAAGGCATAAATTACAATACATTTCTATTAACTTGTGAATGTGACTTCTTTAAAATTGTAAATTTTGAAATGGGGACATCGTTTTATTCACTTACATATTCATAGTAACATAAACATTTGCAATTCTCTATACCAAAAGATGATTTCTTGACATAGCTTCTTTTTTTTTTCTTTTTCTTTTCTTATTTTCTTTACACAACTTTTTATATTATCTTCTGTTTCAGTTTCGTTAGCAGTTGGGTGACTCAGTCAGACACAGTTTGGTTGTTGTTACTTGGGGCCTGTAACAACAATCAGTCTTTCACAGTTGTAGCAATGCAGATCCTTTTGGACAATGTAACCTTGTCGTCTCCATCACTCTCTCCGTACGTGATGTTGTGAGGCTTTTTCAGGATTATCATTCTGAGTTAACAGGGTCTTAAATGACTTACTGGCACCAGGAATCATGCCAGGAATTAGCCACCTGCTATGTTGGCCAACCACCACCAAAAATGCAAGAGGAGAGAGATGGATGATATATATACTGCTGGGGTTAGGGATGGCATCAAACAAGGTAGCTGCCACTTGCCACCTCACACACGGTGCTCAGCAGGAAGTGTGGCTTCCTTGTGTCAGGACTATGGGGGCAGAGGTCAGGGAATAGGATCAGTAGATCATGTTTCTGCCCCCAGATGTGGCAGAGGACACATGGCTCCAGTCTGGAGATGCCCCAAATGCAGCGTGACTGCCTGTTCAAGCTTAGTTCTGCAGAACTGCTATTTTGAGAAATCCATTTCTAGTGGGTATTGATCTCCTTTTTAAAGCTGTATTCTTTCAAGACTTTATTGGGCTTGTTATCTATTTTTAAGGTTCGTGTTTCCATATTTTTCCACCATGTTACGTCAGTTGAACATTTTTCTCGTAAGCGTAAGAGCTGCTTCACTGGAGCTGTTTTGGTTTGTTAAATTTATCTTAAGGCTAACACAGCAGAGCATTCAACAGGATAAGACAGATTGTGTAGGATTTATGCTGTACTATGTATGGCTCATGCAAACATTAGCCCAGCTCTGTTTTGGTTTCTGTTTATATTCACTGTACCATATTTCCAGTGGGTCTCGTGTACTGTGCTTCCTTTCTGGCCTGTCTGGCCTGTCAAGAGTGATGAGCTTGGAAATGAGAAACAGGTGTGTGTGAAACGTGGGGATCCCTCCTTTATCTCACTCGCTGCCCTTCTTTCCTGACCTCTCTGAGCCAGCAGTGTGAAGCTGTGTTATGACAAAGATGATGGAGGTAGGAGTGTGAGCAGAGAAAACAAAGGGTGATCATAGTGAAAGAGCAATCGATATATCAGCTTACCTTTACCCACAGCACCCAACAAAAACAGCTAGAAGAAGCTGTTAGAGGTCAAGTATTACAACAACTGCACTTTGATGCTTCCTGTAGATCCATTGCAAAGCTGAGAAGTGGTCCAGGGAGGTTTTCCAAGCTTTTTGGATCATATTTTAGTAATGTTTTGCTGGGTTGTTCTGATAACTGATTACGTTATAGGTAGGTATTGTGAGGCTATTGTGCAAGCCAAAGGTCTGTGACAATAGTGTGTGAATTGGGCTGTGATTAAATGATTAAAGCACAATCAATTTTAGCTAGCAAATTACTCAGATTAATCATTTAAATGATTAGTAAACAGATAATCTAGATTAAATCTTAGTTGAGATAACTTTTTTAGAGAATGTACCATTTTGCAAAAAGTTTTTATTGCGGTTTTTTCCTGTTTTTAAGGAGTGTTGATGCAAATTACGGGGAATGAAAACAATTGAAAACAGATTAAAGGACTTAAACTCGGATGAAAGCATTATTTACAATGTAACAACTGCATTTTTTTAACACAGCTGATGGGAATCTGCCTGCAACAACGTTTCATTGCCAAGTTCAGACAGTAATAATTACGCAATAAACTTACTCACTCATTGTGATGTTATTTAGTCATTGTGATCCTCAGTGTAAAGCCCGGACCCATACCGCTGTACTCAGCTCCCCGGAGTCACTTTACCTGCCAACCCCCTCCTCCTCCGTTGGGGGAGGTCGGGACTCCCTTTTTACTGTTGCGTCCACGCAGCGCTCAGTCAGTGTGCCGGTGCAGTCCGCGCAGAGCGCAGCGCAGCGCCACGCTGACCGTCTGCAACAAGGAGGGTCTCTATACCTTCACTGGACTTTAAAGATAACAAGCGTGGATAACCTGGGGGAATAAGGTAAGCATTGAAATGACTGTCTGTTTTTCCAGTTCTTTGAGTTAGATTTCCCATGGAGATGTTCGTAGGACCGGAGCTGATTTGTGATATATAGACTGGGGAGTCATTTCGGACACTTACCACGGTAGTAAGAATTGATCCATCCGCTGTAATCACGTGTGTTTATTTGGCACTTTTATGTAGTTTGCTCCTAAGGTGTGCCAGCATTACATTTAGTACAAGGTTGACACAGAATTATCACGCGAGACTGCATGTCACTGCTGAAGGACTCTGGTGAAATTAATGTAGGTTAAAGCAAATCGTTTGGAGTAATTGCACTATGATGAGCCTAAATTATTTCCTAAACTGTGTAAATTTATTCTCGGAAAAATGTGTTTCTTTCTTTCTTTCTTTTTTTTTTTTTTTTTTTTTTTTTTGGTCGTGATAAGACTCTTGTTTGAAATCTTTATGGCGTGTGCCCTATAAATCCATTTCTCCTTGACTGGGATGGATGTCAGGTTGTATATGGTGCCGGATAGCTCATAAAAAACAGGGCGTGATTTTGAGTTGACCCAACGCAGATTTTTGAGAAGTTGACAAGGGCATCAATTTATCATGTGCAGTGTAAACTTATCTGTGCACCCCCTGGTTTAAATCAGCCTTGAAGCCCAGTTTAGCTGTGTGGTATGAAGCAAGTGAGACAGATGACTGACCCCTGTGTTCTGATCAGAGCAAATACAGTTGACATGAGGCAGCAGGTTTATGCCTTCTTAACTCTGTTCTACTGTAAATATTTTCATCTGGATGAAATCTGGGAAGCAGTCCAAGCAAGCCACTACTTTCCAAACTTCTAATCAGTGAAGGAAAGATGGGAATCTTTATAATTAAAGAGTTTTCAATCATACTAATGAAAACAAATAAACTCATTATAAAGAGTAAGCCGTTGTCATTTGAGAACTTTCAAAAGAACAAAAGTGAGTTGGAGGATTTGTGATTCAATTCACCCACTCCAAACTGAAATGGCTGTTTCTTCCAAGAAGACAATCACATGCCCTCAGGGTCAGCTCCACCTTGACCCGCCTCTACGCCTCCAGCGCTATTTTTCTGTGTAAGCACCAAGAGTTGATCAGCAGTGGGGTCAGGAGCATAAACAACTGCAGCCAGACTAAACAGACCACACATGTCCTCCAAACACATTCATCCTGATGTTCGTAGGTGAGCATGTGTCGTTTTGGGTCAGTGTGCAGCAGCAAGAGGTTTAATTCATGCCCTTTGATGCAGATCATGAGCTGCCAATGTTTTATTCTTGCCTTCCAAAACAAGTAATGATCTTCTAGATCCCTGTGTGAGACACTTCAGTGGTAAAAATAAAGACTGGCAAAACAATCTCTCCACAAGGTCCTTTCAGAAGCTGCTGAGGAGCTTTTGAACATGTCACATGATTTCCCTCAGTAGACAATTTAGCCCACTTTTCTGACAACTACAAGGTCTTCGGTGACAGCTTAAGAGAAAAATAGTTTCCACTTTTTTCCAGCATCATCACTTCTCAGTATCTTGTTAAAATGATGTGTTTGGAGACAGATTTAGGTGCATCTGCTCAACACAGAGCCTCTGTTCACCTCAACTTTTCTTTAAATCCTCCAAACTGGACCTGGCTTGAATCCATGCCTGACAGCTACAGTGAGTCATACATCATAAACACCTACAGCCAACACCAATCCTTCATTTTTTACATGTTTGAGAGGATACAAATGTCTGTCAGACTGTTTATTAAACTGCAAATTTACCGTCTGGAACAGTTGTAAATAATCCCTTCTTCTAGCCAGATTCACGTAGGAGTGTGCTAATTTTTCAACAGCATCTGTGTTTAATGCTGTTCCCATCAGAGCATGTAATAAAATGTCCTCTAGTTTCACAGCAAAGAGCCCAGAGGTGCTGAGCTGTCAGTTGCAGCCTATACTTCTGGGGAGTTGACAGGAGTTCTGACATCATTAACATGAGTAAATGAAATGCAATTTAGGTTTTTGTCTTCCTGCTTGGTTTACAGCACCTGCAGCAATGTTGATGATGGTGTTGATAATGGTAATAGTGACGCAACACTCAAGGAGGCCTGCAGAAGCACGCTGATTTTATGACTTTTGAGACAGTTTGATTGCACATCTTACACTTACTCATTCACCTTCATGCATTTTCATCAGCATATCTATCTAAAAAGAAGCCAAGCAACCACCTTGCCATTCATCCCTGCATGATCAAGTGCATGTGCATTCTCTTTTAGTCAACATTTTTCAGTTTTTTGGTGATGTTGTGCAAGTATATAATCAGATTTGTGGGAGCCACATCAGTGCCAACAGCAGAGAAAAAGCGGAAGCAACAGGATATTTCATGGTTTTAGTTAACAATGGGCCACTCATGTGTTTCTTATCACTTAAAGTTCAGTTCTACCACAGACACTTTCAAGACTTGGCGTTCTTTCCTGAAGATCCAGTCTTGGAAACAACCTTTTAAAGAGAAACATCAAACATTTGTTTTGTTAAACCTCGCTTTTGTTTCATGGCTGCATGTAAAGACCCCCAAGTTATGGGGGGAAGCTTGAGTTTCTAATTAGAGGGGAAAATGTATCCTGCTAATGACATCATCTTCCCTCTGGTACTCAGTTTGAGGAGTGTATGTGTGTGTGTTGCTGCACAGCAGCTGGTTTTAGACATTTGACGATCACAGCAGTGTGAGACTTCAAACATTCACTCACACACTCAGGTTTATAATTTAACTTTACTGCTCCTTGTCACCTTGTTTGGACCATTGTACCAAAGGTCTGTGGGAACTTCCATACTGAGAGTTTTCAGGAAGAACACGAGGGAAGAGATTGTTAAAAACTCACCTTCTCAGTGACGTCCCAAAACAATGGATTCAAATCTGCACCCTGTGATAAAGTAATACCCACTTACACAAAGAACTGCTGGTTGAAAAACGGAAAACCTACCATCTATGCAGCAAGCTGGTATTTCTCCTGTTGTGTAAACATCAGGGCGTGGAATCATTTTCAGTGAAGTATCAATTTGATGAGCAGAAACATATTTTTCAAAAAGAATGACTTGTTTTTGAGCAGGCTTATCTTTCTTGGAAGGTCTACAATGCTAGCTTGCTAGTTTGTTCCCAAGAATCAAAATGTGCTCCAACTGTTTGAAACTAACTTTAGAATCATAATTTAGATCATCGTTATTATAATCTATCTTGTCATTCTCCAAGACCTGAGCCCAGCTTCTGCTGTTACATCACTTCCATTTCTGTTGCCTCATGACTCAATCCATAATTCATGGAAGGCAACGGAATCATGAAATATTATGTGACAGATCTCCATCTCCTGACAGTCCCCTGTGTGTGGGTGACAGCTGTGAGAGCAGCCCTTCTCGCCACAGCTCTCACATCACTGTAATTGTTCACAGACCGACTGAGCGCCTCTGTAGCACTGCCACATCCCATCACTCTCAGTCGTGCCACGCTGTGTCCGCTCATCCATGAGGATGACACAGGGCTGGACAGTCCCTTTGACACAGGAGGAGACCCTGGATACACACTCTTCCACATGTTTTCAGATTCTGACATAGGAGAGGGAGAGGAGGCGAACCAAATGGAGAGGTCTCTTTCTGCTGCACTCAGAGGGCTGTTACAGGAACACAGGTCGGTTGATCGGTAATGGGAGAAGACAGCTGGCTGGTTCAGTGGAGGTTAACAGATAAGTGTAAATGGCAGCGAGGAAAAACAGGAGAGCTTAGTGTAGGGTCTTCGTATAAGAAGTTTTAGATGGTTCCGTAGTTTCTGGGAGAAGTTTGGGTTGTTGCAGTGGGATATGGTTTAGGGAGATTTGTGTGGGGTTTTGAAATGTGGGATCTCACTGAAAATGTGGTGCTCGTTGGATTTTTTTCATGCTTTTCTTATTTTTTAGTTTTTTTTTCCAATTTTCCATTTGTACAACCTGGATTAAAAAATGCTATTGAATGTAAATTAAAACAGAATGCAGTAATTTGCTAATCTTATAAACCAATATAAGACAGAAAACATATCAAATGTTGAAGCTGGGATTTTACTGTTTAGAAAAATATTAGCTCATCGTGATTGTGATGGTAGCAGCAATTTCAAAGAACTGAAGCATCATGTAAATCACATGCAGCATCCCCCTTTAAACAGTCTCTGAACAGAGTATACTTTTGTAGTCCTATTCCTTTCTGATAAAAGTATTTTAGCTGATGTTATATTTTAGAGGGGGCATCTGGATTTTAACCAGAGACCTCTTGATCTGCAGTCAAATGCTCTACCACTGAGCTAAACCCCCAACTTACTATATAAAAAATCATAATAACCTGGACTTTTCTAGTATGAAGCTTTGTTGCACTAGATACAGTTTGTAGTTCAGCAATGACTTGCTAAAATATGCAAAGACTTCCCTGAAACATCATCTGGATGGTAGCACATGCTCTAAAACTTATATATCCCTTTTAGCATTGATGGTGCCTTTCCAGACAGTTCGATACACACTAATGCACTCTGATACCATCAGAGATGCATGGCTTTTGAACTGAGCACTCACAACAAGCTTGATGGTTCTCTTCAATAATATTAAAGCATTAAGAGCTTCACAATTTTACATTAATAAATGTTTAGGAATTAGGTGATCTTTCCAGGGTGTACACTGCCTCTTACCTGCTGAATGCTGGGTTAGGCTCCAGCTTCCCCGCGACCCTTAATGGACGGAGCGGTATAATGGATGGATGGGTGGAAATATTTAGGAATTAATCCACAATATTTTTTTAGGCTGCAGAATCTGCTCATCTTTACTTTTGAGAGACTCTGCCTCTCTAAGGAGCTTTTTAATGATGTTTTTTGCTGCCATCAAATTGAAGAGGAACTAGTGTTTTTCATGAAATAGTAAAATGACTCACTTTAAAGATTTCAAATGTTATTATATGGTCTATTGAATAAAAATCTACATTTTACAACACCTCCCCATTTTTTTATAATTGTGGTGGTAGTAGGCCTAACAGTTTAAGGTAGGCTTCAGAGTCTGTGTGTTTCTGTTCAATTAGGAAACTTCTGAAAGGGACTTTTTTTTTCTCATCTAAAAGAGGCCATGCAAAACATAATGCTGTTGCAGTTTCTTGCATGGACAGGCAGGTTGTTTTGATATTGAGTTGAAATGTGAGCATGCATTTTGCTAGCAAGATCTGTTTCTGCCCTGATTTCTCAGCAGTTTTCAGCAGACAGAGCACAGCTGTGAAATTGGAATAGTCACAGGGTTGTTTGCTTACATTTTCAGCTGTGTCAGTCAAACATAATCAAACACATTACAGATGCTGCAGAGGAGCTGCATTAGCTTTTTTGACTGCAAATCTTTTAATAATTAATCAGCATGCTTAAACACTCACTCGTTATTTAGTCATGAAAGATTTAAAACCAGGGGGATTCAAAGCTTTTATTCATAACTCTGAATCAAAAAAAAATCCAGAGCTGCTGAAAAAAAGGAATGGGTTGCATGTCACAAAACAGGATGATTGACCAGCCCTCATTTGCTTATCAAATTACATGCATCCAGAAACATTTTCAGGAGGAAAATGCATTTTATATTTACTCAGATGTTATTCTCTTTGCATTTTGCTTTGCTGTGCACATTGATAATAAATCAATGCTGAAACATTTCAACTAGTGAGGTGTGTGTTGTTACACAGGAAGAAAGGATGAACGGGGTTTGGAATCACAATCACAGATGACCCAGTGTTTGGGGACACAGCACAGCTGGAGCAACTTTAAGCCCTAACCTCCTCCAAACAGCCCTGTCACAAATACTCACAAGTTAGTGCTAAGCTCCCCTGCTAACATCAACAGCATGTGTTTGGAATAATTCTGCAAACGCCGTGTGAGTGTCCTTTTGGCAACCCGGTGTGCTTCTGTGAGGTGAGGGAGAGATTATACAGATGATCCACACATTTTCTCTCTTTTTGGTCTCTATGAGAGGAAGAACGCAGGTGGATGCTTTAACACCACTGACCATGTTTTCAGAAGTTTCATTGTTTTTTTTCTTTAAACAGCCATCATCAACTAAAGCATCTTTTATCACTCTGTTGAGACAGGCCTGGCAGTGTGAAAAATGTGCCGACTTGGTGAAATGAAACATCTGGCAGTATGCCAGACAGAGCTATCTCTCAGAGCATTCATGCCAGCTGAGATCTTAATGAGGGTTCACAGTGTGAGAAAAGAGTTTCATAATTTAAGACTCTAGGAGATTGAGGGATGTGCCCAGATTTATGCCTCGGTGCTGCACTGTATAAACAGCCTCAGGACAGGCTTTTTATTTTTGGGAGGGGTCTGTGTTGCCCCAAGCGGCACTGTGCATTCCAGGTTCAGGGCTGTGCTACACACACACACACACACTCAGTTCAGGTCACTGTGGTTTGTGTTGCTGGTCACATAAGCCAGGCTGGCATGTGGAGGGAGCAACCGTGGTGGTCATAATTTACAAAACAATGCTGTCCATGGCGGTGGTGTCTGTTTGATCTGAGGCAAATCTGGATGCTTAGTGTACAAATTTAGTTCTCCCTCACACACTTCCCTCATCTCTCACTATACTGTCTCCTCCTACATGCAAATGACACACTCACAAATGTCCACAGCCAACACCATATCAAACTTAGAGACACACATGCTTGTTGAGCAACAAATAGGCATCTATCTTATCTAATAAATTTATGCTCTACAAAAGTGTGCTGTTAAAAATTAGTCCTGAAGACAAATCAGTTTAAATGAATCTTTATCACTTCACTACTAAGTCTAACCTCTAACTGGTGTTTCTGTAGTGAAAAAGCAATAAAAACACCCTCAAATGAGTTGGAGAAAACCTGACAAAGAAGGGGTGCAGCTCTACTGATAAATCAAATCTATGAGTTGTCTTTTTGGATCCTTGGTGCACTTCTTGTCTGAGGATCAAGATATTCGTATCTGGCTGTGAGTATTTGGTATCATCCGTCAGCAGTTCACTCTGAAGCGAGGTCAGCACAGCTTAACATTCCTGTACTCGGAGCCAGGTTCAGGTGTCCCAGGATTGTTGATCTACATTCATACAGCACCTGAGGCAGAGATAACAGGTTGATTACTTCAAACTTTAAGGTTACACATGATAATCATAATAGTTGCAATTATCTAAGATAAAATTTCATGCTGGATGAAGGTTTTTTCTTCTCCTTTTCCTTTAAAAGCTGTAGCTAAAACAGTGAAAAAGTGACTCATGAAAGTTTTTAGGTCAATGCTGTTCAGTAATCAACATCAACAGCACCCTTCCTAAGTCTTATAAAGAAAGGAACTTGCCCATTCTGTTGATAAAGGCAAGAATAAATATGTACATGTTATCTGCAAGCTTATCAGTGTAAGCACTGCCTGGGCGTTACAGCAGTTATAAAGGCCACACAAAGGGTATAATACTGTAGCTCCAAAATATCTGGTTACTGAAATCTGGTAACAATTCTCAGAATACCTACCTCAGCTTATTGACAAAGATAGTGATTATTACCATAACCATGGCCATTGAGGTATAAAAGTAAACTTTTATGAAAGTAAATTTCTATGTCTTGCAAAATCTTAATGCATTTAATAATATGAAGCAGTGTAGTTAAATATTTACATTTTAATTTTTAAAATATCCATCATAGTTGTACTTTTCTTTATTATTGTGAGTGGGTTTTCCACTCTTGGCCTTCACTCGTACACCCACCATGTTCCAGTACAAGTCCTTGGTCTTGTTAACCAGTGCTCAGCTGTCTCTGGGATGATTTGCTTAGAATGACAAAAGAGTTGAAGCATGTGAGTTAAGAGTCCCATCTTGTCCTTTTTACGGTCTTAGGAGGAGGTTTATTTAAGTCGGGGCCCCCTAAGTCGTCCCAAGTGGCTCTACTGCTGCTCCACATGAGTGTGGCAAAATCCCCGAGGTAGACCTGGTGGCTAATGGAGCTGAAGGCCTCACAGTGGTGATAGGATTAGGAATTGGCTACCAGGCTTTGTTTCTGAGGGGGGTAGTATCTTAGGTACCCCATGGCTTCATTTCTTACATTTTATTGTCACTATGTTGTTCTTTTCCCTCCCTGACTAATGAGGCAAGGCAGCCAGGTCAACACTTATCTGTAGACCTGTAGGAGGACTATTGTTGTGGGCCATTAATAATGCAAAGAAAGACCAGCATGTTTCTTTGTTTGGAGGATAGAAGACACCTCCCTTTCTTCACCCTTCTCCCTTGCAGACTTCTTAGGGGTCTGCGTCTGTAACGTTGGTTAACGACCGAAGCGCACAAAGTCATGAATCATGGGTAGTTAGTGCAACACGCCTTTATTCACACTGCAGGACGTGCAGATGCTTCGTCACAACATAGAGACATCTGTGAATGAGCTTTGGTTAAAATCTAATCTTTGACATGCTGCAGTTGATTAGTAATGATTGTTGCACTGCCATCCTTAATAAATCTGCCAGATGGAAGAAAACGACGGAGCAAGAAGGGAAAGTAAATGTGGACAGTTGATTCCTTGTTGTCAGCAGATACGCCTCATCTACCCAAAGATTCATTTGGCAAGTGAATGTCCTAAAAAAACACTCTCAGGAGCTTCAAAGTGGCCTTTGTGAATTTATTAACCTCTTATCTTGTGTTTACTTCACTGAATACATAATTCACTGTGGAACTTCCTTTAACCTTCTGATCTGAGACCAGTTCTTCTATGAGGTTCAGTGAGGTTATTCTTTTGTGGACTCCCATGAAGGAAACAAACTCGTCCTGAGCTTTCTTGTGATTAGTTTATTTCTGGGGCACCACTTTCTTATTTTAAAAAAAACAACTACATCCTTTCACTTGACAGTAGATCTAAACATGACCCACTTTGTGCGCCTATGGGGTCAAATTCGTGGGGCACAAACAATGCAGCTGATTAAAAAGAAACACTCGGTCCACACTCCCCTTCCTATGGCAGGTTTCTGTTGGGGTTGTCTTGATGTAGGATGACACAAAACATCTGGTTCCGCTTTAACTGCATGGGGCCGAATAAGCCTCCCTGCAGGCTGGCCGATCACAGAGCAGACAAGAAGGAGGGAGGAAAGGAAGACGGAGGACAGACAGACAAACTGATGAGTTTATTAACAAACACAGAGACTGGAGGTTTAAGAGAGAGGCCACACACTTAAGTGTTGAGTGGGTGATCCAAGACCTTGTTGGCTGTGTCTTTTGTGCTGCTTGTCCCAGATATGTTCAATATTCTGTAGATTTGATTAATTCCTTCGTATATAAATTTATCTGATTGATTTTGTGTTATGTGGCATGGTCAGTGTTGTAAAACTGTGTAATATAAATCTGCTATAAAAGAGTTGTTTTAGTAATTATCCCACCAAACCTTTGCAGTTTTATAAGAGAAATCTCTAAAAATGATCTATGACATGCTACACACTCATTTTCTGTTAAGAGAAACAGCAGACATGATAGTGTATCCCTTTAATTCTCGCTACGAAATGACACTAAACTATCACATGTCGCTGCATAACATCATTGTTTACCTGTGACATCATCCAAAATGACAATGTGCACACAATATAAAAAAACCTGCTGTTAAAGATTAACAGACATCCACATTATAATGTGCTTTCAGGCTTATTAGATTTTTCATGTGGAAGGAAGGCCTTTAGACTACTATTTTGTTCATTTGAAATCTAATTTTTGATCACATTATGGCAAAAAATTCATAAATTTGAGTCCAGAAATGGCCCCCATCTTAAAAAATTACTGCCGTATTGAAATTTTTGCTGGGATTATTGAATTTGTCATAATTTTGTTGTGCTCAATGCCTCAAACTTATCTAACTGCTGAGATTTTGAGCTGCCATGGCTATCTGTCTCTTCTGAAAAAGTAGGGGCTAGACATTTGTCATGCCAAATAGTGTGCTTGAATCACAAAGTGAAAGATTGTTCTGGAAGATTAGCTTTATCTGCAATTCAATTACCTGAAACAGGCCATAATACTTAAAGACGACCACTTTCCCATCCCTTTTTGTCACTTCATGTCAGAATCTGAATGTGTTTCAGGAGTAAAGTTTCAAAAGTCTGTACTTTTAAAGTCATCTGTTTTATTTGCACGTCTCACCCATTTGTCTGTTCTTTTTTTCTTTTCTAAAATCAGGAATTGTGTCTCTGAATTGTGAGCAGTTGTGTCTAAAGTGTGTCCTAAATTGGTAAACCTCTTCAGGATTTCTTTATCTTATTGTCACCTTAAAGATTAGCAACCTCTTCACTGATTGGGAACTGCTTATCTATTGGAAATGTAGGCTACAACACCACACAGTAACATCAGTATTTGAACAGAAGCAGTTCTCATATCTAAAACATTTTTGCGAAAAGAAAAGCAATGCATGTTGTTCATAGCTGGATAAAGGCTTTTGCTGCAGTCAGATAATGGGAGTAAATGGAGAGGGACATGGATAGAGGTCAGACATGTGTACCAAAACTGAAGGAAATGAAAGGGTAGCGATGTGAGAGAGTGCACTGAAAAGAGGCTCAGTAGCTTCAGGAAGGAGAAGGTGGGGTAGTGTTGGCTGTGGAGATGAGAAAAAAGGGAAGAGTTCAGAGGTTAATGACAACCTACAGTGAGAGAGGAAGGAGGCCATGAAACACAAGAGAAATTCTCAAGCCACCTTACAGTTTTTACAAGGTTTAAGATCATAGGAGAAGGTGCTGGGTCCTAATTTGGCTCATTACAGTCAATAGACTTAATGGTAGCTATTGTTCTCCAGTTGTGTGTGTGTGTGTTGGTTTTCTTTGTTTTAACAGTTAATCTGTTTGTTTAGAAAAATTTACAATCCATGCACATCAGTTAATGTGTATTTTTAACATTTTTCATGAAGATGGCATTCTAGACAACCCAAAACTGGCACTGTGACTCAGATTTAGTCGTCTATGATAGCACTTAGAGCAAGAGATAACCCCCGAAAACGGCTGGTTCCATTTAAGCTCTTTATGTCAGATCCAATGAGTGCACACTGGCATTACAAGTAGAGTCCAGGAAATGCTTTGAAAGTAGGGCAAATACCAAAATTGTTCATATTTTTTAAGGTTCTAATCTCTGTGGGGATTACTTTCCTTGTTCACGTATTTTACTAGTTCTGTTTTTCATTGATATTTCTCAGATTTAAACCCTGTTAATTTTCTGAAAAGCCAGTATTATCATTGATGAATTTGTTTTGGCTCCTAGAGTGATAATCTCCTTTCATGCTTCAATAGCATTAGCCTGTCGCTTTTTCATTTTGAACTCAGATGAAGAACAGATTGCTCCGGAAGAAAGATCCCTCATAAAAACCCCACGACCCCGCTCCACACAGTTTAACCCCCATTCACACTTCCTCCGTATTTTCCACACATTTTTCTTGCCTCATGCTCCGTCCTGTCTCTTTTTTCACTTCCACACCTGTTGTGACACTTTTTCCCGGAATTCTACCTAAACAGCGATTGACTCTCTCGAGCTTCAACATCTGGAAAAACTAACCAGTATGCCAGTTTTCCCCTCACCTCCTCCCTCCCTCAGGTAATTTATAGTGGTATGCCATTTACCATGCTCTGTAAGGGGTGTGGAGTCAGAATAAAGAAGAATATAGTGAAACATTAGCTCAGCCACTAAAGTGTCAGCAGTAGTTGTAGATCAGACAAGAACAATTACCTAGAACCCAGTATGACAAAAGGAGCATTTTAGGAAGTTTCAGCTGTATCCCTCCAGCTTATCGGCTCATTTTGTAAACAAAATGAAAGTTTGTTTCAGTTATTGAATGGGATGATGCACATGCTAACAGCTTGCATCATCAACAGAATGGGATAAGCTATGTGAAAAGCTTTGTATTACCATGTGAAATGGAATTACTGAGCTTATTTGAAAGAAACAAAAGACAAAGTAGAATTATCTAATTCATGTGCGACAATGTGTGCTGTTAGCATTGTAGCTAATTAAACTCATTGTTCAAAAATCCAGGAAAAGTTGTGTATGTAACATGCAGTACTTTGTGTGTTTAAAGTGTGATTGTTACCTGTGAATAGCCAGTGTCATACCTACATTAGACAGCAGTCAGAGCAGTCTTTAGTTTGAGAAATCAGGGATGGATTTACAGGGTAGATACGTTAACAGAGGAGCTAAGCTTACAGTGAACGGGGTCATCAGATGAGGTAAAAACAATTTAAATTTAAGAAATGTCATAGCAGTTTGAGCAAACAATATATTGTGGAGTTTTCTGTCACTTTTGGAGTAAATAGTTTTCATCAGTATTTTTACTGCATCAACCAGCTCTTCTTCAAAACCATCTTTTCAACCTTGTTGCTAATCGACCTTTACCATGCACATTTGCTATTTTTGACCAATTTCACAACAGTTGCCAATTACCACATGAAAAACAGTTCTAGTATGTAACACACTTAACACTGATCAGACATCATACCATCATTTGAATAAAATGTGAAATAGCTCATTTTAGAAAGTTTCAGGAACTGTCTTCAGTATATTTTCCTCCATCCTTCATCCGTTTTCTGCACCGCTTAGTCCACGTTGGGTCGTGGGGAAGCTGGAGCCTATCCCAGCGATTAGCAGGTGAGAGGAAGGGTAGACCCCAGACAGGTCACCAGTCCATCGCAAGGCCAACACATAGAGACAAACACCCATTCACGCTCACACTTACTCCTATGGAGAATTTAGAGTCACCAATTAACCTAACATGCATGTCTTTGGATGGTGGGAAGAAGCTGGAGTACACAGAGAGAGCTCATGCATACATGGGGAAAACATGCATATTTTCCTGTTTGCTGTTATTTTTCCTCACTTACATGGAAAAGCCAAAAAAAGTGGTATCCCAGCTTTTGCATTTTGGTTGGTGGTTGTTTGAATAATCATTGATGACTTATCTCTTTACAACTTATACAAATATTATTCATTCTCCTATACCACAACACAAATCTGTTATGATATGTCTCATGATAGCTTCACAATATGCTATGATACTTTATTTCAATATGTTGCTGTTTATTCTGCCTGCATCATTTTCTTTAAAAATTAGGTTTTCAAAGCAGTGCATATTAGCCAACATATATTAATTATGATTAGTATTTATTATAATTACTCAAGATTGTATAACTAATTTGCAAATAACCTGAATAAATAAATATGAATATGAGACAGATGTCATATTGTTCACCCAAACTGTTTAAAAAACAGCCTCTTGTTGTTTATTATATCATCCCTTATGAAGGAAAAGCTAAAATAGCATTTGCTAACACGGGAAGCCATCCTGACAGAACAATAAGAACAACATAACACCCTCCTGCTGTCTAGCACAGCACAATGAGCGTTTATCACCCCAGACAGACCACCAACCACCTGTGCCTCTGGTTATTTATAACAGCTTCAAGCTTTATAGATGTTTTTTTGTTTGTTTATTTGTTTGTTTACATCATTTGCACACAGCAGATGCAATTTTAAAAAAAGGTGCTCAGTATTAAAGAGCCGTCTGAGAGCTTCTTATTGCCTCGTGCTGACAAACACATATGTTCATGGGCTCAGGCAGAAAACTGGAGCAGACACACAAATAACCATGACCGCATGCATACACATACACATACACACACCAACACACACATACATAGACACATGATAACTGTGCTGGGATGTTTTCAAGCTAAATATACACCCTGTGTAGAGCCTAGCCTGTTATAGACATACACCCCCTCTTACTTCTCATATTGCATGAAAACATAAAAGACATAAAACACAATAAAAACCATAAAATGCAATAAATAACAAATATGGCAGCCTATGTCATGGGGTCAGGAGAACTGTTTGGTTAAAGTGAAATTAAACTTTTGTAGCAGCTTTTTAATTTAAACTACTGGGACTATAAAACATTTACGCACGTCAGAAGTGTGTTAGTATTTAAGAACCACTTTAGTGGGCTTGAGTTATAACAGCCTTACTCTTCTTTTCATGATGAATGTTTAGGTTGGTGCTTACTACAGTCTGTACATTTTCCTGGTATTTTTGTGAATGCAGTGACACTGATGGCTAGATTGGAAAGAAGTAATAATGTTAATTTTAACTGGAACTGGAACTGTAAAATAATATGCTTGTCATTTTTAGTTGATAATATATTAAATAGGATGTGCTTTGATGAACAAAGTTGAAAGAATTGGCCTCATTGATGAAAATAATGAGTCTGACTGTCATCCTGTGTAGAAAAAAGAAGATGTCATTATCCTGTCTGGACAAGACAATGTTATATTTGTGTGTTCATCCCCAATTCACAGGGTATTGTGAGTGACGTGATCATATTATATCTCATTTATATAATCGTGATTGTAATAAAATACTAAATCATGTCAGTTCAGTATTTCTGCTCCCGACATGCAGCTCCCTCTGGCTTTAAATAAGCACAATCTGAGCTCAGCTTTAGGGACTACTGTCCTTCCTGCCATCTGGTCTCTGCTGCCTGCCTGGAGAGCATCACATTAAACTAAAACCACTCTTTCTCTCTCTCTGTCTCTCCCAGGGGTCTGCACAGGTGAGGTGAGGTGAGGACGCAATCCGCATCTCTGCCATCCCTCCATCAGCGGAACAAGTACCTTGGTGCCGGCCATCCTCAGGTCAACTCAACCAGGACAGGCGCCAAACAATAAATGTCTTGACCTGGCGTCCCTTAGAAGACCTGCACTAAACAAATATTTGAGGCCATTATATCTAATTTCTCCTGGCAGGCAGCCGTCACTGAAAAGATCAACAGTGAAGGGTGTTTGGAGACAGGAAAAGTGGGGGAGGAAGAAGTTACCCTTTCAAAGTGCACCCTGCCTGCTATTTCTGCTGCACTGTGGGCAGGGAGCATCTCATTTGGGAGTGCTGTTGGCTGACAAAAAGAAAAAAGAAAAAAAGGATTTCCCTGTTCCCTGCCTATCTGAATGCCTGTATAAATACTGGATAGAGATATCAATTTGTCTGGGTTTTTACACCGCCCAGCAAAGAGACTATATGCTAACTATAGAAAACATCACAACAAACTTGGACTCTGTGGTCTCCTGAATTGCTACGTGTCTATTACCCGTCAAGAAAGATTTAAGAGCTGTGAGAACAGGAATGAGAGCTGCTGTAGTTCTCTTCTCTTAGAACCTTCTCCAAAGCCAACAGCAGCTCTCTGTGGGAGACCGGAAGCTGCGAGTCAGTTTAGGAGCTGCAGTTTTGATGTCTTTCCCAGCTTGGTGAAGTAATATGAAACCCTTAACACCAATTGGATCCCCGTCTCCTCTGAGGCTCCTCAACAAGGGTCCAGATTACCTGCGCAGGCAGATTGACGGAGGAGGTCATGGCCGCTCTGTCAGCGCTGTGGAGAGGCTTGAGGCTGACAAAGCCAAATATGTCAAGAGCCAGCAGGTGATCAACACCAAGCAAGAGCCTGTGCTTGTGCCCTGCGCCACCCCACCACCACAGCCACGGCGAGCAATTTCCGTCCCAGGGAGCCTGACTCCTCGTCTTCCTCCACGCCGTTTGTCCAACACCCCTTTCTCGACACTCTCTGGCTCCTTCACCTCTAAAGATGAAAATGAAAATGATGACGCTAGAAAGGAGAACAGACGGACTTCTGTTGATGTTGAGGCACACAACAGAAGCAATGTAAACAATGTGATGCCTCCCAGCCCCAGGACGCCTGGACTTAACACCTTGGTAGCACCACACAGTGCACCTGTACTCAGAAGGAGTACAGGCAAGCGCATGCTGAGGCCAGACTCCCTTGTTATCTACCGCCAGAAGAAAGAGTGCAAAAGCCCTAGCAGTGCTGCAGTGGGAGACAACAATAACATGGAGGTGAAAGGCTACAGTTTTGTCCGCCGCCTCTTTCAGGGTTCAATGCGAGAGAGGAGTAGTGGAGGAGAAGGCAGAATCCAAAAGATGGTGATTGGTGAAGAGAAAGCACCATCGCGGGATGGAGAGTCCCGTATGTCTTGGACCAATGACAAAGATGCTATGGATGGAGGACCAGGAAGTAGGAGGTCCAGTAAAACTGACCAAGAACGAAGCCCAGAGTCTATACCCAGTCCTGGGTTTAGCTGCACACTTGAACACATAAAGAATGGGTTTACAAATAGCACCAGCGACCAATTAAACAATGGCATCACCAATGGCAACCACACAAGTAAACATGATGATGAGAATGACCCGTGGAAGCGTGCATCCCCAACTGCACCCAGAAGACAGTTTGGGGAGTTGCAGCGCTCCAAATCAGACTTACGTCTGCACTGCTCGGTAGCATTATCCGAGCAGGATCATTTCTTTGACTTTTGTGGGCTAGACATGGACATGATAGAGCGACTGGGTCGGGAGAACTTCCTCTCTGGTGCCAGCTCTATAGACACACTCTCACTGGCACTTCGCAGTGTCGGTGGCGATGGTTGTGGTGGCTCTGAGCCCAGTGAGTTCTCCCGTCACTCTGGAGATGGACTTTTTCAGGAGGAACTGGCTGAACAGCTTCCTACTGGTGTGTCAATCATTGAGAGAAATGCTCGTGTTATCAAGTGGCTTTATGGTTGTAAGAATGCTGCCCGGGAAGGACCCAAAGAGTCAACAGTTTAGTTATAGGGACAAGATCTATGTGCCATGGAGTGCTGATTCTACAGATTACTCATGCCTTTTCTTTTCTTATAAACATGTTCACCTTGAGAAAGGGAGCTAGTCAGTGAAATCAAGAAGTGCAGATACCTACCTTTAAAATCTGTTTTCCTTTACAAGGAAATAAAAAATTTAATTTGTGTAAGTGCACTGAAAAATAACCGAAAATTACTGACATCCACTGCTGTGTTGCATATAATTACAATAAAATCTTTGAATTTCATGCAGCAGTAAGGTCAAAGCAGCAGAGCCTCATTATGCAAAGCTGCAGCCTTTAAAATGATATATATATATTTTTTTATTTCAGACTAATATCTGAATGTAGAATTAACATTTCATGGCACTCCACTATCTTTAGTCCCATGACTCCAAAGATACTGCTTTCTCAAATTAGAAAATAGTTATATCCAGTTAAAGTGATATGTTGTATATATGGATCCTATGGAAACGTGTGAGCATTGACTGTTCTTTCTGGCAAATGGAGCAGTTTCTCCCTGCATAATGTGTTGGTATCTGTGAGTATGTGTGTGTGAAGTGGACATGTTGCCTTCTCCATTTGTAGCTTCTTGTCAGTTATTGACAGAAGTGAATTTAGCTGATTTGAAATCCCCCCCCATGACCCTTCATAAGGCACATATATGTAAGCTTTTTTGACACATCCATAAACACCCCCTTAATGACTATTTTAA
Source organism: Melanotaenia boesemani (assembly GCF_017639745.1). Taxonomy (NCBI): domain Eukaryota; kingdom Metazoa; phylum Chordata; class Actinopteri; order Atheriniformes; family Melanotaeniidae; genus Melanotaenia; species Melanotaenia boesemani. The sequence continues at coordinate 12,487,464 of NC_055687.1, read as the reverse complement.
AATGGAAAACCACTAAGCTATGTTCTTTTTTTAATGGGAAGCTGTCGTGTGAATGTGAAGTGAACCATGAGTACCTCATTTGAATCTGTTCCAGTTTAGTTTGTGTGTTGCTTTTTTTCCCCCTTTTTTTACTCCTTAAACGCGGGCGTTGGAACAAACATGCGAGGCACCCCTGTGGGGTTGTTAATGCACTGAACTGGACAGAAAGAGGGAATAAAATATAGAAATATAGCTTTCCAGAGATTCATCTCGAATTATGTTAAACACTGAGCTGGATTCAAAGAAGCATCCACACCCTGGACAACAGGGAGCCATGCTTGAGCTGTAATTTTCATTTTTACTTCGTCGTTTCAATTCCTAAAAAGGGTCAGTGTTCATCATCCACTTGTGATACATTCGTTGAGTTTCAAGCCAGTTCAATGGTCAGTTTATGTGCAGGTTTACGATTCACAGGAATCACAAAAAGGAAAATAAAAATTGTAAATGATCAGGCAAGCAGTTTTAACCTGAGCACATTTACTTCAAGACTAAGGGCAGAGTTTTATATTCACCTCTTAAAGTATAGGAGTTCAGGCTGTTAGATATTTAAAGGAGTCACTTTCACCATCTGGCAATTTACAGATGTTTAACCTCTGCAGCTGGCCCATCAAAAAAACATGGGAGGCTGAAGCAGCCCTCCTCCTCCTGATAAGCACAGATCCTACCTCACTTCATCCATTCTTCTCTGATTCTAACATTATCCCCATGAAAGGTCATTTCCATGCTTGTCCTGGAGGATGCCACTGACGTGTACAGGGTTGAAGCATGAGTGGGTAAGACCGAGAGACCTTGTGGGCTGAGTGCTACCAAACTCATGGCCACAGTATATTTATACATGTGATAAAGGAACACACTTTTTTGCAGCCTTGATGTTATTTTCTGTATTTGTCACAGGCATACTACACTTCTGGAACAACCTCCACCTGATTTTTTTTTATATATACATATTTATCTCCTGTTTAAAGCTCTTTGTTGCATGTTTACTAAGTGGCTCTATAACTTTTGATTCTCCTTTTTTTATTTGACGTATATGAGAGATTTAATTTTTATTCTAAAGAGGTTTGTGTATGATGTACACATCCAATAAACACAAGTTAAAAAAGTGATTCTGTGTAAGGGTTATTTGTTGGTTATTATGTCTTTAATCTGTTTTGGAGAGTAGGATCCAGATTCTGCAAGCACCTCTAGCAGTAATAAAAGATGAAGTAAAGAAAAAAAGTGTAATCTCATCCTTAATTCATTCTAATGCCTCCCACCATCTACATTACATCTCATTTTTCACATTATCTCAAGTGGCTGTGCGTTAATCCTTTTTGCATTCCCTGCATAGCATGCTCTTGAGAGCGCTGTAACAGGTTGTGTTAGTAGACAAGGAGGCTTCTGTGTGGCCTGATGCTATGTCTAACTCTGTCTGGAGCAGTCCCTCCACCCTGTCTGCAGCCTCCTCCTGACACTCTCGTCTGAGTCAGCGTTTGTTTTCACATGTTGCAGCTCTCAAGGGTTTGAAATCTTCAAGAGGTAAATTTGAAAGTAGTTTTAATTTGTGCTGATTTCCTAAACTGAGAGTCAGAAACAAAATTATTACAAAAGTCTCTGACTTAAAGTCTCTGACTAATTGACTAATAGATTACTACCATTATTTTTCCGTAAAATTTTATTTTTTCTCCTGTCTTACAAATATGCATCCTGTGGTTTGCACTTGACCAAACACAAATAGTGGAAAGACATCTGGGAGATATGTCATCCTGAGTCTAAAAAACATGACCACATTCCTTCTATCCCGAAAGCGATTTGAGCCAAGAGGGATCAAAGAAAACTTTTTAGGCTCTTGAACGGTCAGTTTGAAAAAAATTATACCAAAAAAGAGCAATTTGCAAATTGCAAGCAAACTCTGAAGTGCTTCTCATTCACATACATGACTTCACAAGTATTTTCTTTCTGTGTTAAAAGCACCAAAATGAACACAAGTGAGCTCATGATGCAAGCCAGATTACAATGAATGGTCCTCAAGGCTGTTACATACATAGAAGCCGTAACCAATTCTGCTGGCTGATAGAGCAACGTGCTGATTCGGCAGCCATCTTGGTACAGTGCTGCTCGTTAATATTTTTAAATTACGTGTCTAAGAAAAGAGGCACCTCAACTGTTTAAATTATAACAAATCATTCAACTGTCAACTTATTCTGTACATTACTAAATACAGGGTTAAATATAGTATCTTTTTAGATCACTTTATGTCCCCGTGGATAAATCAATTAACTGTGAAATAACCTTTATGACCCCACCAAGCCTAAATTAACAATGCAGATGACAAATGTGGGATTGCAGCAGAATGGTGGTCTGGCTGCAGTGTTAGGTTTGCTTTGCCAAAAGGGGATTTTTGGACATAAGGCTCCTCTTGATACTTAATTATTATTTTTAATTTCCAAAAATAGTCTTTTTTTGAATTTACATATTAATACTGGACCTGACAAGGGGGGTGAGGGGTGGGTGGGGAGACAGGAGAGAGTAAACAAAAGAGGAAAAAGAGTGAAGATAAGAAAATCCAGCAGGTTACAAAAGAAACTTAATTATCAAAAGTAAAATGAAGATTTATTTATCTTATTTATTTAATTCTAAATAATATACATTTAAGATAATATAACATGGATTTATTCTATCATCTCTGGACTCCTATAAATTTTGCTTGCTCATAAGCTGCACACAGTAACTGTGCACCAAAACATGCACATCTTATTTCTTTCTTTCTTCCCATATACAATACTCTCTTTTTCTCCTCTGTGTCTTTCCCAGAGCAGAACAAAACAATAGCCCTCCTGTGTGCCTGTGTCTCAGTCAGTTATTCTGACCGGAGGGCCTGCTGTGACATCCTGTTTTGGGTTCATAGGACAAGGTTTAAACATATGGTCATGTTTTGGGTTTGGCCTTTCTTCTTCAGCCTGCCTGGAAACAAACAGACAACAGCTGGCAGGGGACAATTTAGATCTGATTATTACAGGGTTAACGTGGTTTAGGTTGGTCTGGTGCTGTGCAAGCAAAGTTTTCTGGGATAAAAGTCAAGCTGGTGTACCTGTTTAAGGCTTCAGTGTGCTCGTAAAAGCAAGAAAAATTGTCTGGTAGTTTGGAAAGAGGATGATAAACTAGCAGGAATCCACCACTCCAGGCTTTGATGCTGCAGATGTGGTTTTTTACTTGGATAAAATTCACCGTAGGACGCTCAGAGACTTCATGCGTTGCATTTCTGCCCACCAGCAAATTCTGTTCAGCAGAGATTGACCTACTTATGCTTTGATAAAGTTGATATTTTACTTAAAAAGAAAGTTTGTTGTAACTATGAAAAAGTATTCTTAGTGATCTGATGAACATCAAATGTAAACTATTAGTGAATTATACAGACAGTAGAGGCTTTTCTTCACTGTTTTTTTGGTTAAAAGGCATTTACAACCTAAAGTATAGCACTTATTCTCAGACTGCATTTGAAAATCAGGCTCCTTTTATTTGTTTTTATGTCTCCTGTGTTGTTTTGTGTTTTATTGTAATGCACTTTGTTATTTTTATCTTTAAAGGTGCAATATAAATAAACATTTACTTTACTTGCTTTTACTACAAAATCTTGCACAGCATTGTCTTGTTTACTCACAGAGCTTTTCCTGTGTCAAAGAACCCAGAATATAAAGTTCCTTTCAAATAAATCCTGCAAGTCAACTATTTCACATTCTCAAAAATGAAATATTACAGCTTTGTGTCTGCGTGGTCTCCAGCTGAGATGCAGTCATAGCTATTTTTTTCTCTGTGCCCTGAGCAGCAATAATGTGTGTCAGGGTTGTGAAGTGTGTCAAAGCTGGCCTAGTTCTTCTGTGCCAGCAGACTCCGGATGTCTGCGCTTGAGAGAAGCTATGTTCATGACTCAGGGACACATGAACATAAAACTAGCACAGTGGAGTCTGAGGGAGGTCTTAACTATTCTAGCCAATTACCAGCTGTTACTGAGGCATATTCTCATTAGGGATGTGTTTAAAACATCAAAGGGACGAACTTGTTGCAGTGGTGGTCTTGTGTTAAAGGCAAAACCTTTGTTCATGCTTCATAGTCATTCTGAAACTGATACAAGCATATATTTCTTTTAAACTTAGAAAGTGGCTTGTTTTAGCATCTTTAGCAGCAGAAACAAGATGTCAGTCTGGTGCATCACAGAATAGTCTTATTATGCTTGCTGGGTCATCCCTTTTCTTCAGTATGATGCAAAAGGCAAAGAATCAGCTGCCAGTTCTCCTTCAGAAAAATAGAAATTAATCGATCTCATCTCTTTTTTATCTATTTAGGTGTCAAAGACAATTAACAAGACAAGTTACGTCCTTTTTCCCTCTCAATATATACAGGACCAGTCAATGGTTTAGACACATTTTTCCATTAAATGTAAAATAAAAGTGTGTTGAAACTTATGTTGTTCACATATTTTACTGTTTCTGTTAAAAAAAAAAAAAACCCCGTAGTGTTCAGCCACAGATCCTGGAAAGATTTGCAAAGCTGGTATTCAACTCTAGTAAAATCTTGATTTTATAAGCATCAACGTCATCTGACAAAACCACCATCCAATTAAGTTTAAGTTTTTGCAGTAAATTTAGGTACTGTATATTTATTGGTCAAGAAGGAAGAAATGGCAGAATTCTCATGCAGTGAACAGTCAGATGCAGCATACGTACAGTAAAACTAGAGCAATGGCAAACCGTCCATATGGAGCTAAGGTTTGTTGTAAAATTCACCACATTTGTCATTTGTCTTTTTTTGTCAAAGAAAACTTCCACCAAACACATCTGAAAAGTACTAAAACTCACTGAGTTTACAACACAAGAACCTTGCTTCTTGTTTATTTTGCTTTAAAGCTGGATTGAATGATTTAGTGTCTAAACTTTAGTATTTTAAGTCATGGAAATGAGAACTAGTTGGATATTCCTTCCCACAAATGACACTGCTTTTGTTTAACCCAAAATCCTTTATTTGTAGTCCATCTTTTCTCCTTTTACAAATTAATTCTGTCTCAAAATATATTTGTGTAATACCTGGCTTGTGGGGGTTTTGGGACACCTAAAAAAGACCACTTGCCTTGTTTTTTTTTTTTTTTTTTTGTCTCATCAGCTGAACAACTGGAGCAGAATGGGTGATTCAGGTCGGTGGGCTTGATTAAACAGGAGCTAAAATTAAGCATTTCAGACATAAAGTGAAGCTGAGGTGCTGCAGCAATGCAGACCACAAAATAACGTGCATTATTTTCATGCCGTGCATATTTGTCCACTTGTGTCAGATTTACACTACTTAATGTTTAATTTATTTATGATTTTATTAAAACAAAATTAAAAATCAATGTCAACAGGGTCAAAACATCTAAATAAGTTTCTGATTTACGAGACTAAAGATGTTAATAATGGATTTATATAGTGCTTTTCATTGAATCCATAATTTTTCACACCACATTCTGTAACATGGCCACATTTACACACTGGTGGTAATAAGCTACATGTGTAGCTGCCGCTGCTACAAGCTGCAAAATTTCTACAGTTAACAGCAACAACAGTGGGTTTTATTTAAGTGTTCAGGTATCGCTGAGGAAATCATGAGGACTTACTGAGAGATGGAAGAAATCAAGAACGGTAATTACCGAGCCCAGGAACACAGAAAACTAATGCTAACAGCATGGAGAAGGAATGTTAAGAGGTAGGCTACACAAAAGATGACTACTGGTATGTCACTGAGACAAAATAGAAATGGGTGAACCAACATCAGCTCAGCATCATTGTTTATGATTAGCTTGTATCGGTTGTGTTTGAATAAATTTGGATAAATCGTGTTATTTTAAACAATAGCTGTACCACAAACGGTTTATAAATACTGAGGGAGATCATAATGATAACAAAAGAGATGTAAAGCGTGTAAATTAGGAATTGAAACCCTGATTTAAAATAAGAACAGGAAGTAAGCCAGACAGAAAACACAAGGGAGAAGGCTCAGCAAAACAAAACAGGAAGAAACACTAACTAAAATACAACTAAACCAGAATATGAGATCTAGAAAACCAAGGAATGAAGACTAACCCAACAAGAGCAGAACTAATCAAAGATCAATAAACAAAAAAGAAAACCTCATCTGAACCTTAAAAAGTTTAACACAGATATTACCACAATGAATTACCAAAAACACACAGATCATTTCAGGCTTTCAGAGTTCTTCATCCATGAGTGTCCCAAAGTGACCCCAAGGTGTAATCTAATGGAGTTATAATCTGACTACAGACTGACTCGTCTGCTGACAGACTCAGACAAAATCCTCATAACGGAGGTCGTGGAATGACTGGAATGATCCAACGCAGCAGCAGATGAATCTGTTATGTAATGCTGGTCCAAATACAACAGCTGGCTAACATCTGTGGATGCAACCCAAATGTTAGCAGTGTTGTACCTGCTGGTTGTCCCGGCGTTTCAAAATTTAGGTTTAACTATCAGAATGCCAAAGTTCTCCCCTTAAATGGCTGAAATTTTACACCAGCGTTGGCAGGAGGTGCTGCAGGATTCAGCTTTGATTTACCCGCCTTTCTGTAACAAGAACCATCCCTGAGCTGAAGGTATCCTATAGCTACGTCGGGTCATAAATCAGAGGAGTGGCCTCTTTTCATTCTCCTCTCTGATGCATGACCCCGGCTTCCCAGGGGGTCAGGGAGAAGGGCTGAGTCTCAGCCCTGTGGGAAACCTGACCAGGAGCCTCTTCAAATAACAGACTGACGTCAGGAGAGACTGCAGAGGAACAACGGTGGGACTGCCAGAGGGCTTCTGCTTCAGCTCTGACTGAACTTACATGAGGAGGAGCAGGCAGGAGTTTTATGTGTTTTCCTTTCAGAGTGCTGGAGGTCAGTTGACCCTCATTGTCATATAACAACAGGGACAGGCTGCAACTGGGCTGAACCGGAACTGAACACCTAACACTTACTGCTCTGTTTTCTTTCAGGGACTAACACAGCTAACAGTTTCCTGTTTTAGCTATAATAATGGTTTAATTCATGACTTCTATAAATCTTGTTCAAAAAGGATGAATAAACCAGCGAGGAGACAATTGTTTTACACAAATGGACAGTTTTCTTGCGCCTTTGGCCTATGTCATCACCTCTGTTGGAGAGCTAGGAAGTTTAAATGTGACAGCAGCAGTCAATAAAGGAAAATCAATGCAGTCGATAAGAACTCTAAAAATATAACAATGACAACAGAAAATATTATGAATTAATTTTTAAAAACGATTGACAATATACACAGGACGTATTACTTAGAGAAAATATATTTTTCCAAACATTTCACTGTAGTATAATCAGTTTAATCCTCCCCATGATTTCTGTTTGCACAATAAATTCTTATTCATGTGTCAAACCAACCAACTAATGGCATCTTTATTCGTGCAGTTCATCTCATCACACATGAAGATGACAAAATAAATAAAAGATTTAATCACATGACATGGTCATGGACATGAGGATGTTGCAAAGCTGCACTTTGACCAGAGAGAAGAGGATGACCAAATGGGTCTATTCTAAATTCCTTATAGAATAAAAATTAAATTAACAACATGATATATTTAGATAAATAAGCAGAGTTTTATTATGAACAGGTGGTGCAGACAGACTTCCGTCTTGATTTAATAATTTAATTTTATCTTGATTCTAATAAGAAATTTCAAACCAAAATCTGAAAAATGTTTTGCTATTAAAACATTTTAAATCTAGATCAATACTACTTCTCTCTTTGTGACATTCTGCAATGTGTGCCTCACTGTGGAAATATTCTAGGCCACTGCGTAGAGAGAAAACAACCTAATCACATAGTCAGATCTATTCCTGGTCATGTGGGAACAAGGAAACATCAGGTCGACAGCTGGCCTTCGCTTCTCGTCTGCATCAACGAAAACAGTCATCCACGCTCTGATATTCAGCTCCCACGAGGGCACAGCGTTCATAACCCAACTTCTCCATTCCATTGAACTACTGCATCACACCCTCTTTCACCTTTGGTTCTGGATTCTCAACTTTTTATCAAACAGGGTAAAAAAAAACCTTTCCTGGGACCATATGTTCACAACATGGCCCGGCTACTGTCAATGACAGGCTCTTTCCTCTTTAGGTGGCAGCTTTGATGTGTCCCACAGTCAGTTAAATTTGTTTGGGAAAGTGCACTCTCAAAGGGATAAATTATCCAAAGCTTCATACAGCTCAATCTCACACAAACCCACAGCCATAGAAACGCAGTTTAATTTTAATTTCAGGAGCATGAATCATTAAAACATTTGCAAGTTTGACTCACTCACAAGAGTTTGTAGGATGCTACACCTATCACCCAGTGCACTTTGGATGAACTGGTTCATCCTGCTGCAACAGTAGATGCCATTCCTGCAACCTTCACACGTCCATACTCAATTGATAACATGGATTTATGTAGTCCATTAATGCTGATAGACATGCAACAGAGAAAATCGTACAAATGATGCAGCAAAAAGAGTTTCTCCAAAACATTTTAGGTCATTAACTGTTTTTAATACCTTTTATGTTAAATGTCCAAATTCTGTATCCAATAAAATGAAGAAAACTACAACTGAGCTACAGTTTTGTCTTTTTCTACTTCTAAAAAAAACTTTCTAAAACCAAGAATGAATGTTTTTTTAAACTAACTTTCACTATATCAGGTTGCCCAAACTCCTGCTGTAGGTCTCTTACAAATTTTCTAACCTCATTGTGTTATACTGTATATAAGTGAACTCCCTTTAAATGTACATTTTACTTGGCTGCAGATCAAAGACTAAAAAGAAGGAATTACAGGATATGCAACCCTGTAAGTGTATGCAGCCCATGCATAAACATTCTCAAGCATGATGAGATGTGCATAATGTGTACTCTACTGTGTATATGTATTTCCTGTGAAATACAAATACACTGATTGGAATCTCTCTGTTTAGACGTTTAATTTAATTAAGGATTTTTTTTTTCACCTTTACTTTTTGTACCAAAAACTGAATAGAAATTAGTAGACAGATTCAGTCTGAGTCTGCAGACAGACTGAGTCGAGGCTTAGGCTGCAACCCTCTGACTGTACTGAGAGAAAAAAAAAACTGCCAGATACACAAGACAGAGAAAACAGGCGAAAAGGTGCTTTTAAAAGCCGAGTAAGGGCTACCATTCAAGGATGCAGTGTTATAAAACCTCTCTGAAAGACTTTTTCAATGTCGAAGATCCTTCAAACGACTTAGCTTGTTGTTGTGTGAAATTTCAAGAATGCTTCTGTGTGTCCTCAGTCTGGTGTGTTACAGCTGCAGGAACTGCCAACATTGGACGTTTTTCAAGGCCCATTTGGGCAATTAAAAAAGATGATTTTAGTTTATTTGTTTCAGTGCAGCCCTGAAAAAAATGCTAAACTCCACTGGAGACCCAAGAGTTGTTCAGATTCAGAGAGGATAAAAACAAGTGATAATTTTTTTAAAACCCTTTGAGTGGTAGTCTGCTCCAGACACAACATGAAATCTGAAGCTTGACATAATGAAACTGACTATGGGGTCTGAATTCTGACTTGAAAACTATTCTTAAAGGGAAATCTTTGTTGCTCCTGCTCTCTCACCTAATGTTAAAAATGGACTGTAAAAGTGCTGCAAACCTAACAGATTAAAAAGATTGATGACATTTGTTAGGTTTACAGAAATACTTTCTCTGTAGGCCACAGTTACTTTGCTCTTCATTCATCCTAAAGGAAAAACTCTTGGGATGAGCAGCATTAGATCCATCCTCAGTGTTTTGGCTGCAGATGAAGAGCGTCTGCCCGCTTTGCTCTTCAACTTCCAACATCATCAAAGCAAACCAGAGCACTTGACCTCGCCCTGGTCTTCACCACAGCTCTGGGGTTAGCCTTTCCTAATTTAACCCCAGTCTGGTTGCCAGGGCAAGGGAAGGCCCCTCACCATGGCGCCACACTGGGCAGGACCTCCCCTGAGGATTCTGCTTGCGATGGCCCTCAAAAACCACAGAGGATCTCCACCTGACATATCATCCTCTGATATGGTCTAATTGTAGGATCCCAAAGAGGAAAAAAGCTACCAGTCACAAGAATATTTGGCGTGTTTGAATCGTTGTTCTTGTGAAACATCTTTTATCTATCTATCTATCTATCTATCTATCTATCTATCTATCTATCTATCTATCTATCTATCTATCTATCTATCTATCTATCTATCTATCTATCTATCTATACTCTGAGCACTTATTTATTTTTACAAATTATGTTGGATCAGTGAAGATAAAATCTTAAGTGGATGATATAAAATAAGCTTTTGCAAATAAGGCAACATATTTTGAACTTGCTTTGCTTATGATTCCTGAGGATGTTCATCCCTTCTGATCAGACAGGAAACAGTAGAAAAGAAACCTACAAACAAATTATCTGACAACAGATTACATATAAATTGCCTGTTGACCTACTAAAGTCTAATGTGATCTAATGCAGTCTGTTTCCTCTAATTACATTCTTCAGTCTGTCGGCATGAACTCTCATGACCTGCTGCCAAGATTTTTAAGTATGGTGCATAAAGAAGAATGCAGCGTTGTGATGCACATACAGCTAAATATATGAGTTCCATAAAACCTGTGTCATTAAGTAGAAAAGTAAATACGAAAGCAACCTCTTCATCAGTTGATGCTTTTTGTGCAGCTAATTTTAGTCATCAACTTGAGAAATAATAACAGGGATCAGCAGGATTTCTGACACATACTAATTAACTGTTCTATTCCTAGTTCTATCTTGGTTTAGCATCAGCCTTGGTGCTCAACTTCAAGTCAAACAAGCAGAGGAAATGTGCAGGCCTGAAGTCATTCTGCTGTTGCAAGAAAAATATTTTCATATATAGAAGTGCTCATCTCTGTAAACATTTTAAGAGCCTCAGGCTCAGTGGAAAAAATATACACAGATCAGCAAAATCACAGCTGAGTATTGGTGCATGTATCTGACACCCGGCTTTGGGACTGGGTCATAAAAAAATAACAGCAGTGTGTTCTGCAGGGAAAGCAGAGAAATCCAGGTGACTAATTCAACCATTATTGTGTCAGTGATAGTCCTCAGATGTAAAAATGACTTACTGCATTACAGCAGCTCTGCAGGTGCTCAATGGTAGATTGAACCTGTATTCTCCACCCTCACTGCTTACACACCAAGCACCACAGAGATAAAAAAAAATACTTTAAAAGGTAACTAAGTGCTGCACCTCCCATTGTAAAACACTTCACTCAAACAGACAGGTTTGTTTTGGGAACTCTTTGAATAAAAGTAATTAATTTTGAAGTAAAGTGGATATTTCTAGATTTCTAGATTTAATTAGCATCACATTAGCAGGTGGTTAATCTATTTTTAGAGTTGTACATCATCTGGTTAAAAAAAAATTCTAATGACATTAAACTGCTACCTGTAACCAAAGCTGAATCTAGAGGCGTCAGACCGTTCAGTGAAAGTTATTACTTCTAATTGTCAGCAGTAAGAGGATGCAAACTCAAATGCAAATACTTTGGAAGTAGGAAAATCCCTTCAATTTTTACCTAAAACAGTTATTTACAAAAGACTTGTTGTGGACCAACTATCTTACTGTACTACTTTTAGTGGACTCTTGATGATGTAACAGGACCGTTTTTGTTGCAGTATTTCTGCTACTGTAGTACGGTATTGCTTCAAAGATTAATTCCATTTGCAACTGGTCAGAAATAGGTGTTCACTGAATCTACAGTTCTCATTGTTGCCTGGAATGGTGTAGATCATTCACAGCTCAGGATTTTTAGCTTTCCAATGGGGTATAACATGTGTAGGTACTTGGAAGGTAGACTGAGTAAAATACATGTTTATTTGTCATGTCGAATCCACGGGATATCTGGTACCAACAGGTTAATAAACAGACTGCATCTTTGTACAGGAACTAATGTAATACCATATAAATGGTGTTTATCCGTGGAAGGTATAGCTACACCAGTCTGAGCCTACACCAAGTTGCAGAGGGGTACCTCCTGGCTGTATCTAGTTATAGCAAGTGATACTTGCATACATACACAGTATTGCTATTTTTCTTGTATGTTGGAAAAGGGACCAAGTTCATACTGTTCAGCGGCTATAGCCTTGCTGGTCAGGATAATGATACCAGTGTGCTGGTAATTGTGAGAAATTAGAGGAAGAGTGTAAATTTGACTTAGGAAGGAAGCCACTGAAAAGCCACAGCCTCTGCTGTTAAGGCTTGTCATCAAGGGCGCATTCACACTGGCACTGTTTGGTCTGCTTTAGATGAACCCTTGTCCACTTCCACAGATAATACAGTTAGTCTGGAATAGTTTGAACACTCTAGTGCTGACTAAACATGCAAACTCAGGTCCACTTGAAAACTGGGGGTCTCGGCTCATTTGTTAGCGTGAACACAAATGGACCATCCAGTGAACCTAAGAGAGGAATTGACGCCCAGGTCTTACCTGCTGCTCATACTGGGCAGCTTCCTCTGAAAACCACATGAGGTTTGAATACCAAAATTAAAACAGAAAACCCCAAGACTGCATAAAGTCGGAATAAAATTAGATAAAATCTGAGCAGGAAATTGTATGAGGTGGTCCAGACAATTTGGTCCACTTGAGTAAAATGTGGTGTGAATGCAAGCCAAACCAATGAAAGGGCAGCATTTCACAGCATTCTGCAACGAACCTATTATCCGGGTGTCAATGAGCCCCAAAACAGCACAGAAAAACTGTGAATTACCCCACCTCATCAAAACAAATGTTGCTGTATAAAAGTAGAAATGATCTTTATTGTTGACAGTCCACGAACATCTCAACTTTACTCAAGAAAATCACAAAGTTCTATCAGATTTGGTGCTGAGAACACGGATTGGTCTAAGTTTAATATAAAATGTAAAATAAAATTTGTACAGTAGCAAAAACATGACATGAAATAAAATTAGAATAAATCACTTAATATTATTTTGAATGTATAAAACAAGTTACATGTCGCTTATTTATTTATATTTTTTAATGCTCTTTTGTGGAGATATTTTATTCTTTCAGCTTAAAAAAAACATGAATAATTGAGACTGCTGTCTCTTCATTGCCCGTGAATGCCAGAAGATAGAAACTATAGTTATGTTAAAATAATTTGCAATCTCTAGTCATGATAACAATTGTGTGTAAGGGCTTAAAAATGGTGAGAAATGTTGAGATTATGTCATCTGTAATATGTTTTACTCATTTAATTCACTCAGTTTGATAATATTGGGTAAAAAAAATTAATTACACACTGAAGATGTTCTGTTTTTTATTTAATTTTCATTAACCATTTTTACCCAACTACAGGATCTACACCTTCAGGTCCATGTAAATGTCAACTCCTAACAATGTCTTTGTCCCACAATAGCTCTGCCTCCTGACAGCCTCCATCAACTGCTTCTAAAGGTCCTTCCTCCCCTCCTCCGCACGCAAACAGGCTGTGACACCCCAGATTCCCATGTCAGAAATAGAGATGGACAGAAGGAGGACAACATGAAAAAGAGTGCAGGAATTTTTGTTTGGAAGGAGGCAAAAGACTGACCAGTCAAAGGGGAGACAGAGTGGGCTTTAATGACGTCTTGATGACAGGCTGGATGGGGGTATGCCCGGCTCCTGCAGGAGCGGAGGAAGAGAAGGTTGTAAGACGAGCCAGATGGGCTTGTATAGCCATGAATAGATGTCTGCTCTTTTACTCTGTGACCCAGCATGTCTCCTACGCTGTCCAAACACGATGAGAAACAGAAGCAGTGAAATTTCCAGCTGTGCATCAGTGTGCGATTTCCGACTTGTTCATTTTGTTACGGGCCACTGGTTCCCCCAGGCTCGATTTGCTGGGCATGGATGCATGATCAGTATGAAGGTTGTTTCTAATGTGGTGGAAAAAGAAGATGTTCCTATCTTATTTGTATTAATTAGACTTTAAAAATGCTGTAGACTCGTAGAAGTCGCTGTCTAAAGTATACAAGTCAAAGTGAAGAGCACCATTTAAACCCTTAAAAAAAATATATATATATTTTCTGTCCTGTTGGGAGTTTGATGAGCAGACTGATGTAGTCGTAAAGTCTGTGCAGTAAATGTGTAGTTACAGCCTGCAGCTGATTAGAATAGTTTGGTTTCAGATGGCCACACATACCTCCACAGCACCATGCAAGCAGTCAAGACAGCAGTGAAGAAAAGTCCTGCTGCTTTAGCATTGTGGGATAATAATAATAATAATAATAATAATAATACATTTTATTTCTAGGTTGTTATTTGTTCTCATGTCTAAACAACACAGTTTCACAGAAGAAAACATAACTTTCACAAAAAGTGATACAGATTTCAATCTTTTATGTCCTGACGATGCAAAAATAACTGCATATAGTGATCCAGTGTCATACAGTAGCCCTGGCCCTCCATACTGTCATGACTTTGTAAAACTATAATGAAACTACAGGTGAAACAGTTCACATTTGGATGGGTTGGAAGGTTTTGATCCACAACAACTACTTTGAAGAGGTTTAAAAGTAAAAAAATTGGGGGAAGAAAACATCCTTATTTGTCTTAAATTATTTATTTTATATCTAGTAATGCACGGATTGCCAACTCCAGTGCTTCAGCTATTTCCTTATATATACCTTATCCTATATCCACTCTAAACCATCCTACTTCTTTTGGAAACTCACTGTTGGGGTCCCACTGTTTCCTGTCCAACCATAAATCCATTGATTGGTCAAAGGACTCATCACTTCAATAAGTCACCACAATCATCATATCATCATTGTCATCATAATCTCAAACAAATCCGGGTTTAAATATACCTTTATATAAATATACCAAAAGCAAAAGAACACAAACCACCATGCATGCCATTTGTTTCTCTGTCATGTTCTTCTTTGCTATAATTCAAAATGTTAATAATGCATCAATCAGTATCCAGCTTAAATCCCACCAACCAGGTAGCGGTATGGTTGGCTGTGGAAACACAAGAGACATCCAGGTTTATTGTACCAAACTGCACCATATTGTGCTGTATCCTGTCCTGAGCCAGACCCCTTGGTGGAACCAGGGCTTTAATGACCCATTTATCTGAGTCAGGTGTGTTGCAGCATCTAAAACCTGAATGACAGTAGCTCTCAAGGACCAGAGCTGCTGATTCCTAATCTAATGCTTGTTACTCATTTTGATTTTTTTCTAGCTTACCCAGAGGTAAACATTGTCCCATCTGTTTCTTTCAAAGTCATGAGTCACATAAAATACAATTTGTTCATTAGCACAAATAATTTTTGTTAAATGTATGTTTCCCATTTTAGCATGAGACCAGTGTTTTAAACCAATAAAAACCCTTTTGGATGGTGTTCATCCAAAGATCCTGCAGCATTTATTCTGTACAGTGATGTCAGTAGTGATTTGGTGAAATAAGGAGGCAATTACATGACAACTTTCCCTGCAACTGTGCTTCTCTGTAGATTTTTAAAACTAGTAACTGGAAGATGTAGGACTTTCTTATCACATGAAATCTGACATTTTGAGTTTGTAGTTTGCCAGTCAGAAGTTGCTGTTTCCTGTAGCAAGGAGATTTTCAGAAACTGTAACGAACAGGAAGTGGAGGAGAATGCCCCCAATATCCTGTTTGTAGCTCACAGCTACGGCTGGAGTTTCTTTATGTATGTGTGTGTGTGTGGGTGTGTGTGTGTGTGTATGACTTATTATCCTAAAGAGCATTTTACCCAAACGCTGATTTAATATTACTACACATCCTTTAAGTCGTTGCATAAAACTGCACCAATTGTTGCATTTTCTGTTTTGAAAACTGTGCAAAGCATTGAAATATTAAACAGGAACTTTGCTTAAAGCACACCTTATGTTTGCCTTACATTTCATGAGAATAAAACTTCATTCTTATTTGATGTAATACTTGTAGATATCTCACAAAATGCATAATAGAATCCTTGTAAAGTCAGAAGACAAAACAAGCAGTTTTTGTCCCATCATTCTTCAAAACACAGTTTTCTCAGATACATTTTTTGAATACCTTCCCACTGCCTTGCAGGAGATGGATGGTTCTCACGGTGTGCTCCATGTGTACGTGTGTTTGTGTGTGTGTGTGTGTGTGTGTGTGTGTGTGTTAGTGGGTTCAGGCTTAGAGGTTGTAGCTGCAGGTCGGGAGCAAAAGCAAAGAACAACAACCCTAAACAGCTGTAGAAACAGTAACTTGAGCCTGACAGAGACTCTGGAGAAGACTAAAGAATCGATTTGCATCCCAGCAGCTACAACATACCTGAACATGCAAAGTAAAGATGCCGTGCCAGCACTTTTATTGTTGAGTGACTACAATCACAGGTTGACCTATCAATAATGTGACATTCCAGCTCTCCAAAGCAGAATGACTGATGAAATGCAACCCTCCAGTATGTTGTCCCATTTAAAATACCTCCCCAAACTATCATTTCGAAGTCCGAAACATCTCAGCTGCTCAGTTATATTTTCTGTGTCATGCATGGAAATACTAGAGCTCATGTTCGACAAGCTCAGCGCTCCTTCTGGTAGGTAGCCTCGATAATGTGAAAATAATCAATAGAGCCAACAATTGCAAACATAAAATCGAGACAAAAAACACACATATTGACTGAGAATGTATTGATTTGTGTTAGCGGGACAAGCCCTGAGCTTTTGTTAGTGACTGTCAATGCCTGCAGAAAAATCTATGTCTTTACAGCACGCAGGGACAGACCTACATTTGGAGATCGGATTTCAACAGATACAGATAGGAAGGTGCCACAAGATGTGTGAAGGTTTCTTTGTGTATTTATGTGTTTTTTGTGGGCTGTGGTGTGGCCAGGGGGTATCATAGCCGAGAAATTGCCCCTCTGCTGGGAACTGGGGGTGGAAACAGGTTTTCTTTTCCAAGGGGGTCTCAAATCCGCTCCTAAAGAGCCGGGGCAATGCAAAGTCGAGATTAAGCCTGCAGATTACAGGGATGAAACATCCTGTGAGAACTTGTTTCATGGGAGGTGATGGCCAGAGGAGGGTGGTTATCTTAGTGATTTTCCTCTCTGCTCTTTTTAATTAATCTGAAAACCTAGAAAACTCAGACTTTGCTGTTATTTATGATGTCTGGCTAATCTGTGGCTTTTACATTATTTATTAGAAAGCATGTGCTGTGTGATTTTTTTTTTCTTTTAAACCTTTTCCAGCCTGAAAGAGGGTGTGGAAGGAGCAGGCTGTATCTTATATCGAAACACAACCTTTCACATCTTTTGAATGGCTACAGACTACAACAGTGGCTACAAGACATTTAACAAAGAGGTCCATCTGAGTCTAAAATATACTTTGTATTTGCTGCAAGAGATTTGGTCATTAAGTTCTTTTTTCATGGCCAAATTCTTGTGTAATTTGGTCTATCCTTAGTTCAACATTGTCTAAGCTAGTCTGTATCCAAGTTAGACTATACTAAATCTGGCATAAATCAGTTAAAACCCAGATTCTTTGGACAAACTCTTATGGAACCTGGTCTAAATTATATCCAACATGGTCTTAATATAGCCTAACCTGGTCTAAATCCAGTCTTACCTGACTTTGATCATGTCTAAGTTAACTTATTTAGTTAAAAAAAAATAAAAAAAAATTCTCCTATTGATTAAAGGCAAAATAAGTAGCATTGACACCTAGTGTTTCAAGTCAGAACTGCAGTTGAAAGAGAAAAACACGGAGAGCGTTCTTCCCCCCTCCCCCCTCTTCCCCCTTGCAGACTTTTGCGCAGGTTGCTCATTTGTTGTTGTGAACTAATAGGTCACCAATTTACTCCACTAATACATCCATACAGTCACACAAATTCATTTAATGAGTGCAGAGAAATAAATTAGACTAAAATCTTTGTAAATCAAGATAAACTTTTGGGTTAGTTTAAGCAAAATTCTGGTGCTTACCTTGTGGAGGAGAAACTTTGCCAGCTCAGACTTCTCCACTTTTCAAAAGATTCTCCAATATTGATCCTCGTTTTATTACGTTTTTGGTCGTTTGCTTTTTTAGCAGGATGCCGAGGCTTTTTAGGTTTTTCTGAAACTATTTCTGGTCTGATTGGTTAAGGAACCAGGAAGGAGGAAAGAGCTACACAGTGCACCAACGTTATTCCAGCACGGAACTCTTATTTTGAAGGAGAAAAACTTGACAAAGACATTGTTGATGTAGGAGACAAATTGTTTATAGGGAAGCCTCCTTTTATCCCTCGCAGCAAATGAGAAAATTTTAAAATTATTTTTACAGAAAAAAATCCCAATTATTCAGCCTTTAATTTTTAAACTGAGTGTAGCTTAGGTCAATTGAATTTAATCTAAACACGTTTATTCTGGTCAAACGGAGTGCAATGTGACTACAACATGGCCTCTTCTACTCTAATTACAGTTTAACCTGAACTAACTATGTCTAGTCCAACTTAGCAAGAAGTAGAATGTTATTTTTGCTGGTTTCCAAATTTCTCAGGAGCCTCTAATCTGAAGAGTTCATCTCTCACATTTCGTAAATGTTGCTGAATTTGGACATCCTCCTCTAAGATTAAAGGTTAAATCTTATGTAATTAAATATGTGTACTTAAATTAGTCAGATTTGTTGTTTAGATTAAATAGAACATTTGGAGGAAATAATTATCGCTTGCCTGAGTATTACGTGGTGATCGTTTTGTGGTGTCACATTTTAAAAAGATCACCCTGGTATTCTGTCTCAGTCGTCCACACATTATCACTTGAGGATTAAGCGGGGTTACAGGTTGAAAGAGAAGAGGTCATAGTAACCCTGCAGTGGGTTAGTCTAACTTCAAAAATCACATTGCCTACTTCTTATCTCTGCACACACGCTGCAAACAGAGGAGATAAACACTGCAACTCCTTTGCCTGAATGTTTGTTTGGTGGATATCCTGCTTTTAGCTGATAAAACTATCAGAGTGGTGTCTAGTGCAAAGTTACAGCCAATCTGTCACAGTCCTTGTCTGAAAATGACG
Source organism: Melanotaenia boesemani (assembly GCF_017639745.1). NCBI lineage: Eukaryota > Metazoa > Chordata > Actinopteri > Atheriniformes > Melanotaeniidae > Melanotaenia > Melanotaenia boesemani. The sequence continues at coordinate 12,468,372 of NC_055687.1, read as the reverse complement.
TCTGTTTTGTCTGAAATGCTTGCTCATTTAAGCATGACCACATTACTTTTGGTACATTAGTATTATTACTATAAACAAGAGAAATCAACAGAGATAGCAGCTTCTGATTCTGAGCACTGCTGGTTCTAGTTTCACTCTTAATCTACAGGAAATAAAGTTTTACAATGCAAATGAACATTACTTTAAAATAAAGTATGTGACATGCTAACAGCAAACAACTAAAGAGACATTATGCTGTGCCACTATTCTTTAACCAAAGGTAAGTCAAACTGCAGAAACACTGTGAAAAACTAACTAATTCAATGACTTGTAGAACCACCTTTAGCAACAGGAACATGCAGTAGAAAATCACTGTGCAGGAATTTACGTTCTCTGTTTTACTTTTACAATTTTGCTTCATTTCATTGAAGTTTTTTGCATTTGTTTATGCACAACTATGTTGAGCATTTCAATTGAGTTTGGTCCATTCTGGCCATTGCAACACATTGATTCTTTATTTCAGCCATTCTGTTGTAGATTTTCTGATGTGTTTGCATCGATGTCCTGTTGCATGACTCAGTTTCAGCAAGTTTCAGCTGTTGGACAGATGACCTGATGTTTGACTCATCATGACTGATGTAATGACTGCAAAGTGTCTTGCAAAGCAAGCCCAGATCATCAGCCTTTCATCATCGTGCTTGAAAGTTGGAATGAAGGTGTTTGTGTTGACATGCTGTGTTTGCTTTTCACCAATAATCATGGGGGTGCATTTTTAAAAAAAACGTCTCTGTTGATCCAGAGAAGTTGTTGTTCAGATGCAGTTTTTCTTAGTTTAGCTTAACATGCAATGTTATTTTTTAGTGGGAAGAGACTTTCTCTCAGTATACTTGCACGGTCTTTTTCTAATTACTTTGTCATGAACTTTAACATTTGACCTTCCAGCTGAGACATTTAGAGTCTGAGAAAAACCATTTGTTGTTGTCTTTTTCAAAGTTTTTCTGAGCAATGCAAGGTCTGACATTCAGATGAATTTACTGGGACACCCACCCCTGGGTAAACCTGTCTTCAACAGTTTCCACCTGTGAATAATCTTTCACACTGTAGAGTTATGGACTCCAAATGGTTTGAAAATGATTATATAACCCTTCTTAAATTACTTGGCAGCTTTGTGTTAACATACACTCAAATGCTTTAGACCAGAAAATGGCCAAAACGTCTGCATTTATAGAACTGCTCACACTTAGATGTTTGGATAATCAAGAGCATTTGATTGGCAACACCTGGCTGCTACCAGACCGCTAACTCCTATAGAAACAGTGTGTCTTTTGTGACACAGTGTGGATTTTGGCGTATTTTTAACTATATAAATTATGATTCCTAATTTTAAGCCAAATGATTTATCTTTATGTTCTGGGTATAAAACCATAGAAGTCCATTTAGATGTTGTTTTATAAGTTCTTTGGCATTTAACTTAAATAAAGGAGACAAAACAATGACAAAGTATGGTACATTTCTCTATTTTCAGAATACTGTACCAACGTAAACACTATGTGTGTGTTTTTATGTGTGAGAACTTTCCCCAGACAAGTTTCCACCCCGTTTCCTGAAGCAGGTGTGGCAGTTGTAGGTAAATCAGTGAAAAGAAGCTTAGACAATGGTTTTGTGAGCACATCTTTGCACCCGCAGGTTGGTTTCCAGATGGGCCTGCTACTGGAGTGTATGATTCACCCTGTCTGTTGAGACACCCACCACGACTTTGTCATACCTGAGTGCTGCCAGACATGTCTGTGTGTCTGTGAGGGCTCTCCTGTAAGAAGGGGCCTACTTTTCTCTTTGATTTTTACAGCCTACTCCATAATTTTTTACCTGTAAATCTTTCTCTCCGAGTGACTTCTGATGTCATGTTTTGCAGACAAAACAAGTCTGCCATGAGAAGACAAGCACATATTTCATTCATGTTTCTCTCTGACTAACCATATTTCTTAATGTCAACAAACTCAGAACCTTGAGGTTTAGTATTGAAGACAAATGTTCACCATTTTGCCACAAAACTCACAAAATGATAGACAAAACATTTACAACAGCGTATGTGTTAGTTTGAGCTAAAGTCTAGTATCTTCAGGTGAAGCCTTTTTAAAATATATGTCCATGAACTCAATTTAAATGAACATGAAGGATTGAGAAAACATCTGCATACAATGCAAATCTATTTTTAATGATTTATGTGCCACAGCTTGACTAAACTTATTATAAGCTTACACTTTACTTAAAAGAGTTTGATTTAGTACATCCTAGCTTCCACAGCATTAGATTGTGACCTTAATTACCATGTAGGATTGTCATACATCATCATAATTACAAAGGTAACCCCACCACAAAAGACCATCTTCAATATAAACAGGATTAACTTGTTATCTCCTCCAACCATCTCCTGTCCAGGTGAGCCAACAGAGCACATGACCAGCATTGTGGACTTTGTGCAGCAATTAACACAGGCTCACACAGCTATGCTGGTTGCTTTTGCCTTTTCCTTTGACATAATTACAGACTTTGAAATCAAGGGTAAGGGTAAGGCTAAGGGTAATCTGTGAAGTTAATGTTGTTCATCTACAGGAAAAAGAAAATGTTGTGTCTCCATGTAGTGAATGCATGGGTTTGTGCAGCTCTGTGAGCTAAAGTGAGCTAAAGGGCAGAAAGCTACTTGGGCAGATAGAGTGGGATAGCAACACACCTGTCTGACAGGAGAACAAGTGACGTATGAGCATATCTGTATGAGAAAGTTTGATTTATGGATATGTTGTGTAATGGTTTCCTGTGAACCTGTTAAATTGTGTTTAATAGAATCCTCTTATTAATGTGGAATTGATTGAAAATAATGTTTTTGTTTTCTTTACTTCTGAAGAAGAAATATATTTACAAAGATGCAGTGGGCTGCCTTCCTACTGCTCTGCCATGTTGTTACTGCCACCACAAATTCACAAGTGAACAACATTACTCAAAGAAATTGAAACGAAATAACTTCAAATGTTGTATCTTATCACTTTGATGTCAAGGAGTGATGCACCTGAAAAATTTGAAGGCAATTCATGATCCACTTGTATGTCTGTGTGATGTAAATTTAGTCATCTGTACCAGCGTACCAATGCTCCACCTGTCTCTCTGCAGCTGACCTCCCACAGCTCAAAGATTTGAAATTATGCCAATTGAACACATTAATTACATATGGATCTAGATCAGTCTATATTCAGGTAAATAAATGCAATCTAAGTGGACTGATTACTTGCCCATGCATGATAAATTTTAATACTGGTACTAAGAAAAGGTGTAGGACTCTGTGCATCTATAATGTCCCACATGGATTTTGCATGCAGATGCAAAATATGTGTATCTTAGGGAAAGATACTAATACTATGAAGAGAATCTGAGTACTCGAATGTGATATGGGCCTTTCATGGTGAAATAACTCTTCTGATTCAAATACAAAAGACACATTTGATTTATATTTAATTTCTGCAAGGAATTGTGGGTTTTATCGTGCTGTTATGTTTTCGGTTTCAGCTCGTATCAAAGCAGAATCAATTTTCTCTAAATATGCTCAGAAAATCATTGCAGCTCATCAAGTAAGTCAAAACCCTGCTGTACTAGAACTTCGTTCCATTGTATCTGCTTGCAAGCCAGGAATGAAAAATGCATTTCTCCACCGGCAATAAGCTGCTCATTATTTTGTAGCTCCCTGAGATGCATTTTAAATGAAACTAGCAGACATGACAGTTACCCAGTTTTGTTTCTGTGCTTCGTCTTTGCTGCTGTCCCCCCCTCTGCAAACTACCAACCATCAGTGCTCAGTGTGTCATGCTTTTGTGCTCCACAAACTCCATTTACACTGAGTAATGCTGATCCTGTGTCACATAAATGTAATACAGGCCTCTGCATATCATTTGTGGATGTACTTTTTCCCTGACCTCCTTTGTCATAGGTAAAAAATCTAAAATTCTGAATTTGTGCCTGCATTGAAGGGAAGGAAAGATCTGTACTGACTCACAGTAAGACTGAAAACTAAGTGGTCATCTGAATAGAGTTGCTTTGACTAATTGCGTTTCACAGGATCTATGATGACAGCCTGAAATCTGACTGTCTCTGGAAACAAACAAAAATAGCCAATGGAGGCTGGCCAGCTATAAAAGAAAGCATCGGTGAGAGAGTTTTGTTCTTTTGCTTACATAATCTACACCTTTTATTACGGGGAGTCGTGCAATATAAATGGAAACATCAACAAAGGTCCCAAACTGAAAAGGAAGCAGTGTTGTATCTGGGGAAACATGGCACGTTAAGAGAGGAAATGGGTGTTTAAATAAACAGGAAATAAAATAGAAGAAGGAAACCAGAGATGTGGGGAACTCTGTTATATTTTTTGACAGGGGATATGAATAGATTATTTTGCTTTTGAAAAATAGGTTGAGGGGAAAAGAGAAGGTGAGAAGAAGGTCAAAAGATTTGACAGTTCAGAAGTGAAGGGAGCTCTCTGCTGGTCAAAGGGAGAGTTGTGAGTTTTAGAGCCAGTATGTCAAGCATGCCGTCACAATGAACACACTAAAAGCCTCCTGATGAAGCATTCTGGAAAAGCAAAAGTTCAAACTCAGCCAAAACCAAGCTGTAGATCTTACTCATAAAGAGAAAAATAGCCCTAAGATGATGATAAAAAGGCATAATAATCCCAAATCAGGAGCACTGAATTGAATATTAAAAGTGAAGGTAGTGGGGAAGCAAAGAGAAGGTGGGCTGTATTTGCTGTATTAACTTATGCTTTGTGGGCCTTTCCGATGTAAATCATTTCATAATTATGCTACATGTTACTTTTATGCTGAACAAACACACACTACATCAGAGAACATCTAAGTGAAGATGTCCAATTCAATTACTATTCAAGAGTCATAAAAATGATTTTTAATGAATCCTTTGATATATGTGTCACAGGGGTGTTTAAATGTTTTTTTAACCCTTTCAAATATATATTTTTGCACAAGTAAGATCTAACACAGTAAAAAAAGAAACAATGCTATATCTATTTGTTTTTATACTGAAGAAAATGTCCTGACATTACTGTCAACTTGAACATAAATCTATGCGCTAATGCTGCTACTGCTTAAAATAAGAGGGACTTAAAATTATGAAAAGAAGTTGATTCTCATGTGTGATACCTTGGGGCCCATTTCTGATCAGAACTTGGATTACGGTGTGTAACATAGTGGAGGCAGTATTATGGTTTGGGTTTGTTTTTTGTTTGTATCTGAGCCAGGAAAGCTAGCTATCACTGATGGAACAATGAATCCTGCCAGAAAAATCTATGGAAGAGGTCAAGACATCTGTCTGTGAAATGAAGATCAAAAGCAAGTGAGTTGTGCAGTAAAACAATGCACTAAAAATAACACCAGAGCCACAGAAATGACTCAGAGGTTATGTTTCAATTCAAGTAAATCTAATTTGTTCTTAACATCAGACTAAAAACAGCATTTACTGCTCCTTACTTGAAGTTCCACCATACAGCCTTAAATCTTCTATTTATCTGTCAGTCTAACGATTATTTATATCTGAATCTTTTTTTTCTATGAAAATAGAACATTTTTTTAAATTTTTTATGTTTCTTGTAGTGAAATTGTCTTTATTATTTCATATCAGATCAAAACAACAGAATCCACATACAAGTCAAAACCAAAAAGATTAGCTTAGGATAGCATTTTAAACAACTTGGTATTTTTTTTACATGTCATGAATAAAGATGAGCAGAGTCACATATTGCACATGTCTCAGTCACAATCAGAAAATATCAAGCCATCATGTCAGCTGACATCACCTCACCAAACACACATTCATTATTTATACATTTCATTTCAATATCGAAGAAAAACTTTTTGTTTTGGTAAATGCTTTAAGATGATTGTGTCATGGTTTTGCAGCACTGCGAGGTCTTTTAGCTGTAATCTGCTGCCCTCTGAACAGGTTAAGTGAGTTAATCCTCACCTAATCCAGCTATCACTGTCTCTAATCTCTTAATCCAGTTTATACTAAACTACAGACTAGCTCAAGTTTGCTGACAGGTATGAGAATCATTTTTCCTGGCTTAAGCACTTTTGGGCAAGTAAATATCACAGCACAACCCCCAGTTGGAAATGTCGAATCAAATGACAAATGTTATGTATTTCTCCTTTAAATCTGCTGTTTTGACTTCATCTTCCATGTTAGCAGCTTGATTGCTGGCTGTGTGCTGAAGAGACCGCTGTAGGCAGACACGAGGCATAACTTTATTAGTCCTAACCTACTTTTACTGTAACTAATTCTATTATCCCCCTTTCTGAAGTACAGGAAAAGCCTTTTTCTGCATGGGGGTTGTGTAGCATTTGTCCAGAGTTTCTCTCTTTCAGGAACTAATGGTGTTTCTAAGTATGCAGAAACCCTCTCCTGTATGGTTAAAAAGGCTGAATATATCTTTCTATTAATATTAAATCTTCTTTTTAGTCTTGAAAACTGAAAATAAATGAACAAATAAATGTTAAAGTAAACTGAGGAGGTTAATGAGTAAACCTGGTTTATTGTAATTTATAGTGGTTGTGAACAAACATCTTTGGAGCAAAGGCTAATAAGTTCAGAGTATCATCGATAAGGGTTTCTATAGGTGATCAATTTTGTTTCAGGACATCCTGTGTAAAATCTACTCTCCTTTAAACTCCCTTCATGCATCTTTATGTTGTCCTGAACTCTGTTAATTTCCTCTTAAGGTAACTAGTTGGTTTTAGTCTTCAGCTCAGCAAGCTTACTGGTGACAAAGTTCCACTTAAAGGACGTGTCCTCGCTGCGTCCCCCCAGTGTGACGTATTTAGAGAACCTGTTGTTGCTCCTTCCTCCTCCTTCACTTTCCTCTCCCCCGGTACCCTGCCCTTCCTGCGGTTCCTCCCCTCCAGCTTCTGTCATCGCTTCTTCACCCTGTACTGCTGCCCCCTCATTTGCAGCAGCAGCAGCTTCAGCTTCAGCCTGCTTCTTAGCAGCCCAGTTGGTTGCAAAGCTATCCCAGAATCCTGAACGTCTGGCGAACCGGGGGGGCTCCTCTGGCTTCACTGCAAGAGGACTGAAAATTCAGAGAAAGTAGTGGGTGTGTTGGTTTTGCATTCACCGTTAAAGTGTTATGTTGTTGTTGTTTTAACTTTAGTCCTTTGTTTATTAACTGATTTCAAGCAGACTGGAGATTAAATTATTCCCAGATGTCTAATATTCAACTTCATAAAAACAACAAATTAGGAATATTTGAAAAAAAAATTTGTGCAAGTCAGAAGAAAAAAAACAAAAAAAAACTGAAGATTTCTACTCACTGGTCAGCAACTGGTGGGCTCTCTGTTTCCTCGAGAAGCTGATGCTCATCATCTTTGTTGAACAGAGATGAAAATCTATTCCAGCTTTTAGTTCCCGCTCCCTGCATCTGGACACAACCACAGCCACACTCAGAGTAGACGATCAAATTAGGGATATTTTTGGAGTTGTTAGAGGATCACCTTTAAAAGGTCCTCCCTGATGCTTGTAGAGTAAAATCTACTTTCTTTTCTTTCAGTATGAGACCAAAGTAACACAATAATAGCTGTTTTCAGATTTTTTTTCCCCTGTGAATTATATGTTATTAATATTCATTTAAAGATTGAAACTGCTCCATAATTAATATCTTCTGGATCTAAAGGCCCATTTAAGTCATTAAAAAAAAGAGTTGGTGTTCACATACTTTTTTGGCCAATTGGGTGACGGCGTTGGGCCCTTCATCGTCCTGCACTGGGCTCATGTCATTCTCCCCCTCTGTGACCTGCAATAGCAGCAAAATTGACAGAATGATTGAACTTAATATGCCCACCGTGTGACGTCCTGCCTGATAGCCATGCATGTGCACAGGATTTGTGTTCAAAAGTCGCCATCTAGTGGGAGCTGTGGTTAATGCAACTTAAAATAAAAAAGCCCAAACCAACAAAAAGCATCAAGTAATGTTCATCAGAAATATACGGAAGAGTATTAGGGCCACTGAAGAAAAAAAAAAATAGAATTCTAATGTCAGAATTGACTTTTTTCCAGGACTGCTGCTAACAAGGAACCCCCAGTGGTGTCTGTGTCATCGTGGGAGAGCAGGAGAGAAATGACAAAGTTGGATATTAATGATTTTCTTCGAGACAGAGGCGTCTCAGAAGACCAGATATCCTTGTTGGAGGATTAAAGTCAGAATTCTGAGGTTAAAGTCAGAATTCTGACTTTTTTCTCAGACTTCTATTTTTTTTTCTTCAGTGGCCCTAGTACTTTTCCGTAGAAATATGATATATTTCTCCTGAAACTTTTCTTTTTATATATTTTCACATCAATGTGGGGATGAATTATCATATAACTAAATATTGATTTAGCCAACATTCTACTGAAGCATGTTAAGCAGGATGGTCCAAATGAAAATTATTTCTAAACAGAATTTTCCATTGACTCTTTAGAAGTTCTGGCATTGAAAGAAAGCCCCAGTTGAACATGTCAGATGGCTGATCCGAGCACACCCTGAGGGCGTATCTGTCTATCTGTCTCGCTGCCTGTCAGTCAGTCACCCAAAAGCCAACTAATCCGTGTGTGCAGTTCCTGTCCAGGATCGAGTTTCTCAGCTCTGCCAAGATCTGCGTCAGTGCAAGAACTGCCTGTTTCACTGCTACGATGTAAAGGTATGGTATGGTAAAAGGTACTGAAATGAGGCATGAACATAGTAGTTTTCATTCAACTAATAGTACTGACACAGCAGTGTGAAAATACCCCTGCATCAAAAATCCAGTAGAAAGGCATTTATTGATGTAATGTATGGAAACCATTTTATTATTGGGGTTTGTTCACAGATTGGTTTTAACTTAACAGTTAAGTTAAATTAGATAATTAATCCAGGAGATTAACACTGGCAAACATCTTTTTTTCTAGTGCAATCAAGACCTAAACCAGACATTAAAATCCTTCTTCTAAAGTCTTGAGATAGCCGTAGAATCTCAAAAAGTACAATGTTTACATGGGAAATGTAGTAAAATACAAGTATGACATAAGTTCCTTAAAATCAAATCTAAAGTATTTTACTTATGTGAATATATGTTGTCATATTTACCTGCAAATGAAGCATTGCATGAGGGTTGTAATGTGGATTTGATTTCAGTTACAAGCCTTTTTACTATTGCTGTGAACATATTTCTTGTTATTTTTAGCTTCATCTAGCATCATGAACAGCTTTATTTTATAAATGCATTTTAAAGTACATGTAGATTTTGTCATTCAGGGCAGTTTAATCAATGATAAGTAGAATCAAGTTAGGCAACATGCACAAGCTCAATGTAGGCCTAACTTCTGTCTTCAAGTTCCCACTGCAAAAAAGTCTGAAAGCTCATCTAACCTCACGATAAATAAAAAATGATCAGCTGATTTTCTGACTTCAGTGCCAACAACCACGTCAGCTTTCTAATGCTTGATCATCTGTCCCACATCTAAAGATTAGTGTACGAGTCAAAAAGATGAGCAAGTTGAAAAAGGTGCAAACTCTGTACCTCTTCAGCAGTGTCTTCCTCATACTCAGGATTCAGAGTCTTCATCACTTTGCTTTTATATACCTTCCACACTGGATTCATATTTGCACAAACAGATGTTCAACACTTAGCAAAGACCTGCGAAGACCTGTTTTCCCTCAGTGGTCCACCCTGCCGCCGAGTCTGCACTTCCAGCTTTCAGCTCGTCTCAGTTAGGCCTCCAATGACCTGTTTCCATGCAGATTGCTCCCAGCAGATAATAAATGCAGGAAATCTGTTCAAAATTAAGGCCTGAGTTTTTTCATGCTGCTTTTTCTAATCAGATTAGTCAGTGAGGTTAGCAGCTGCTGTCTTCCCCACAAGGTGTCTGCACGGCAAAGCTAGGAAGTTACACTTGTGTGCATGTGTCCAAGCAGGTGGATGCAAACACACACACTCACTAACATTCGTCACGGCTCAAAGTACCTGCCTCAGTTACCTGGAAACAGGTGTGGATTTCCTCATTCATATTTTAGAAGATCTCTTTTCCAGAGCCAGAGGTCCATTGTCTGCCAGCGCTGGTAGGCTGGCTCCTGCAGCTCTGAAGGACACACAAGCACACTACTAACAAGCTTGTTTTAGGGAGAGAAATTTCTAAGTGTTCATTAACATCTGAAGATAAAACCATCCTCACAGGTGCAGTCTTGGTTCTTCCCTTGTAGAGATGAAAGTCAAAGCACCAACTTACATGAAACATTTGTAATCTGAACAGTATTTGCATCTGCCTCACACACACATTCATGCTTGCTGTGTATTTGTGGAACCTCGGCTTTTACCATCTTCCTCTATCACCTGGCTACTTACTCGCCATCCTCCCTTCTGCTCTCATTGGCTGCTGCAGCACATCAGTCAAACACCAATGAGATTCAGGTGCACTTCAAGTTTTTGGTGACTGTGTCGCTTGGCAACCCGAGAGGTCCGTCTAGTGTTGTGTAGATAAAGAGAGATGTATAAAGCTCTGATGACTGATTAGATTTCACCAGCCTCCCACAACAACCGAAATACACACAGTTTTGTTTACTTGGCTGAATCATATCTAATAACCTTATTAAAAAAACATAAAATTCAGTGTTAAATTCATAATATCTATTGCTACTTGCCACAATGATGGATTGTTCATCTTGATTATACATCAGAGAAATTTGATCCATTGCATCCTATAGCTCTCCTGTTCCTGGCTTTGATTACCATGCACATTTCAACACTGATGAAGTTGTAAAGTCAAACAGATCCATAAGATCAACATAAATTATAAATGTAAGTCTGAGGATGACTTGCCTACACCTACATACTGATGTGTGCTGGTTATTTGAAGAGAAACCAGTTTAGTTGTGGATGGAATAGCTCAGGTTTCACATTGGAAAGGTCACACCCAAATGCTTGTCAGAGTTAACACACCACAGAGAGACACAGTGGCTGTTTGATGACTGTGCAGAATTTTAAAGAGGTTTAGAAGAAATTATGAAAATTGGATGAAAGCAATAAATATGAATTCTGTAGGGAATTCATCTATACTACACTTTGACTTGGTGACAGCACAGACACATTTGGCTATACTCAGCCCATGCTATTTGCTCCAGAATCCTTCCTTCTCCCCCAGGGCCTCTAGATACCACTGCAGATAAAGACAGAGTGATGACCAGTGGACTGCAGTTGTGCCTGTCTCGCCTGCCTCACACCTCCTCCCTATAGCTGAGCAGAAACCACACACCACCACACATGGGTGTTCAATTAAGTACACTATTTAAGCTGTTTCATCCTTTTTGCCTTTATAATGGGCCTTCTCTACTTGGTTTAGCTTGTTTTCCATTGTAACTGAGAACCACTTTAATGTGAGTGAGGTTGTCATAGCATTTGTATGCAACACAAACATAACACAACAATGGAGGGCATTAAAGTGATGTCCTGCTACTCAGTCTATGGCTTTCTGTAAGATTCAAGGTAAAAGAAGAGCCAGAGAAGGCTGCAGGCAGCGAGACTAAATGCAGGAGAGTTTGGTGAGGTTCCTGTAAACGAGTCACTCTGACTCATCCAGTCTCATTCCCTGGCCAATCAACTGTGGTCTGCAGACATCAAATTTTTGGCTCAACTCAGCTAGCTTAAAACCCCTGTTAAATAGGTGCTAAAAGAGTACCTGGTATCAGGTGCTGCAACCCAATGGAAAACCCTAAAAACTGAGTTAAGTTAAACCAAGTAGGTGTTAGTAGATAAAGGGTTGAAATACCTGCAGTGAAAAAGGTCTGCTGTTACTTTATCCCTTTACTTCTCTACATAGACCTATTAGAAAGAAATATTCTGTTTTTACTCCACTACATCTGTTCGATAGCTATAGTTTTTATTAAGTTTGATATTTTTTGCCATTGAAAATAATTTAATAAGTTTGTGAGATGAAAACACTTCCAGCAGTGCAACAGGTTGCTGCTGACGAAGTATTTATCCACCAGCTGTACTGTAATTGTTAAGGATCAAGGCAGCAGAGGGGATTGGACCCGAATACAGACACAATTCAGTTCAATTCAACTTTATTTGTATAGGGCCAGTTTACAACAAAGTCATCTTAAGGAAGTTGATAGACATATTCAGTTTAAGCCAATTCATTGTGATCAAATCAAAACAAATCCACATTAGTCCAATTTATAATAACTTTGTTCTTACAAGCTAATCCATAAGAAACAAATGATAAAATAATAGCCTGTCTCAGGTAAACCAGTGGATATCATGGAATCCCATCTTCAATTCAACCCCCCATGCTGTGCAAGTATGAGGGGTGAGAGCAGAAAGGAACAAACCCCTTTTAACAAGAAGGCAACACCTCTGGTAGAATCTGGCTCAGGGAGGGAGCCCATCTGACTAGACCGGCTGAGGTGGAGACTTCAGGAAAGAGGGATCAACAAGCACCACACCTTTTAGCCAGCTGAAAGAGCAGAAGATAAACACAAGTTTATGACCCCAATACAGTCATAAATGTATACACTGAAAACATATAAATCCTGGAGGCAGATGGAAAAACTAAGATGGTTTAATAAGACAAAAAACACTGCTTAATCATGAAAACTGGGAACAAAATCTAACAAAAGTGGGAAATACAGAGCATGACAAACAACACAAGGATCATATAAAAACCTGACGCAGTTAAGTACAGAGTAGTACAGAGGGACTAAATGCAAAATGAGAAACAGGTGTGACATTTAGCAAGGGGATAATCTACAGAATAAAACAGGAAACAAGACAGAGGACTCAAAAACAATAAAGACCAGAAACTAAAGAACAGACTACAATAGAGAAACAAGAACTAAACAAAAAACCCACAGACCAAGACAGTAACATACCAGTATCATAACATGAGGCTAAAAAAAAGAAACGTTCCATGTCTATGCCAGTAATGAAAAGAAAAGGTTTTTTAAAAAAGAGGAAAAAAATATTATGCAGATTTAAAACCAACCAATTTTAAATGGCATGGAAAATGCTTTCCAGACAAATTCCCACTTGATCTGTATTTTATAATCTTTTACCACCACATCCATGTTGATGCACCCTGTTGGGTACCTTCTTATGATGCTCTTTGTTTATCTCATTTCCAATCAATTACCTTTATTTACACTGGTATTTCTTTACTAATTCCTGAATTGTTTGTTGTTGCTCTCCAGATGAAAGAGTTATACAGTAACCTCAGATTGCCAGCAGATGGCTCTAGAGTGCTTTACAGTGTTTTTGAGTATTTTGGTACTTTTTACCACGTGGAAGCCAGTAATGTAAATATTCTATATTCTATCATCTATATATTGAACGTGCCATGTTAAATTTTATGACTTTATCACATAAAACCCACCATAGACTAACAGAAGGCTTCAACTTTTGCACAATGAGTCATTCTTTGCATCATATTTGGAAAATTAACTCATATTTACTATAGTACAAGTACAAGTACTACTGGACTTGACAACATTCCACTAAATCTACTTTGTTCCATATTACCCTGACACCCCAGTTATCTATATGTGTGTGTTTTTGTGATAAATCTTTAGTGATATAATCCTTTTTGTAGCATTACCTCTTTTGACCAATAGGGGTGATGGTAAGGCAATCCCATTCTTCAGTGTTACTTGAGGGATATAGTACAGAATGTACAGAACAGTGAGAACATTACCTCATTGTGTTTATCACATTCATGCAGATGCTAGTGTCACATTCAGCCATCAAAATGATCATAGAGATTAACAACTGCAGATCACTGTCTAATGAGTATCTTATGTAAAAACACATGAAATCATTTGATCCAGTTGTTGTGCTGCAGTTTTCTTTGCTGTGTGACACTAACAGAAAGATTTCGGTCTATTGATAGTTAAATATGTAGCTGAAACAGCTGAGTCTTTTTTGTTCAAGCAGACCTTTAACCTGTGTGGAGTGAAGCTTTGTGTAGTGGGTGTGTGTGAAGGGAACATATGGAAGCCTCTGCTCACCTGTCACTCAAACAGATTCCCCTTGTCAACAAATCTATATGAAGAGCCAAGAATACAACCAATGCCATTAGATAAACCGACATGTTAACACAGGTGTTAAAAAGACACAAGCCAAGAACTTCAAACCACTTTCATCTGTCACGCAGCTGCAGTTTAGTTCAGGACTAAGGAAGCTGCTAGAGGAAGGGGTAGAGGAAGTAGGGAGCATGGTAAAAATGCAAGTTACTTCAACTGAAGTCCACATTTACTTATATAACAGTTATATAACGTGTGGTTTTGGGGCATTATACTTGCACAAGAAATGCAAAAAGTAGAAAAAAAAACTAGTAGACATTTGTTTACATTTAGAATACATTCATTTCTTTTACAATAAATGAATTCTTCAAGTCATTTGGACAAAGACATTTTATTTATTTTTATTTGCTTTTGTTTTGTTTTTTCTTTCAAACGTACACATTGATCTCTAGAGTTTAGGGACAGTCAATAATTTTTCTTCCTATGATTTACTCTTTCTAAATACACGTTATTAAGATGGCTGCTAATCACATCAAACTTTTTGGCTATTAAAAACTCATTTAAAAATGTTAAACATCCATCCATCCATCCATCCATCCATCCATCCGTCTGCTACATGTTCAGGCTGTTCAGTGTTGAAGAAAGCTGGACCCCAGATGGAGTACCATTTAGACATGGCACTAGTCCATCACAGGCCCAGCACAAAGAGACAGTGAACCGTGCACATGCATCTATGGCCAGTTTAGGTTGAAAAAATTTAACATGCATGACACTGGACTGTTGGAGGAATCTTTCCAGAAAAAAACTAATTCATGCTACCAAATCAGATTTGACTAAATTTACTATTTTATGTTTCATCTTGATAAAACATGCATTACGGTTAGGCATGACTGTTAGAGGTCAGTGCAGGTAAACCCAGCAGTCCTACACCATGACATATGATGTGATACACCTGTGGTCGTCCTTCTTCTCATTCAGCTCCCAATATACAGTATCACCCCCTTTCCACATGCTCATGTCAACTCATGTCCATGTGGTTCATCCATTAGCCTGTTGCTTAGTCTCCTGCGGTGACTTAGATCGAACCATAAAAATTCCATCTCTGTGTATGTGTGTTAGTGGATGGGGGAGCTTCATAGAGCTGATGCATGTGCATCATAGAATGTTCCACACCAAAATAGACTTGAATGTAAAGACAGAGCCATGAGTTGATAAAGATGGACCATGTATTGAATGTGACAATGTGAGTGTGTGACAAGCCCTTTGCTCTAATCACTCTGCTGTTTCCAGTGTCATAAAAACCTGGTATATAAACCTGATGGTGTTCAAGGGCAAGGCAATGATGACCTGGAATATCAAGTTATAACACATGCTTGTCTCTTTTAAGCCGCAGAGTGTTGATCAGTTCATTGATGCAGTGACATTTCAGCATGTAGGTCAGCTGCTAGGCCTTAGCTAATGTAACACAGCCAGTTGGATAAATAGTTATAGTATAAATAGTAAGAAACAAGACTCTTTTATTCCAAAAAGTAACTGGAAATTGGCTCCTGGCACCTTTAAATGTGATAACCTATTTCTTAATTCAAATTCTACAACTTGCAGTTGTTTCTGCTAAGAAATAGTTGAATAAACAGATATTTTTACAAGTTTGTGGATGCTAATTTAGGACCTAGAAAAAGGCTTTTTTGGGGATAGATTCTGTTAGAAAAAAAGGACAATCATTTTTCTCTTTTAACTAGTATGTCAGTGCTCTTTCAGCTCCGGTTTACTGGTACAAAAATCTGATTGTTGGTGTTTATGATAAATTATGTGCTGTATGCCAGAAATAAAAACGGCCAAATTAGTCTGCTGTTTTCAGCTCTTTTCTGAGCGTCATTGGTTTGTGAACTGCTGGTTTATTAAGTCATTTGTATAATACATTGAAGCTAAAAACTGATCCTTGACAAAATTGTGTGTCTTTGAGGACAAGTATCTATTAAATCTTTACTAATTGCAAATTATTTTTCAAACTACCACAAGCACAATGATCACAAGGAGTGCATCTAGCTAACAAGACTATGTTGACCTGTGGGAAAAATTTACTGTCTTGGCATATTATGAAGTTGTCATTCTTTGATTTGGAGCCAGCGATGCTTTGGAGCCAGTGCCTGACAGCTGATGGCTTTGTGCGTTTAAACAGTCTAGGAGTGTTAGAGGATTCAGCCAACTTTTGGGCAGTCGGTGAGATTTTTCTCATTCTAACCCACTTTTTAAAACATGAGTCAATGTGTGAAGAAAGCACAATTGTTTGTAGAAACTCTACAAACTGTCAAGCAACTCGTGCAAAACCACAAACCCACAAATATCTGAACGTTATACTGAGTGACTATTGGTCTTCCATAAAAGAATAGCCTCCTGTGACTCTTAATGGACGAAGAGGTACAGATAATGAATGAATGAATGAATGAATGATAACATAGCCTACACCATAACCTGCAGAAGACACTGTTTGGCTTGTTTCATTTGTTCAAAACCTAATAGTGAAAACAAACCTACTGAAGCTACAGAACATTTTTCTGTGGTCCTCTCATGTTTAAAGAGGCCCTGCAGATTCAGAGTTTCAGTACACTCGTATCCTGTTGTGCCAGTGGTTGTGTAACACAAAACAGCTCCTCTTACCTTCCAAAACAGAGTTTTACTGTTATGTTTCCATCATCATTTTGGCATCAGATTCAGAGTCTACATAATAACTCTCAAGGTTATTGGCCCCAACTTTTTTACAACCTGTCAGAAATCCATGCACACACATGTAAATACACTCTCTCTCTCTCACACACACACACACACTCACACACACATGACCAAGCCAAGCCAACTTTATTTATATTTATTTATATTTATATTATTTATAAAGCAGCCACTGAACAAAGTCCTGAACATAAAATAAATAAAAACAACAAAACATTAAATAATAAAAGACAAGACAATAAAATAATTAAAACAATAAAATCAATACAAAAAAAAGAAAAAGACGTGCAAGCCATATGTGGAGAACTGAGGGCACTTGTAAAGACAAATTAACTCCCTGATTCACTCAGCCTATCAAATGACATTTTGTTCCAGCCTCATCTTGAGATAGATGCCGCACTGAAATGTGGTTTATTGATAACATCAGGCCAGTCATTAGCAATGTAAAAGGCTCACTTATGTGTGCTTATTAGTGAAAACACATCAATAGAAGTTCTATCATTTTCCATCTTGAAAACAATGAGGGTAGTGTGGAAGCAGTGGAAATTATACAAAGAACTCTGCAGAGCCTACACAGGTTTTATTGTCTGTGCATGTGTGTGCATGGATGAAAATAGCTATGTAATGTGTATGAACATTAATGTAGGCTTAGGTTTACTTGTTTCAAAGACCACACCCAACATTTTCTATACTTAGATTTATTTTAAACTTACATTTTACAAATCATCACAGTTTGGTAAATTTCCATAAACAATTCAGACATTAAAACCCTGGATAATAAGATGTAAACATTATTAATTAATTTGTTAGGTAGAGGTAATAGAAACTAGCAGGTTTTACTCAGGAAAACATCATTGCTTGCTCAGTGTCTACAGCATAATAAGAATTGCCTTTTTCTGGCTTGTTGGGAGGTCTGCTTAACTCCATCTGCAAAAGGAGCAAGCGTGGTGCACATACAACAGAAACGTCCCTCCGAAGTCCTGAAAAAGTTTCACAAATAATTGTCTCTGATAAAAATTTGAAGATGATTTTTGCTTTGTGCCTTTTAAATTAACCACTTTGGGTTGGTAAAGCGCAGAATAGTACATGAATGAATTCAGTCCTTGAATGTGTGGCTTCTCAACACCTTTACACACCATAACATGATGATACATGTTGTTGAACTGCACTTCTTTTAGAGATCAGATTTTCTGAGCTAATATCATCTCTCTTGTACAATTTCTACAAGATCACATTGACAGCTCTTCTATTTTTATTTATTTATTTATTTTATTTATTTATATATCATTCATGACCAATTCAGTTCATTGTAGATTAATTCCACTGACACCTTATTAATTGTTCATATTCATGCATTCATGCAGCACTTTGGTCCACTGTGGTTGTTTTAAAGTGCTTCATAAATAAAGTTGGACTGGATTGGATGCAACATGTGCTAGCCTCAAATTGTGTGGGTTGTTAAATAACAGGGTCCAGTTAGGACTGTGGTGTGTATTTAAACAAAAGAAAAAAAGAATTTGAATAAAAAAAAATAAATAAACAGTGATACTAGCGGTAAAACAAGGGGAGCAGAACAGTTTATGTAGCAAAATGCTGATCTGTCATCTGACAGCACATGTATGCCCAAAAATGCTTGTACATATGAACATGAAGAAGGTACATAAATCATGCTGACATGCACACATGTATGAAAAATGTGAATATATGGTCAGTCACTATGAAGTCAAAGATTTTTCTACCTCCAGCTTTCTGCTCCTGTCAGTGTTTGTAGACCCTGTGTGTGTGAGACATGTCAGTTAGTCAGCATGTTTTTACCAACTTTTGTAATAATTTCACTGACTATGCTTTAAATTCAGTGAATAGCAAAACTCATGTCATCCCAGAGTCAAGTTTCCAACTCTTCTGATTGGGGCTGCAGTCAATCAGCAAGTACTGCAGAGTCCTTTGACCCGGTGATTGTAGCCTTTTCCACTGAAGAGTAAAGCCTGATGTCAATGGGTGTTTGTAGTTTCTTTTGTGGGGTAACAGACTTTATTGTGAGCTCAAGTCCTGACCCCTGTATTGTATTTGAGCACACAGACAAAACTTCCTTTCACACACAGCCAGGCCAAGTTAAAACGGTGGATCTAAGCATCAAAGCATTCCAGCTGGAGAATCTCAGGTCTAAAACAGATGATTAAATCACCCTTTCATTAGCAGACAAAGGCCACTGCTCTGCACTGACCAGTTTAACATGTTTGCACTAAAATTAGATAATTAAATACATAATATTATATAACTATTGCTTTTCAAAAGGGCTCTAAAATATACTGGGAAAAATAATAATAGTTTTTCTTCTCTGTATCTGTCAAAGTTACCAAAAGTGAGAAGCATTATGAACCTTAAAACACTCCAGATATGTAATTTAAGTGATATTCTGCTTTTAACCAAGACAAAAAAAATTCATTATATCTAAACAAATTAACTGAGGAAGTTTTTTTTATTTAAAACAATATCATGAAAGAATTCCTGCCAATTCTGAAGTGTAACATACAGTAATACCTGTTCGATTCTGTAACACCTGTTAAGCTGTTTTTCATTTGTGCGCACACTACATAAAAAGTATAGTGAACTTGACCCTTTTTCCCATTAAAATAATGCTTTCTTATTTTATCCAGACATGTTTATAGTCACAGCAGGAACTTAAAATCACATCCTCATGCTTGAACAGTTCTCTTGCTGTAAAGTAGTATATGATATGTGCAGGGGAACATTTTGGCAAGAAGACACAGTTGGTTTATTTTGGTTTGAGGAATCAGTGGTCATATGGCTTTCAGGTAAGCCAACATCCCTATAAAATCTGATGGGTACTACCTGCTTTAAAACACTGGATAAAGTTGTGCTTTCGAATTTACAGGATACCCTAAGGACACTGAGGAGCTACTGAACGTCCAAAGAGATGCCGCCTAAATTCCCAACCAGTTATCTCAAAGTTTGTTGCAGGATTGTTTATTTTTTTCTGACAAACCTGTTTAAACTGGCCGAGAAGCGGTTAAATCCAGGTTTTCAATGTTTTGCTGTAGGCATTTCTCCAACATAGATTTCATGTTTCATTCAACAGGAATTAAAATTTCACAGTCAAAAGGAAAGCACATGTTCACTCACACATCAAATAATTTAAAACTGCACTGCTAGACACGTGATACACTCAGACATTCAAACACTCAGATGTCAAGCAGATTTGAAACTGAGGGTTGCACGCATGCATATTTTATCACAACTACAGCACATTTCATAGAAGGATTGAGTCCATGGAAGCACACACTGTCAAAACACAGGTAGGGTTAATTGAAAATGAGCAACAAAGTGCTGGTTTCTTCAAATAATGGGCAGATCAGCTATTTTAGATTTTTTTTTTATAAGAAAAAAGATGACAGGTAGGCCTGCATTCTTATTTTAGAAACAACACAGATCTTGTGATGTTGTGTTTTTCAGAGCTGACAGTCTGAAAAGCCTATGCAGTCTGCTACAAGGCAACTGTACTGAGCATGCTCAGTAAAAACACAAAGCAGGGATGATGAATGAACAGATATAGAGAAATAATCAACTTTAATGCATGCTTGTGAAGAGATGGGAGCATATTCAGTGCTGTAAAGCTCATTTACATCCATGGAGTGACATTTATATATCACACGTGGGCCTGTTAGTAAGTACAGATGGAAGCTATACATGACAGAGCCATCAATCCTGTTATGTAACACAGCCACATGACTTCAACCAGCAACAACCTCACATGCAGTGTTATAGCATCAACTGTCTCTGCCATGATGTAGAACATGTGAACTGCCATCTCTCAGCTCCACCAATCCTGAAGCTTTGACCTCAATAAACCCATCAGCTGGCATCTCCTCTGACCAGTGAGGAGCTGCTTGTGAATGGCTCACAAGCCTGCAGTGGCAATAAATTTTCAGGTGCTGAGAGTCCTGGTGGTGGAAACTGGATGAAGTTGCACAGTTTACAATCAGCATCCATATGGAGCACCACATGCTTGTGCAACGCCTCTTACAAAACAGAGTCTCTCAGATGTCCATCCCCACCTGTCTTCAAATGTTCCCTCCAAAATTAACCTGCACTGACCTGATTTGTGTTGCTAAAGAGGAGAAGGGGGTTGCTGCAATGGAAAGATTAGATGTGGGGATTCGGTGAGCTGAAGGAATGACATGAGAGGATTAGAAACTAAGAGCTATCATTCAACTATGAATTGTCTTTATAGCAGTCTTGGGTGTGAAGCTCTGGAACAGCTACTGGTGTAACTGGAACTTTGTCAGGTGTTGTGTGGTGCACATGACAGAAAAGGAAATGAGGAAAAGGGTGCTGAAAGAGATAGTGGTAAACAGAGTAGTGCAGCTGTTTGTTTGGACCCAAGCAACACGTGTGGCAGCTAAAAACACTTTTGTTTAATAAAAGATAAGTTCAAAGAATTGCTTTACTGTGTACACTGAATCCACACTCCAGCATGCAACCTCACAAATAAAACTCCATAAAGCTGCAGTTATAAGCTGCTGACACAGTGAAAATACATTAACAGTTACATAGTGTAACCGGTGAGGAGCTTAGCTCTTAGTTTACTCTGACTCAGCAGCTGGAAGTCCAGCAATGTAAAACTCCAGGAAAGTCTGTGATTAACTCTAGAGCACAAAAACATGCAAAGGTTAACCTAAAGTATTAAACATATAGCTTCTAAACTTTGCATTCAGTATGTCTTGTATGTATGTGGTACGACAGAAGCCAAAATTCCTCAACCTGCCATAGAAGTATTAGGAAATTCTGAAAGAACTACGACAGAAAAATAAACCTGGCTCAAATTGCCCCCACGAGGTAATAAATTACCAATAGTGAATCATGAATTTGTGAATATGTGACTGCGAAGAAGACACAAGAAAAAAATGCTCAGACATTAATTGTAGGAAAAAAAATCCAAAGTAGTCTCTTTTTTTACATGTTTTGTTTTGTAAATGACTGGTTGTTGCTTTATTGTTCAGCCCTTCGGTCAACATATATGTATATATTGATATATTGAAACACTGAATCAATCAAACAGCAGAGAAAGTCAAGCTGAAGAAGAATTGTTTTGTATGGCTCAGAAAAAGACTCTGGAGCAAAGATGGAAAAACAAAAGAGAAAACGAGTAAATTAAGTTTTAAGTCATGTCACAGCTTAGATAATGTTCTGTTTAACCCTGAAAAAAGGCCCCAAGACATGCCCTTGAGGTGACATATGTCAAGACCTAACAAGTTGGGAAAGGTGATCCATCCTAGAATGCCAAACCCTTGGTTCAGCTAATGCTAAGGAAAAAAAAACAGAAGGGAAGTAACAGGTTACAGGAAATTAATGTGGACAACCTGCCAGAGGTTTCCCATAAATCTCCTCTGCAGTCATTTGTCGGCATTAATAAATTAAATCCTGCACTTAAAACTCTTAAACAGATTAAGTGCTTCCATTTTCATAACAAAAAATCTCTGGAAACACCTTTTATGCACTAAAGTGTACCATCTCTGAAGCCTCTAATGACAGATATAACTCTATAAGGGCAACAAAGAAGAGAGGATGCAGCATTTAAAAGGCAGGGAGTGAGTCCATAATTCCCAAACCACTGCCTATTTCCAGCTCAAGCTCCCACAGTGGCTGGTATTCTCACAAGCATTCCCCATCATTACAGACAGGAAATCAGCAGCTCAGTGTCCCTGCTCTGCTCATACAGAGGCTCAGTAAAAACTGTGCCCATCAAAACCATGAAGGGGTAAAAAACAACTTTCTCAGGCTGCGGATTCTGATCAACAAAGGCAGCAGTCTGAGCCAAGATCGAAAGCTTTCAAAAGGGATTTATTGGTGAGGAAAAGCTTTTCAACTAGGTGTCATAATTCTTCAAATATGTTGAGTTACAACTGATAAATAAATAACCTTTTTAATTCAAGGCCAAACAATCTGTCCTTTTGGAAAAGATTATGTTGATGTGCAATGCAGACTGTCAAATGTTTCATGACAGGTTTATCTAACATGGTTAAATAGTTGTGGTTCACCACGTCACTGAGCTTCATGCTCAAACATCTATTTAGGTTTTGTCAATGACTCAGCATTCTTGTACGTTTTGTTATGAAATACGGAAAAAGAAAAAGAAACCCTGCAAGTATTAAAAAAAATGCCAGTGATTTGGTTTGAGAGAGACAAGATTTACAGGAAGTAGTTTAAGGATGTGTCAAAAGCAGAAGTGGTTTTAAGAGGAAAAAAAATTAAATAAAGTTAGATGATGTAACTTAGAAGCAATGCAAATAACATAAAAACTAAATGTTGATGTATTTTTGCTGCATCAAATCTTAAGTCAAAATCAAACTTTCTTTTAAAGGCTGAATAATTGGGATTTTTTTCCTTTCAAATAATTTAAAATGTTCTCATTTGCTGCGAGGGATAAAAGGAGGCTTCCCTATAAACAATCTGTCTTCTACATCAACAATGTTTTTGTCAAGTTTTTCTCCTTCAAAATAAGAGTTCCATGCTGGAATAACTTGGGTGCACTGTGTAGCTCTTTCCAACTTCCTGGTTCCCTAACCAATCATATACGACTCCCCACGGTTGCCTAACAACAAGGCAGCCTTTGGTATTTTATGTTGGTAAAAGAGCAGCAGCGTGCAGGTATGGAAGCTAGTAAAAGAAGCGGACCAGAAATAGTTTCAGAAAAACCTAAAAAGCCTCGGCATCCTGCTAAAAAAGCAAGCTGGTTGGTTTTGATAAAAATTGCTCTTTGGGGTTAGTGCTGAAGACCCTAAAAAAGTGAAGGAAAAATGTTGAGCTCATAAATAGATAAACAAATAGCCTTTGAATCCAGAGATAAGCAGCTTTACAGCAAATCCCAACAAAATGGGGGGCATAGGGAGATAGGGAGGGAAAAAATATGTTTGATCAAGAGACACAGATCCTGGCGCCTTACATCACTTACACAGCAGGTTAAAGGGCTAACAGACAGACACAGCTACAATCATTGAACAGCATTTAAAATTGGACTTTTTTTCACTTAAAAGATTTCACCTAAAATATTTCAAATGCGTGGTTCAGTTTTAGAAATACTGACAAATAGAAGTTGTTTATTTGAAGAGTGAAGGGTTTAAAGTAGCAGCAGATGATGGATGCTGATGCTGCACTTCAAGCCAGTAATGTCCAGGATCTGAGACAGCATGCTCACTGCAGTCTGCACATTTAAAAGCAGTCACAACAGTGACTCCCTGTGCAGCGGCCAACCCAGAGTTAACCCCCACATCCAGCACATGCTTCAGCCAGGCACGTGCACACTGACATCTCTTCAGCTTGACTCCACCAGGGATGCTTTTAGCGACCCGATGTGATCATCATGTCATCTGCACCTGTTTTTCCTGGCTTTCTTTTGTTTTTTTGTTTTGTTTGTTTGTTTGTTTGTTTTTTAATAGCTGGGGGGGGGGTTGGTTTTGTTTGTTTGTTTGTTTGTTTTGTATTCTGCAAAATGGGTGACCCACAAGCCATATGTTGTTTTTATATGTCAGTTGAAATAGCAGTAAACTGTTGTTTACACCAGCTGCAATAATACAGTGGGATTTTCACTGAGTGTATTTTGGGATGTCTTAAGCTGCCATTAGAAATGTTTTCTGTTTCCATACATCTTAAATTACTTCTTTTTTTCTTGATTTTGATATGACAATTGAAAAAAAATAATGCTGTTAAAAATTAAACTGGATTTAGGAATAAAAAATTCAGAAGACGTGAAATACTCCACATATCTTTCATTAAGACCTGAGCTGGACATATGTCTCTTAAATGGAGAGACAAACACTTGTTTCCATATTAATAAAGCATGTTTCTTCTTTGTCATCATCAGTCAGTAACTGCACACTCATCATGCGCTCATGTGGACTTGGAAAGTGTCACGTTTTTCTTAAAATACCCCAAAAAAAAACAATCCAAAAACGTTTAGAACTGAAAGCAGCTAAATTTCTTGACCTGAAGGTGAAAGTGATCCTGAACTAATTTGTGGTGTATTTCACATTTCCACTCAAGATGATTGACTGTAAAAAATAAATATAAAAAAAATCATGCACAGAACAGACTTTGTTCTCAAGTTTATTTCAAACATAAAGCAGCAGTAAAACAAGAAATATCCTTATAACCATGTGGGGGAGCCAATTACGCTCAGGCGCTCCCCCCATATGGAAGACATTCGGTATTTATTGATATAAAATAAAAACTCCATCAGCTTTACATTTATCAACCAAAACAATATTTCCTCACAACTGTGCAACTTGTTTTAAACCAACATACATGGAAGGGCAGCAACCTGCACCCCCACAAAAGATACAGTACAATGATTTTTATTGCAAGTTGAGAATATTGATCATAAGTGCTTGTTTTAGATGACAGTGAATGAATAAATGAAACAATCAGAGAATGAGCATCAGTCTTGTTTGCGCCTGCTGCAGCTTTGAATTCAACCCAGTCGTTCTTGCCTAAAGCACTTTTGCTCAAAACGTCTACAAAAACTTCTCTTACTCAGCTTCATTTAATTTTTCTTTATACCATTTGAGTATCTTTGTGTTGAAATACACACTGATCCTCCCATCCGCATTCCTCACCAATGACCTTATCCCCATCCTTTTGTCTCCATGGCTCAGAACCAGGCCGATTATTATGACGCGTCACCGGTTAACCAATAGGCGCTCTTGGTTAGGGGTTATGTCCTCACACTGGCATCACTGAGACACCAAAGTGAGGATTTTTTTTACCCAATGACATGCAAGGGTTATAGAACGAGGAGGGGCTTGTGGCGTGGGCAGAGGGGGCACGTGGTGCCCAACGAGTTCTAGGACTGTCACTGGGAATCACATCAGCCTCTGAGCAGCCATGCATACGTTCTAAACCCAATGCCCTGCAAAAGACAGACAATGTGCAAAGAAGCACTGAAAAATTCTCTGAAAAACGTTTAAATTTAGATCCTGATGACCATATGAGGAAGTTACAGTGATATCCAAAGGGTGATCAATGATCTAACGTAAAATCTTCCTTCGTTTCATTAGAAGCTCACACTATAATCCAAGGTTGAGTAGAGGAGAACAGCGCTTCTTGAAACTAAAGATTTTAACATCGCCAACTTTCTTCTAACATGCATGCTGCCATCATTTAAAAAAAAAAAAAAATGCTGCATCACTCAGGAGACAGAACGCGTGCAACAGACTAACCACATCCTGTTGCGTGCAGACGACGCCACAGAATATTCTGATGCAGGAAATATTTCTGCTCTGCAGCGTGTGCCAACCTCAGGACTGTACGAACCCAGCTCGGATTGTTTCAACTCAAAATATCAAAACATCCACTGTACATCTCTTTCAAAATATTCACAGCTTTATTAAATCATTACAAAAGAAAGATACATTCATCCATCAATAAAAACAAGAATCATGAATTTTCTTTGATTAAAAGATCGGCACGCACATGCATTTCAGTAAAGTTAAATGTTTGCATTATTAGTAGATCCTGCATGAACATAATCACACAAACAAGACTTTATAGGATTGTTAAAACAAGGAAATCACAAAACAAAAAACAGTGAGTAGTTCGAAGTCCCTTTGCAGATCCACTGTTGCATTTTCAAAGGTTTCAGCAGTTTTGTGCAAATATTCACCTGACAGATACAGTTCACATGTATATATATTGATGAATGAATACAGCTACTGATCTGATCGGAAGGTTCTGAAAGGTTCTCTTGGAGCAAAGCAAAAATCCTAAAAGAAAAAAAAAAAAATATGGGTAAATCTAACTTTTCATCCCCTTTTCAATGTGGGTCTGCCATCACTTCATTACAAGATACAGCTCAGTTGCAGTCAGCCTTCCTAAAAAAAAAAAAAAAAAAAAAAAGTTTTAACTGTTCCTTTAATTGAACCCTTTTTGGACACATTTCACAGTTGAGGTTTTACACCTTTTTATAGCTAAGAACAGTATTGATGGCATCTTGCAAGCATGTACCTTTATAATGACTAATGTTCAGACCCAGTTGGCAGTCAGCTGGTTTCAAATAACCCACCCAAACCAGTTAATAAAACCAGTCCTCTCCACGACCCAGAGTGAGCCATTCCCCCCGCAAACCCCTGAAGGCCCTGGTGACAAAGCATAGAAAACAGGGAGCAGCAGCCCTGAAAGCTCTGCCTGAGTGTGACTGAGGTGAGAAAAGTGCGATCTGAGAGACGTCGCCATGTCTCCACTGCTGCTTGCTCACTCCACCTCCTCCGCTACTCATTGGTTCATCCATGGTCTCCAGAATCGGAGCAGTCAAGTCTATTCAGGGTGTGGGTTCAGCAGCATGGACCTTCTCCGTCATTTGTTTGGCACTGTAGTAGGACAAACTCAGGCCCATGATGGCCAGCATCATGGCTATCTGGTTGACAGCACGGTCTTGTGGCTGTGTTTGCACCTCACCGGCAACTTGCCTCTGCAGAGACAGGGGGAGAGGGGGGACAAAAGATAAAAGGTCAGAGGTCAGGCTAATTCTTCTCTGGGTCAACAGATGTTTAACTCTGATTAGTTAGACAGCAAACTCCAACACGTGTGACTAAAGCTCTGCTGCTCTGCCATGTGACCAAAACTCTGGCAACAGCCAGTAAAAAAAAAAAAATTAGAAAGAGAAAATATTTTAGAAAAAATAAGTTGAACATTATGTCCTGCACATGGTAGTGTATGTGAAAAACTAAACTATTGTATTAAAACGCGAAGAAATAGGTCATGCCTACGACTGCCAATTTAGCAGCTCAGACAACTGAGACAGCTGCAAGATACAAATTCTTTTAAAGACAGAATATCTGATGCTACAGGAGATAAGACGTGACTAATATTGATAGAAGGTGACCTATAAAATGCCAACATGCCTCACCGTTAGCACTATGTTCACAGCCACGTAGCTTCAAAATGAATGTAAGGAAGGTGTTCTCTACATGTATGTGGAACGTGTACAGCATGTTTAATTATCTACAGAAATCTTAAAAATAAATAAATAGGTAAAACCCTGAACACTGAATCTGTGTTGGATCATTTTATATCAGTGTTTATGACAATTACTTAGCATTAAAGCACATTTTCTGTTGTGCCAATGTGTCAAATACTTTTCTTTATAATGGTCAGCCATGTGCAGGAACACACCTTTCTTTCTACATTAGTATAAATGTGTGAATAATAACTTCCACACAATAGATGCAACATATGCATTGGCAGTAATCTTGAGTGGATTATAATGACAGGAGGGACAAAAGAGGAAGAGAGGAAATTATATCACAATGATTAGCGTCACCCCTAATTATGTTATGATGAAAGCAAACCGTGGGTCTCAACAGCACGAGGGCGCGTTGGACAAAGCTGTTCAGCTAAGCAAAGAGTGAGGACCACGATGGCAAGTTGGCTGCAAGTATATGACTTGTCAAAAGTGAAAGTGCAACCTGTAAAGCTTTTCTAACCAAAAGCTTCAACTCTACATTCCTCCTACAGTGGCGGAGTGGTGGAGATTAGAGACAATGTGCTAGCACCGTGCATCGCAATTATTTCTGCAAGTCGCAGTTTTAAACGTTGGGATTAGTATTCCTATGCAGTTCAGCGTTGATTTGTAAAGTGTGGTCCACATTCACAAACCTGGAGGAGGCGGAAGTATCCAGGTGTCAGTCTGCCCAGTCTGATGATCATAGTCGCTGATGTGGGGGGGCTCGAAGCCGAGGGAGGTGCTGGAGTTGTTAAAGGCCTACAAGAAAACAGAGATATGAAGCATGAAAATGGTAAAATGTTCTTTGTCTTTGGTTTAAAGGATGCATCATGAAAAAAGGTGCTACTGAGGTTTTTCAAGCAAAATTTTAAAGCAAATTACCACTGCCAAAAGAAGACGAGAATACCGCCTTGCACAGACTTGCAACAAAAACATCTGCATGAGGTAAAGGGGGGGAATCCCTAGCCTTAAACCATGGCGCAAAACCTCACGTAGTATGGATCACATATGATCGACACATAGACAAACCCTGCATGTTCTCTGGAATCCTTTCCTCTTTGCACACGTTGTTCATTTCACACTTTTAAAAATCGGGAAGACCCCTAATCTGCTTTAACCCTCCCCCCACAACCCTCACTACTGCATTATTAAATTATCATGTCTAAACCAGAACAACAGATCCTCTATTCATGCTGCGTCATCAACTGAAACAGCAAAGAGAGAAGATTTCATAGCTTCGCACATCATTAATCTCATCTTTTAGACATGGTGTGATGATGCTTTACACAGCTGGACAAAGATGGTCCAGATCCAAGGAAAAAGAGATGGAGAAATGTCTGTCCAACTATGACCAAAGGTGCAAAATTAACATTTTAAATAACTGTGTGCAACAGGAGAAGGCTTGTTTTAAAGCATCCATGCACAACATTTTGTGCATTTAATACAAGCCAAATGTTTGCTTCACACAAAGAACACGGAAGCCACTTTTACTTAGGGATGCATTTATAATAAGTTCCAGGAAGTTTAGGTAGGATTTCTGAGGAGAGGTTAAAACATATTTGAAGAATCAATGTGCCAACCTGGTTGGAGTTACATCACCTTACGACAAAAATTTAGTCAATCCAAGCTTTAAAAGTAACTCCTTATGTAAAACGTTGCTCGTGATAACATTTGGGGATTTCTCACCTTCCGCAAAAAGGAAGAAAATATCCGTCCGACTGGCCAGGGGGACCTTCGACTTCCCCTGATACTAAAAATCCTAACAGATGTCAGACCAGAATGAACTTGAACTAGTGAGAGCTTCTGCGCTTCGCCTTTTTATACAACCCTGCTCTTGCCCAACCAGATCTCCAGGCTTTCCTACAGCGCACGCCCACTTCCCCAACACATACACACCGCTGTCCAAACGCATTACTCTCAGTGGGTTGCTTTCCAAACACACCCTTTCCACCTCCTTCCAAAACAAAAAAACTGTCAGATATGATCTTGACCCATCAAGCTAACACAAGGTGAATGGATTAATAAAAGAAAAACAAAATAAAAATGGCAAGAAAACAGACTTTCAGAGCTTGTATGTCATCATATGAGGTTATATAACCATCCTGATGCGAGCATTTAATCTCAAACTGGGGAAGGAATTTAATAAACGCCATGATGCTGCATTAGGAAAAAGAAAACACTGGACGTTGACTTAACTAATTTGAATTTAGTTTTAAGTCCTGTGGCCATGTTGTGTAACTAATTTCCATTTCACTGAGCACTTAGTCCTATAGAGTGAAACCAGGCTTGTGTTTACAGTCATGCAACCCGAGTCCTCAGTATGAGATCCAGGGGGTCTGAACCCATTTTTAAAAAGCTCTGGGTCTGAAGTCATGCTGCAAACACAGAATAGATCCATTTCCTACAGAGAAGAACGTCATACATGTGATATGATACAAGTCACACCTTGTGCAAACACTACAAAAAATCAAAGAACTGAAGACTAATCGCAAATGAAAATCATTATAGGAAGTCTGATTAAGAGATTAGGTCCAGTGACACTCAACATGTCTACATCAGCAGCAATAATCCAATATAAGTATTGTTCTATTGATTTAAGCACAATGAGAGATAAAGAAGGCTCAGTGTGTCAGATCTGAGCATTTCTGCTTGTTTACAGATGGATTATGAGGCAAATATTCAGCTGCACAACCATGTTTGGTACAACTGACCTAAAAAGTGAATTCACCTAAACTCCAAAAAGCTTCTTCACTTGTGTTTTACTGGAATACCAAAACTATGGTAATGTTTGATATCCAGGATCTTTCTCCTACAAAGAAAATGTTTGATTCCTCATGGGGGTCTTTGATGAGAAGTACGTGGCGAGCTTTGCTCATGCTAACATGTAGAACCTTCACATCAGCTCAGGTATCAAGTGTGGTCAACTTATAATGGAAACAGCTACACTGTACCATACATACTGTTCTGTTAACAGTATGTATGGCACGAAGCCACAGATTGTAAGGCCACATGTGCATTACTTTTCCTGTGTCTAAAGGACAAAATTTAAAAAAAGTCTCGTGTCTGAATGACTGACACCATCTCAGCTTAACTAAAGCTGTTTTCACTCTAACTGCAGAGCTGTTCAGGCGAATGTGCAGATATTTCTGGACATTTTCCTGCACTTGCTGGCTGCACATTTACTCCACAAGTGTCAGATTTTTTGCTGGAAATGTGGCGTCAGTGTTAAATGTGAAGGAGGGTGAGCAGAGAGGCGTCTGTCTAGAGCAAAAAGGAGAAAGAACATGAGGTAATTTAAGGTAGAGTAATGTGAGCGTAAAAGGGATGTTCCTGCTGTACCCAAGAACCTGGCTCAAACTGGTATCTCTTTGTTAAAGACATACAACAGAACTTTTGAAATTTTCCCAGTGATGCGCCCCCTATCGATAACTAATTCAGCATAAATCCTCATCCTACCTATACTGTGAGCTCTCTCCAGCCTGTAAAAGACAGTTTTGTCTCATTAGGATTATGACAACCCTATATCATACTGCGTTTAAAAATCAAGCAGACCAAACCACCCGGCCAACATCACACAGTTGCACTAGGAGGTTAATGCCCCAGAACCACCACCAACAAGGAGGAAGAAGAAAATCTGGCTCGTTGATTTGCTAGGTCAGAAATGGCTCATGAACCACAACAATGGAGCATCACCAAGTTTCTTCCGTCTTGCAGTTTTTACTTGTTTAAATCTAATATGATCTTCAGCAGAATGTGTTGAGTATGAGCAGCAGGAGAGGCAGCAAGCTAGCCAACATGTTGCGCTATGACACGTCCTACATCACTTCCTCTATTTGATGCACCGGAAGGTTCATTTGCTTTCACTTGCAAGGGAATTGATCACCATTGTCAAGGTGACCAGAGCACACAGCTCTAAAAACATACAATTCATTGAAGGGGACTAGGGTTTGCTTAAAGCCAACCACACAGCGCTACTGTGAATGCATCCCAAGAGTCAGTTTACTCATTCACATCAGCGTGCCAAATGTATAGCGGTTGTGTAAAAAGTTACTGATGGAGGATGGAAGCAGCTGAAAACATCACTGTTCTATATGTATCAGTTTATTGAACAATTGAACACATAGCCAGGTTAGGGTTTATTGATGTTTAGGGAACAGCATGTCAACAAGTGGACAGACATAATGATATTCATCACATCTGAAGACACCTCTTCCACAGCAAAAGACAAGGACTTTCACTTAGGTAAATTTAAATTAAAAAAAAATCCAGAAAAATAACTTAAAATCCCATCTATGATTAAATAAGTGCATTTAAAAAAATATATATCCCTCCTGTTGATTGGTACTGAAGCAAAAAGCAAAGCTCCTGATTTACCAGTCGATCTGGTTCTTGCCCTCACCTATGATCACGAGCTGTGGGCAGTAACTTAAAGAACAAGACTGCAGATACAAATCATATTCCTCTGCAGTGTCTGGGGTCTCCCTTAGAGATAGGATGAAAAGCTCAGTAATCCGGGAGGGGCTCAGAGTAGAACTGCTGCTCCACCACATGGAATTGAACTGGATGAAGTGGCTCAGGCATCTGGTCAGGATGCCTCCTGAACACGATGGAGGGACTAGTTCTTCTAGCTGGGAACCTCGGGATCCCCCAGACAAGTTGGAAGAAGTGGTTCCAGAAAGGAAGTCTGGGCTTCCCTGCTTAGGCTGCTGCCCCAGCGACCCAACCTCAGATGAGTTGTAAAAAGTTGATGGATGGACTAAATAAACATGAATTCTATATTTGCACTTTGAGCCCAAACTAGCAAGCAAATTTGCTCTTAAAAGAACTTTTACAAAAAGAAGAGAAGCAGTTTCTGTAGCAGAAGGGTGGAAAATGTACAGCAGACAACTATACATTTTATTGTTTACTGACCTATTGGGTCAACAAAAAGAACAAAGCGAGGCAAAGAGGGTGAAAAAAAACTCCCTGAAACAAAGTGCACCTTTATTTACCATGGATAACTTGCTTCAATTAACTAACTTAATAAATAAATAAATAAATAAAAAGACAAAGCATATCTGAAGTCAAGTTTTGGTCCAAATTCCCTGCTTTAATATCCAAAACATTGTTATTTCAACTGTGGCAATACTTCATGACTTTTAATTCATCATCATGTGATTTATATGATGAGCTTATTTTACACTAAAAACTGCTGAATTCAGATTTCTGTATATATTTTTAAAAAAATGTACACAACACCAACACGTTCAGGGGACATCAAATTGATGGCAAGTTGAGCATGTATGGGAAGCAGTTTCAGACATCTTATTAATCTGTGCTTACCAATTCAAACTATTGTTTCCATGTCTAAAAAAATAGTAAAATATAGAAAAGATTTATATAAATATATAATAATAGTCAAATATAGATAACAGACTAAATTGTTTTTTAAAAAAATGGAGAAAGGGAGAAAAATCTCAAAGGGGTTTAATTAATCCATAATTTACCTAAAACCTTCAATTTTTATAAACCTTAACAACACCAATTAATGCAAGTAGCCTTTCACACACACATTGGACCCATACATATTTTTGGGTACATTGTGTACTTTACACCGAGCAGCCAATGAAATGCCATCAACACTCCTTTCATCCCGCCTTTACTCCTCCTCCACATGTCACTTTCTGCTCCCCTGCTGAGCCTCATCCCCCCTCCAGTGAGCGTGGATAATAGGCGTGTTAAAGATGGAGACATCTGCGACTGTAGCGCAACTATTGACCAAGTCGAAATACTCTGCCCATACAAAAGCCACACAAGATTACATCATCATCGTTAATTTGGCTGTCTTGTCATGGGAGGTGTTCCACAGTGCAGACTGGGCATCTCCCATATTCATGACTATGGTATGTCCTGTGTTGGACTTGATGGGCTTCACCTATGCATAAGCTCTTGGGATGAGATCCACTGAGAGAAAAATAAATAAATAACCCATCTTACAAGGCTCATTGAGATGTCTCAAATCCCCAGTCCTCTACAATAAAAAGCCTTGAGTAACCAACATAAATCACATCTATTAAACCACAAAAATCCCCCATACTTGTCAAGATCTGAAAACAGCAAAACACTACAATTCATTAGACATTTCAGTTTCCCAAGAAAATTAAATCCCAAACTCATCTGATAAATCATGTCGTAGCTTATCGTTTTATTTACAACTGGTCAACAAACCAAGCAAGAGGCAAATAGGGAAACTAAAACCCATTTTAAATCACAGCATAGCTCATTTTGATAGATTTTTCCAGTAGCAGAAAGGTGTTGTTGACAGTAACACAAGTCACAGCCTCCATTCTGAGCACCAAACTTTGAAGACAACATGGCTGACTTGCGTAACTTGGGAAAAAGTTGAGTTTAGATAAGTCTCACAGTGAAGGACTTTAAAAAAAAAAACATCACAAAAGCCAGATCTCAAGTTAAGTAGTATTAAGTTAAACTGCTTGACAATCTGCTGTAAAGTCACCCACTAAGCCGACACAAGTGTGAATCCAATTAAAAGGAGGAAAAGGTGACCAGAAGGTCTGAACTCTAAAGCAGACCTGTGATTAAATCAATAAGAGCATTTAAAAAGGAAACATTTTCCTGCTGGTAATCTAATTTAAAGAAATATTATATTCAAGTGTACTGGGCTCAAGCTAGCAAAACTTCCAAGAAACTGGCCTTTAAGAAGAGGAGTAGCGTGTTCGCCCATTTACTACAGGGTACAAAATGTACAGAAGTCATGCCAAAGACACAAAGAGTCTGCAAATGACGCCTCACAAGTAGAAATGAACAAGATATTAAATGCACATAACATTTTTAGATGCAAGCTCCATTATTTGCAGGAACTTTAGGGGTAAAAAAAAAAAAAAAAAAAAAAAGCACCTTAACAAGATGTTTTTTTCTTGGATTTCACACTCAATTCCTCCCTCATTACCTATGAAAACGTGTGTGGGGGTGTGTGTAATATATACACACACACACACACATTAGTATCTCTTCTGCCTTAACTAAAAAGGGACAAGACATTCCTGGTTTTATCCGTCATGTACAACTTGTTCCAAGAAAAAAAAAGTACAAATATCTTTCAAAAAGTGGCATTTATGTTCAAGTAATCTAAAATAATCTAAAATAAACTTATCAAATTCTTATTTTGGTGTGTCAATTGATCCTATTGTGGCAATCATTCACAGGCGACTCTCAGCTGTTGCTTTCTGTGATGGCTTGCCCTTTAAATTCGCTGACATTAGATTTATTTCTCAGTGATGAGCATTATATTCTACAAACGCACCACTTTTTCTCAGTAATACTTATGCAACTTCACAAGATCTCAACTTTAAACAGATCGTGACTAATCGCCGTTTTAAAGATATACAAAGTTCTTTTTAAATGAGCAGTTTAACTTTTAAGAGCAACATTTGTTTGTGGACACGTGGTCAAAAGTCAGCGCGCATCGATTTAAGTTAGAAAATAATGATAGAATTTAAGTGACAACTAAAGCAACTTTCACTGCAGAGACGAGACGACACTTTTTTTTAAACTTAGCGCAACAAACTGCCTCATTCGTCACTTTCTTCTGCCTTAAGTGCAAAGCTGAGCGCTTACCTGCAGCTGATCGGGATGTGGGTTTTACTTTGGGGACGGCCTGTCTGCGTTTGGACGCACTGTACACTGTGTTCGTTTTGAAAAAGTCCAACATAGGAAGCCTGCACATGGTCTGTGTGGCGCGGGGGGGTGGGGCACCTCGAGCGCTGCAGCCGCGCCACGCATGCCACTGTTCATGTGAAATACATACGTGCACACACTCCCACGTTTGGATGGAATGGGCTCGTCCGATTTAATACAGGCTCGTGCCCTCTGTTAAGTAAGAGTTTCTTTGTTATGTGGGTGTGTGATGTGATAAAATACCCGGACATGCCATGAGGCAGTCATGGTTTGAACAGAAAACAAGTAAATGATTTGGGAAACTGGAACCAACATATAGGTTGCTTTCAAATGTTGACTCGGTTAAATGATAGATTTAAAATTGTACACAAGCATCGTTAACCTGGAAATCCTCGTAAATGTGTAAAAAACTGCTTAAATTAATGTCACCATTACTGCCTGAACCATCCTCGCACGAGTCATTCAGCAGCTTTTGCGATTTCATAATCTTCTTCGGCACGTGCTATGTTCAAATTTCCATTGTTATATATATATACATTTTTTTCTTTTCGCTCTGGCTTGAAATACACAATTTCAACCGCATACTTTAGATGTGTGTGGTTAAAAAGTCCCAAACACAGTGATATAGAATAGAAAAAGTATTGCTGACCCTGAACATTTGATGACATCCTAGTCGAAAATCTTAGTAAATCTTACTCAAGCTGTTGGCACAAGAAAGAAAATCTTAAAATTTCCTAATTTTTTGTGAACCTTAAAAAGTTATCGTCCGTGCTGGTTTAACAGCTCAGCTTTAAAAACACAAAAACCCACTACAGAAAGTTCTTACACACAGTAAGTCCCACCAGAGACTATAGATTTTTTAAAGGTGTTTCAATCTAAATAAATAAATAAACGAACAAATAAATACATGATTTTTTTTTACATTTTTAAAAGATAAATAACTTTGGTTTAATTTTTATAGAGCTGTAAGAGACTTATTCGAATTATAGCCTAGAAATCAGCATCATTTATTACATGTCATTTAGTCTCCTCAAACATGTATAAACTCGGCAAATGACGGAATCAGCTGTTTCAGAAGAAATGGTCTTCAATAGTCCCACTGAAATTTTTCCAGTTTGTGCAGTTCAAGCCAACAGGAGGTAAATCTGAGCAGCTGCTCAAGTTGATATAAAAGTTTTGTTTTGTTTTTTTGTTTTTCTTTTTTTTACAGTATAGTGACAACACCTTGTGGATGTGTTGTTTCTATGGAAGAATTTGCACTGCTAATATATATATATATATATATATATATATATATATAAAACTGAGCAGATGCTTTACTTTAGGTGTGTCTGGCTGCAATTGTGCAGGTTTCCAGTGTAACTCTGCTCCATCACTCCTGATTCTAATGAATGAGTCATTCTGCAGAACTTCACAGGTGGTGGGATCCATTTAATTTGAGTCAGCTGTGTTGAAAAAGGAAAACATTGAAAACCTGCAGGACTGCAGCCTTCGAGGACTTACTTTGGACACCCCAGCTTTAGATAAACACCCTCTTTCAACACAGCTTGGGGAGTAAGCATGGCATCCTACAGTATGCATGCTGCACGGTTAACCATTGTGTCTCTTCAGAGGGGTAAAGCTGTGCAGAACGGTGACCCTGTAGGAAGAACATCTTACCCCTTATGGTTTGTCTTTTTTCTTTTATTTTTTTCATTGATTCAAGCAGCAGCTAAAGGATGCACCATGAGGAGGTTTTATATCTGAGTCCTTTCTTTTGCATAGGCAAACCAAGCTGCATGTTTTACTGTGTCATCGGATTCTTCACGATCAATCCAATTGGCCAACCTCATCTGTTGGTATTTTCAGCCTTGACTTGCACAGTTTATCTTAGCTGTTGCATTTCAGCCCACCCTGCTGCCTGTACAACCCCTCACATGATGTTCTTGCTATCACCTTTCACCCAAGCTTCACTGAATGTCTGCAGTGACATAACAGTTAACTAGTGTGACAAAAGTATGTGTAGGTATGTGTAGGAAGCCCATGCAGCCCATCAAACATGGCTGAGGATGCTCCTACAGCAACTCATCTTAAGTGTTTGCGTGCTTTCTTGTTGGGCCGAAATATTCTGTCTCCTACAATTGACTTAAACAATAAATAAGAATAAAATATTTACATTTACCAGGACGATTTACAGATGCAAACATCCACTTCAAGAAGTTAAAAGTTTGAAAAAACTGCTTGACATACTGCTTCATCAGTATGAACATTGTCAGCAGGTTTTAGTCATTTATTTATCGTTGTTTTGAGGCTTTAATATGACTTTTAGACACTCAAGTATTTTTTTAAAAGCCACATATAATGTGAACAGCAACCGAACATCGTTGTGGTGAAGATGTTAATCAAGTATTGTTGCTGTGGTCAAGAATGAATTTCCCAGCTTCTTTCTTCCCTCCAAGATTTGTATTCTCACTGTTTCCTGCACATGATTGTGCTTTGCTACAATATGCCTGATCTCTGGTAATTAATTACATATCATCTACAATAAAACCCTGATGGAGAATCTGTGTATATGTATGATAAAGCAAAGTTATTATCAATAAGAGTTACTACTCTGTACTCTGGAAGTAGGGAGGCGCTGACAAAATTAACTGCATCAACTAACAAACCTTCTCCCAAAGTAGATGCAACCTGTCCATTTGTGACAGAAATAGTTCGTTAAATTTCTATTTTCTCCTTATCAGCTACTTTAGTAAATGACCTGAATAAACTGTAAAAATCTTAAACATCCTTCTTTTTTTTCTTTGTGCTTCTAAAAAGCCAGTTTCCTTGTAATCTCTTAAAGCTGTATTTAGCATTAGTTCTCTGGGCTTTCTGAAGATCTTTTCAAGTTTTTCTACGTAAACTGGTTGTTTTTTCACTCATTTTGTGTCTAGTCCTTTCATCCAAAAATTTTCAGATGAATGTTTTACTTCTCTTTGTTTGTTTGCTCAAGTCACTCAACAATCAAAGTAGCCCCATTTGAGAAGCATAACATATCATTTTGCACCAACAAGGTGATTTCTGAGTTATTGATGCTGATATATGGTGCACAACGAGTTGTTTTGATGAAACTGGACACACAGAAGATAGAAAAATAATTGGCAGATCTGACAAAAGGCTATTTACAAAAGTTCTGACATAGGATCTAAGCGGCTGATGCATCTGGCTCTTTAACTGATCCATCTATGGTCCTCTGGATCATTCATCAGAAATAATCTCTAATGTCAAGAAGTCAATAAGGAAACAGAAAGGGGTGAAATATTCCTAATGACACAAGAAGTGGACTAAACATCAGTGGCAACAGGTCTCAATTATAGAAGTGATAATCTTCCAGAGCTTGGAACTTTATTGTGTGGTGAGGTTACCTTAGCAACAAATGAAACAAAAGCAGCTGATATCCAGAGAAGAACTTTAAAATGTTGATTGAAGAGCTCTTTTTGAGGACCGCTGACAAAAATAAAAAGAAAGCTCTTCCAAGAGAGTTCAGGGTGTATTAGACTAAAGGTGGTCACACCATATTCTGACTTTCAAGTTAATTGCACATGTTTAAATAAGAAAATGCACACATTTCCTGTTAACCTGACAATATATAAAGACATGAATGATTTATTCTAAAGGATCTGATATTAGTGGAGACAAGTTCAGTCACCACTTGCTGCTTTTGTCAACAGCAAGCGTTTTTTTTAAGTGGAAATATTTAATAATGCAGACTTTTATGGAAAAGAATAGTGCAGCTCTGTAGAGGGCTTCCAGTATGTTTTATGATATGCAACTCAAATAAAAATAGAGATAATAAACATTGCATTAATACAAAAGACAAATGCGCACAAATAATTTACGTAATATCTTTACTGCCTCAAAGTTTATTGTACAACTTACATGAAAAGAAACAATGCCAGAAAAGTTACATTTGACGCACATTGTGCCTGCACAATCTTGATATAACTAACTTAAGTTACAGCAAGCAACAGCTTCAGCGATGTTTGAAACAACAAACGCGTCATATCTGACCCAGTTTCAGGCACTGGTAAAGCAGAGGGAGATCCGCTGGAGCGAAGACGCGCGTATCATCCATTTTTTTGGTGGTGCGACACTGCCCTCTGCTGGTGGTGCTGCGTAAAGAGTCCAAAAAGACTCTTTAACCCCTTTGTCTGCACAAATTACTGCAACACTTAGAGTAGAGCTGTTAGACAAATCAAGTTACTACTAAATTTGAAGTAACAGAGGACAAACCACCTAAGATAAGTGCTAATATATTAAGTGCTAGTATCTTCCCCCCCACCACTAACAACTCTGATAGGAAAGAGGCACTGATGATTTTAATCATGCAGACCTTAAGACTTTTTTTCCCACATCTACACCAGCACGTTGATTTCCTAACCAGAGGAAACAATATCATGGACTTAGTCTACACACACTCAGAAAAAAGCATACAAGGCTTCTTCCCACCGCCACATCGGAGCCTCTGACCACATTACTATCCTGCTAAAACCAGCATACAGGCCCAGGGTGAAGACCACCAAACCCCTCCTGAAGCAGGTACGTGTGTGGCCACAGGGGACTTCTTCTGCACTCCAAGACTGCTTTGACACTGTATTGTTCAAGCAAGCAGTCATACAGACATTGAGGAGTACACATTGCCACTTCCTACATCAGGAAATGCCTGGATGATGTAACCCACACACGGATCATCATCACCAGAGCTAATCAGAAGCTTTGGCTGACAGGAGAGGTCTGCAACCTGCTAAAGGGCCAGGAATGCTGCCTTCAGAGCTGGGGATGCAGCGGGGGCTGAGAACAGCAAGAGCCAACCTGTCCTGAGGCATCCCGAAAGCTCAACAGGACTGCACAAAGAGAATATCTGAACACTTTAAGGACAGCAGAGATACACAAAGCCTGTAGCAGGAGAAACAGTCAATCACAGACTCCAAACCCTCACCACAGGTCTGTGGCAGTAACATTCCTCGACTGAACAACCTCAATAGCTTTTTTGCCCGGTTTGAAGCACAGAACAGCACACGTCCGCTGAAGACCCCACCCCCACCTCATGACCAAGCTCTGCAGCCATTGTGAAGAGGACACTCTCCACCATCAACATGCCCCAGGCTGAAGGTCCAGACAACATTCCTGGACATGTGCTGAAGGTCTGTGCAGAGTAACTCAAAAATATCATCTAATCTTTAACAGTTCCCTGAGTCAGGCTGTGCTGCTTTCCACCCTGCTATCACCCACCTGGACACTAAGACTCATATGTACAAATGCTAACGCTGTAATATGGATTTAACATTTGTACATGAGTCCTTCAGCATTCGACACTATCATCCCACAACAGCTCATCATCAAACTGGACCAGCTAGGACTTACCACCGTACTGTGCAACTGGTTGCTGGACTTCCTCAATGAGAGGCCACAAGCAGTTTGGGTTAGCAACAACACCTCGAGCACCATCACACTGACCACAAGAGCCCCGCAGTGACGTGTGCTCAGTCCCCTGCTCTTCCCCCTGCTGACCCATGTCTGCACACCAACATTTAGCACCAACCACATAGTGAAGGTTGCAGATGATACGGCTGTCTCACCTCAAACAATAATGAGACAAAGTACAGAAATGAGGTCAGCCATTTGTCCATGTGGTGCAGCAAAAGCAATCTCATTTTAAATGTGGACAATACAAAAGGATATTCTTCTGGACTTCAGGAGAGGCCACACCAAACACCTCCCACTGACCATCAATGGTGCTGCTGTGGAGATCGTGAAGAGCACCGAGTTCCACACCACCGGTGAAGAAAACCCAGCAGTGCCTCTACGTCCTACGCAGACTGAAGAGAGTGAGTTCCCGCACCCATCATGTGCATCTTTTACCGAGGCACCATTGAGGGAATCCTGACCAGCTGTGTCAGTGTGTGGTTCGGAAGCTGCACAGAACAGAAAAACACTGCAGTGCATAGTGAACACAGCAGGTAAGATCACTGGTGTCTCACTTCCCCCTCTCCTTTATAAGTCCCACCTCACCCTCAAAGCAGTCGGCATCACGAGGGACTCCAGCCACCCCTTGCACAGCCTGTTCGGCCTCCTGCCTTTTGGGAGAAGGTACTGGAGCCGCTGGGCCCACTCTACCTGACTTATGAACAGCTTCACCCACCAGGCTGTCAGAAAGCTGCATTTTCTCCCCTCCCTGCCACCCAGTGAATCTAGTAACTTGTGTAAAAAAATGTAGTTACTTAAGTCTCTCACAAACTTGGGAATTAATTGTAAACATTCAACAACTTTTATCTTTCATCTATTCTGACTTTAGCTTAATTCCTGGATACTAGGACAATGGTTATGTTATAGAATCCAAACCACATCCTGCTGTTTGGTATGTCTAGAGTACATTGAATACTGTACTTGAATGAGCTGTCCTTAGGTATTAGTTCCTGACTTTGGGGGAAAAGTTAAATTAACTGAAAACTGATGGATCTCAGCTCTTCAATCACATCAAGCATTAAAGTTCTTCTGTAACTAATATCCTATTTTCTTACCTTCTCCCAGGGGAAAACCACTTCACACTTTGACAAATTGTAGACTAGCCCACATTTTAGAGGTTGAAATAAAAATCTGGAGAGAAAAACACTATTGTATGAAAACTTTGGAGAAGTAAATTATTCAACCACATGTTTATTTTTAACTGCATCTATTAAATTATTAATGCTTAAAGGTAATTCCTACATACCACCAGTATTAAATGGCACATATTTGCAAATTATACACATACATACACACAGGACCAAATAAACACTTTGGATTAAAAAAAGAAAGAAAAACTCTTCCGTTATTCAGGCTTTAAAGGGTTGAAAATATGGGACTTAAATATTTTTACATTATTCAAAACTCTGGCATAGTTTCAGATTATCTTGGACCAGGGTTCATTAGGTCTATCAAGACAACAGTACTTCACTTGTTACCGATTATCACTCCAAAATTCAAATAATTTTTTGGGGTATTAATAAATTATCTCTCAATTATCTTTAAAAAGCCTGTTTTTGCTTTCAGTTTTTAAATTGAGCAGATAAATTTCAATCAGTTTACATCAAACTGAAACATTGTTTGGGAAACTAAGTGTTTTATTGTTAAATTATAAACTCTTAAAATACTGAAATGACTCGTTTAACAAAATGCATGTTAAAGGACACATTACAACTACCTAAAATGGATGTCCCCCTTCAAAATGGAGTCTGTAGTTGGTTTGCAACGACGGTATAGAGAACCACTGCAGCGCAACGATCATCTTCATTTCCTGTTACTTAACACCGCCCATGCATAAGGAACACAGGAAGTCAACATGGACATTTTGAAAATTTTTTATTTTTTTTATTTAGGAACATTTAGATCAACCACTGAAGCCAGAAAAGCCTCTTCTTCCACTAATAGAAACATAACTTAACAGAAGTTTTCATCAGATGACCAGATTCACATCATACATGTTTTTGGGAACTATCAATCTTTTGACCTAATAACAGTAATTTTCTGTGGCATTTCAACTGACTAGATTTTAAGTCAACATACACCATGTCAAGACATTTGGTAAGAAATTGTTTCATTAGTTCAACATTAAAATGCAAGCGATAAAATGCAATATCCTATCGTCTTGCAAATTTTAATATGCTTTAGCTGCCTTATGTTTACAATTAGATTCAAAATCCAACTTAAAAATATCTATTCCTCAGCAGTTTCAAATAAAACAAAAACAAATTAGACAAACTAAAAATGCCACGTCTACACGATATGGACGGTAATCGTTTTAAAATTGATATAAAATGGATATGAATGTGAAAACAAAGTTTTGTTACATCAAGTGCAAGCCCAAAACAAACCTATAAATGACATTTGTAATATAAAACTTGGTAAAAAATACTTATTTAAAACTGTACAATCACCAAGTACACAGAGTGAGCACATCAACGGTTATTTATTTGGCTTCGGTGGCTTCGGCCTTTGGCTCCTGAAAACACAAAGAACATTTACTTTAACTGATAGAAGATTCATTACAACAAAAAACTACTATTTAAGACTTCAACTAAATGAATTATTCTTATATATGTTTTAAATAAATAATAGAGGCCTTTTCTCAAAATAGAAACAAACCTCAGCCTTGGTGTTGCCATTCTCAGCTGGCTTGGCCTTCTTTGCTTTGGGTGCCTTCTATAAAAGATGACAACAGTTTAAAGCCCAGTTACTGGTGAACGCATATCACACATATATTTAAGTAAATACCTTTATTTTCCTTTAGTCCAAGAGAGATACCTTACATTTTTATTAAAGGAACTCAGCTAGATTCATATAAAGCCTAGTAAACTTAACAAATATACTGTCATCGTCAGCTAACACCATCAATTTTTATACCTTTGCAGCAGCTTTTTTCTTGGTCTCCACTGGTGCTGCTTTAGGTTTCTGCAAAACAAAATAGAAAACTGTAAGCAACAACAGATTACACAACAAAATGACAAACATTTCCAAGAGAAAAGCTAGTAACATTTCCCATATTACTGACTAATAATTCTGGCTCTACTGTAACCACAAAGATTGAAAACCAATTTCCTTGCTCCCCCTTGTTTCAAAATGCAATAGCTAAATATATTTAGTTATATGTATAATTTATTAAAACTACAGGATCTGTGGTTGGTTAAAAGTGTCGGTTTATGCATATTTACATGGAGGTTGATCCAATAGAATGTTATCACTTCACAGGTAAATGATCGACAATCATGAAATATCACAAAGCAACATCCCCATTGCTCTGAACCGATGTGTTTATTAACAACTTACCAGTGCCAGTCGCGGTGAAGTT
Source organism: Melanotaenia boesemani (assembly GCF_017639745.1). Classification (NCBI taxonomy): domain Eukaryota; kingdom Metazoa; phylum Chordata; class Actinopteri; order Atheriniformes; family Melanotaeniidae; genus Melanotaenia; species Melanotaenia boesemani. Next base: position 12,424,050 of record NC_055687.1, on the reverse strand, counting down.
CTTCTTTGCTATAGAGACAGAAAGATTATGAATTATAAATCCAAATTGCACTATTGTCTATTTCAAAATAAACAGTCAGATCTAAATAACTTTAAATATGAAGATAAAAACTGAAGATTTTATCAGACATCAAGATTATAGTGGTACACATATTAAAAATAAATAAAAAAATAAACTTGTTTTGAGAAAAAAACATATATACATACATATGTATACATACATACATACATATATATCTATATACACGCACACACACATATATATATATATACATATACATACACACATATACATATATATACACACATATATATATACATACATACACACACATATACATATATATACACACATATATATATATATATATATATATATATATATATATACACATATATATATATATATATATATATATATATATATATATAAGAGAAAAAAAATTATAAGCAAGTTTTTTATGACAAACCTCAGGAGGGACGGTTTGCTGTAAGAAAAAAAGACACAATATTACAATCTGAACAACAGCAAGCTTAAACAGCATATTAATCATGAAATAAGTCCTGCAGCAAATTATGTTGTACAGGCTGAAAACTCTGAGCAACTAAAAACTTGGGCCACTGCTGTTAATCTTGAAGCTGACAAAGGGCTTCCCGCGCATTTTTGAATTCAAACTTGGGCCGTCCTGTTACCATGACACCACTTTGGCGCCCTGACAGCTTCCTTTGTTTTGTATCAGTGCGCGCCGACAGACAGCTGAAGGGAAACCGATAAGATTACTTCTTTACTAATCTGTAGCTACACAATAAAAACAGCTAAATGTAATTCTGAAGAAACCATAAATATATTTATATTGCATTCTCTATGAGCAGTAGACTTATTAGTTATTTTCACCATTTGACACCTGCATATAAATATTTTATTTATACATTTACTAGATTCAAAAATATATATTTTTAGAAATTCAATTACACAATGTACTACAATTAAATTTATATTTCCTTATTTCAGTTTTTTAAATATACGTATTATGATAATGTTGCAAATTTGATATTAGACCTATAAATAATTAAATAATCTGACTACTGGTATTGAACCCCAATGCAAGACCGGTCTTTATTTAAATTTTTATTTACATATATATATATAGATATAAACTGAAAATTAATCATCACTACCTCCCCTCCCCCCACTCCTTCCTCAAATTTGAAGATTGCGCTTCAACTGATTTTAAATAGTAGATTAGAGCTTATCATCAACCTAATCCTAATTAGATTCCAGGATTTATTTTTATGCCCTGATTATAACTGAACAAACGTTTACAGCTTGTGCGAAAAGTTGGTTGCTGCGTACAACATGTCAAGCTTTGCCCTGCCTACTGCCAAAGAGGGAAAAGACAGGCGATGCAGAAATCTTGCTAAATGTAATGTCAATGGTTGCTCCAGCCAGAGCCTAAATAGACGTAAAATTTGATCATTGGCACGCCATCGGTCGTATATAACGAGTACACTTATATTTTTTGCTATAGGTAAGATTATATGCGTTTATTTTCGACGACTCGGAGGATGCATGTACAGGTCCGTGCTGTCAGGCCGCCATTGCTCTAACGTTTGTTAGGGATGATGACGTTCATCTGATGCAGAAAAATTAAACACAGCCTATCGTTAAGCGCAAGTTACGCACGAGAATCTCAAACAAAGATAAAAAATACATAAAATTAAATTATCTTACCTTTGCTTTTCCCATGTTAGTAGCTGAAAATGAACTGAATGCTCAAAAAAAATACAGCTGTTAAAACAGGCTTTTTCGGAGAGACAACACACGACAGCCGAGCAGTCGCTGTGTAAAATGGCGAATGTATAATGCAAACGAATGTTTTTGTAGTTTATACAGTGAAATATAAGATCGAAACCGGTTTGAACCAGTTTTGTATTTCGACGTTGATCATTGGACGCAAATGTGACATGTGGTTTGAGGCTCCACCCATTTGTTAAAGAGGCAGGAAGAGCATTAGTAAAAATCCTGACCCGTGGCGCGCGAGGGCGCTCATTAAACGTTTTCTGGTTCAAACTGGTTGAAATTTGAAGGAGGGGAAAAAAGCCAAGTAAACTGTTGATCTCGAAAATTTCTTCTGCAATGCAAAGTAATGGCGGCTAAATTAAATTAAATGAAAAACACTATTTATCTCAATGGGAAATTGTAATATTGCAATAGTTATATATATATATATATATATATATATATATATATATATATATATATATATGGCATTATATTAGCATTAACATTGGTTCACTAACTAATTGAACCAATGCGAAAGGAATCTAGTTAAGTATGCTTAGCCAAAGAAAAATTATTAAAAAAAAAATATCCTTTACTTATTTAGCACTGCATTTTAGGTTGACATTGACTTTTTTTTTTTCCAGAAATGCCATTTTCCCTTAGAGGCTGAACATATGCAGAATGGACCTAACAAGGGCTGGAAGTAGGTAAAACATGTAAAAAAAAAAAAAAAAAATTATGGCGCACATCATTTATCTATATGGATATACAGTTCTCACTTTATTCTGTTTTAGAAAGCTGGTCAAAATATAGTTATGTCTTCAAAATCACACTAAACAAACATCACTTTCAGCAACAAAAATATCAAACCATACTGACTTTTGTAAATAACTCTGTTGGATGCATCTCCAAAACACATAATGTGTGGGCTTTTCACTCACTGATTTGAACTTTTCCATCAAAGTCATGCATTTAACAAACAGCTAATACAATAGTTTAACTACATCTTGACCAGACATTTCCACATATTAGATTTTGTAAATCTACAATTATAAATATCACAATTATTCTACAGCCCCATAGGGGTAAAATTGCCCTCTCGTTTTGTACAAACCAGCAACAAAATGAAACCACTCTCAGTTACTGTTTGTTCTTCCCATTTCCACAGCAGCTCTTTAGGGAAGAGGACGGGAGAGGTTTTATCTCTACTTCGGCAGAAGATTAGTTCCTTAGAGCTCTCCTAGGTCAAGACAGTTTCACTGCATAAGTCATTAAAGAATGAGTCTCTCTTGTGCTTCAGTGCTTGTAGGAAGTCCTGAACTCGTGCTTCCCGGGAGGCGGTGTAATGCTGCAATGCCTCTCGTCTTCTCTTGGCATCAGCTGGCTTTCCATTCCCCTGATGCTGCAGGTGCTCTGCTACGCAAGAGTGATCTGCCTCTAGCTGCTGCAGGGCCTGTTCCTCTCGATGGAGGTCTCTGGCTTTCTATTAAATAACACACATAAAAAAAGAAAGAAAAAAAAATCCAGTTTGGTTTTACAATGCAGAATTGTTTTCATTTTAATGATATGCATGTGTACAAATCTTTGAATATCATGTAGGTAGAAAATGGCACAAAATGATTCTTTACCAGAAGTGTCAGTGCTAACTTGACTCATATTAGTTTGAAACTGGAATATTGGAAGGAACAAATATCCATGCTTGTGTGGATTGTGTGCTGTGCGTGAAAAATTCAGTGCAAAATGCAGAGGACAAAACACCAAAGTAATTATAATTTTGATAAGATTGAAATGTTTGTTGAGTGATTTAACCTATTTTGATGCAATAGCTGCAAATAACAAATGCAATTATCAAGTATCTTTTAATTCATGTAGCTATGCACTTTGGATCAATTATTCTTTGGCTAAATTTGGAAATTTCTCATGTTTGATGAGACTTACCTTGCCAAACAACATAATTTTGTGTCATAATAACAATAAGTTAAATTAATATCAGTAGTACAATAAGTTTAACATCTAGGTTTCAGGTGGACTCTGTGATGGCTGCTTTGATGCCGTCTATCAGAACCTCTAATAAACATATTAAACAATTAATAAAAGACACGAGGCCAGTGTTTGCCTCATAACCATCTAAATAGAGGGGTAATTCCCCTGAATAGTTATTTAATAGAGTCAGCAGACAAGTCTGTGCAGTCACAACAAATTGCCAGATATGCAGTCATGTGCAGAGAACCTGAAGCACACACTGATGGCAACATGTTGACTTGTGCCCTCAGTGACATGTGAGGTCCAGCACTGACTGAAAAGATCAGGATATTGCTTTGAAACACCACAGTCTCGAGGATCAATAAAGGTCACAAACAACAACTTTTATTTATTTCCTCACATTTACAGCAAGGCCACTGTAGTCTGAGAAGTTCTTGTTACTTTGCTTTTTTACGCTGCACTTGTGATTCAAAATGAGCCTTACCTGGATGGATTTGTGATTTAACTGATACTGGACAACGGCTTCACACAGGTTCCAGAACGAGTACTCTGGCCACAGAACCGACTGAAACACAAGGCAGGAGTGGGACGTCTGTAGATGGAAGACACATGGACAATCAAAAGTCTGAGTCAAATCGACTGATGCTTTCTCAGTTCAGTTATTACATAATATACATCACTGGGTTATATCCTCTAACGTTCAGTGAACCAGTATACTGCTGCTAAGGGGAGAATTCATTTCAGGAAAATTTTATGTGCAAACAAATGTTTTCTGGAGGAAGTCTAATCTAATTATTAAGAGTTAACATTTAAAATGAATTTTAAAAGCCTTCTGTAAACTATTTAAAGCTTTTGTAATATAAAAGGCAGCTGCATTGGTTACAGCTGACATGATAAAAGGTGTTGAAAGACAATTTATTGGGCCAGTAAAGTGGCCATGTACGTATTGGATAACAGACAAAAGCAGAGATACACAGAGTGTTACTGAACCCAAACACTGACATACAAATCACAGATTTATTCTCAGATTGGCATCAAAGACAGTTTTGGGCCAAAGTGTACTAGCACTGACAGCTTTGTTTAATCTGTAGTTGTACAAACGCTAAGCAACACAACCAAAAATATATGTTTAACTGCTCAGGTCACAGTCAGTCTAATTCAGGATGAAAATGAATGAAAGTTTTAATGATCACAACTCTCACCAGTTCATAAATTCATGTCCATCTCACCTCAAAGATATTTAAAAACAGTTTCAAAGGGGATATTATAGAAAAACTGTCATTCTCAAACTCGTTCTGTTGTTTGAGACATTATTTTCATTCCTTACCTGCCAGAGAAGGAAGTCGCTGAGGCGCACCTCTCCTGAGGTGCGGATGAGCAAATCAGGATTGGGAGAGTTATTACTGTACAGGCACTCACTTAGCAACGCCTCTGAAACATCGCTGAGTATGACAGAAACATGAGCAGCTTGTCAATGCACCCAGATTATCTTTCTAAATGCTATTTAACATGGGGTATTGACAAGATTAACTCCAAAGTGTCTGGTGCACCTCTCACCTCGCTTTGATCAGGCCCTGCTCCACTCCCCAAGCCATCTCCCTCACTGCATTGGTGATTTCATATCTTGATGTGTATGCAAAGCACACATTGAGGAAACATCTAGAATATAAACAGGAAAAGGTCATATCTGTGTGGTTACTTATAATAAATAATAACAGAGTAGGAGTGTTGAGTTATTAATGATGATGAGAGGTGAAGCATTAATAAATTCCCCATACTTGTTGTGAGTCCTGGTTGACACCACAGCTTTGGCAATGAGCTCTTGAAGGTCTAGTGGGAGCATGTTCAAGTCGCCCAATACTCTTATACAAACTCCATGTTTTTCCAGATTGTCCCTGTGAGACAGACAAGAAAGGAAAAGAATAGAAAAGCATGAAAACAAACAGGGACAACAGAAAGATGACGCAAAAGGTTTGGTTGCTGAAACAGGTGTGTCAGCATATCCCAAGCAGAGGCAGAAAAAAAAAAAAAAAAAAAAAAAAAAAAAAAAAAAGGTGTCAGACATAAAATCTTCCACTGCGTGGTGAGTAAAAGCAGTCTGCCGTCGTGTATAAATGTAGTTTATAAACGGTTTGTGTTCATTATAATGATATTTATTGCCCTGCATCACGCTCCTCTTGGTGGCAGCAGCTTTTAATACGTCTTGATCTACTGTATATGTTGAGGATGTAGATAAGAAACATAACAGCTGGCGTTCAGGGAAATCAAGATTATCAACACTATGCCACATGAATAAGCTGTAAAATACATAAAGCATTTATGTTAGAAGAAAAAAAGTGTGAAAGTTACCTCTATGTTTGAGTAATGCATTTATTTTGGACAGAAGAATACTTATCTAGAGGGTATTTGTGGAACTTTATGGTTAGTCTGAACAAATCTTTGTTACAACTGTCTTACAACTACTTGTTTGAAGCCAAAAAACACACAAATTGAAACTTTATAGTTTCAGGTTGCATCCAAAATCATTCACTGTTCATTATATAGATGACTATATGGTAAGATTACCATGTTGTAGTGCAGCCCAAATTTAAGCTGAGATTCTGTATACCATAGTTAATTAATCATTCAAAGTTTATTTCTATATACAAAACTCCAGCCCACCAAGGTGCTTATCATCATCAAAACCAGAAACATTCAAAACACATTAAAATAAAGGAAGTATCATAGAAAGTGCTAAAAGCACAGAACAGATTAAAACTAATAGCTAACAAGGAAAGTGCTAAAAGTACTAAATACTTTGTTACCCTGTTTTAATGTATTTTTAAAGTACTCCGAAATGTTGGACCTGCCACTGAAAAGGGCCGATCCTCCTATTGCTTGCACCTGGACTGAGGCACCTCTAACAGATATTTGACCAGTAAAGATCTACTGGGCTGGTGGATTTTCAAAGGTTCTGATAAGTAAAGGAGGTGCAAACCCATTTAGTGCTTTAAAAACAAACAGCAACAACTTCAGGGTCCCAAAACACACTGAGAAAAGTTGTCTGGGAGCAATGATGAGTAATCCAGCAATATAGCCGATAATATAGCACTAAAGGTAAAAAAAAAAAAAAGGCTGACAGTAAAGCACATAATGAGCACACCTGCAGCAGCTCCAGAACCGGTCATGCAAATTTAGGCTATTTTCTGCATACAAGTTGAAGTCATTTACCTTTTTTACCTGCTTTTCATCAATATAAATTCTATACTAATGTCACTTTTACCTATTATAGGAATATGAGGTTTTGCAGCACCAGCCACAGCATTGGAAAGATGATCCAAGTAGTGCCAAAATATTCAGTTATCATGATGATTAGCCTCCTAAATAATCTTTTCACTTAAAACTCCTTAATTAGTCTGTATGGATGTGTGAGGAATACAATCTATGTATTAAAAGTATTGTGTTTAAATGGGTGTTAAAAGACAGCTAAAACAAGCTGATAAAAACCTTTCCTAATGCAGCAGTGGTAGGTTTCTGATCGGTGCTATGGGGGCTAGACACTTACCCATCCAGTTTACTTCCACCTCCCAGAGGATAGACATGTCACTATCGTGTAAAGGGATGGGATTACACAATATTCTTCATGCCGTGCTTATGATAAGCTGAACTCTGAGATAACCAGGCTAGTTTACTAATTTTGACTGATTGAGAACAAGTTTCCAGAAAGAAAAAAAAAAGATCAGTTGCATCTTAGCCAAACCCAGCAGGTTTTAGAGATTTCACTTAACCTGTATAAAAATGTGTTGAGTTTATGATTTTGGAAAAAACTTTAATTTTTAAAAGACACAGATTAAATCTAACTACACAGCTCTGCTGGGGCATATTATTTAGTTCCACTTAATTGTACTTTAAGGAAGCTGTGAGTCATACAGTGTACTGTATTAAAATGAAGTCATTTGTGCCACAAACAGCAAAGTGGAAATTCCAACGTGAAACTCACTGTTCTTCCAGCAGCCTCTCAAATTTCTGCCTGGCCAGGTCCATCAGCCCATCCACCTCATCTTTGGTGCGCTTGAAGTTCTCAATGCTAAAGGCGTATACCGTTACCTCTGGGATATTGAGATGCTTGCACCAACGTAGCGTCTGGTGTGGAAGAGAACAGGAGTTAAATCTATTTGTCCCAATAGTATACAACTGAGAGGCCAAATGAAAACGGACCTCTGCCAGTTTGTTGAAGCCTTGCATATGTCCCTCCTGACGCTCCACGTTTTTCTTCCGTGCAAAGCGCCGATTACCGTCCATGATGAAGGCTACATGTTTAGGCATGGGTCCAGCCTGGGAGAGAAAATACAGAACAGGGGAATCACTCAAGATGTTTAAGTTTAAATGAGTCACAACCAGTGACATAGCAGTAATAGTGTACATCAAAAGTTTGATCACAATACAAAATTATATGGATTCAGTGGAAAACATTCAGTGTTTGTATCACAGATAAATTTGATAAGCAGCTAAAATATCATTTGATGTTTTATTAATGAACTCAATCATACAATCAAATAGAAAAAAATCTGTTCTTTTGACAAAAACAGACAAAATTGTGCCATATTCTGTATACTAACCTTTACAATTTCAGATAATGTAAAAAAAAATACTAAAATAACAATAACTTTCTGTTTGCATGCCTTAAAGCAGAGTATTATAAAAATCTTATTCCCATTTAAAGTGTCAAAGAAATATCTTTAGTAATAATCACAAAGTTAGTACAGTCTGACTTTATCAAAGTGAAACACCACACCTTCAGAGAAAGGCCATCTTTCTCCTCATCAAATCAACATGAGAAAGTTTAGGTGTTAGAACAAAGCAAAAGCATACAAATCTACTTGTTCTTTCTTAAGTGCGTCTTAAGTGACTTTTTGATCACTAAACCAATGTATTGATTTAGAGGCATTCATACACCCCTAGTGAACAGGGTATAATAGTAGTTGAGAAAGGCATATTCAGATTCAAATTAAATTACTCTCACACCTGCTAATATCTAACAATGAAGTGAGACATATATATATATATATATATATATATATATACATACACTAGCGTTCAAAAGTTTGGGGTCACTTTGCCATGGGATTCAATAGGGAAGTGACCCCAAACTTTTGAATGGTAGTGTATATTTGTGCCTCTGGTGTAAATTACAATTACTTATTACATGGCTGACAACGCAGACATTGAAATGTTTCTATATTTCCTATCAGCATAACTGAAATAACATCTGTGCTTGTTTGTATGGAACAAGAAAACAATAAACATTTTAAATAACGGTGTTGCACACAAAGGGTTGCTCTTAAAAAGTTACACAGGGTGAAAAAGGGGGAAACAGGGACAACTTTGGAAACTAGTTTTGTGTGTTTCATCATTCAAATTGCTCAAAGTGTCTTTGGGGATAGAGCTGCCAGATTACATTGTTGCAGCATCGAGGTTCCGGAGTGCAAATGATCATAATACAAAAAGGCCAGTAAGGCAAAGTAATTCAAAGAGCAATGTTTTTTGCTATTTAAATCAACAGGAAGACTTTGTATGAATAATGTTACAGAGAAATCTGATACGATAACATGACTGACACCTGTTAAAATGCTTTAGGACAGCCCGATAATTAGAACGATTGTTATCAAGAAAACATGATTTGTTGCTAGCATGGAGTGTGAACAAAAAAGAAATAAGTGGTCAGTGCCTCAGGTGGTAGGGTGGGTTGTCCCATAACCAGAAGGTTGGTGGTTTAAATCCTGCTCACCCCTAACAAGTCACCTAGACACACCTGTATGAACTTGGAGAGGCTGTTGTTACACATAAAGCTGTCTATCATCAGATGTGATCAATTAATGGATACAATGTAAAGCACTTTGAGTGCTTTGAAAAGCGCTATATAAATCTAATCCATTGTTATTATAAGAAGAGGGAAATGCAGCATGAGCTGTATAGAAATATGTCAGCTAAAGAAAGAATGACTATGTGTGTCAGCAGTGCTTCATCATCATCACGAGGCAGCACAACCAATTTCTATAACCACAGAAATCAGCACCACAAAACCATTCATGAGAAAATGACATTTTAGACCATTAACTTTAGCTTGGACTATGTAAATACAACAGTGTCACTGTGACTTAACAGGGGTATCAATCTTCATTATTTCTCCTCTAAAATTTATTAGGGAAAGGAAAAAAAAAACAACTTTATCTAAGCAGTTGCACTGTCACATAAAAATCCCCACAATCATTTGAAAGAGAATATCGTCACCATTGCATGTTTTTGTTATTCGTATATTTTCCTACTGATGTTGACAAAAGCATAACACTTCAATGTCATTTTTAAAAATATCTTGCAGCCCGTCTTAGGGGAATTTAGTAATATCCCCCCAAGCTATGAGGACATTTCTTTTGGTCTAAAACCTTAATCTATAAAAGCAATATATAAAAGACACCGGCTGAGGCTGAGAGTTGCCTTAAAAGATGTTGACTTACCTTCAGCACATTGGCAGCAACCTTTTCGAGCAGATTTAGCTCTCCCTCTTTTATCCACGACATATCTTGGCTTCAACCGATCTGAAATCATGTGATTAAAATTTTTTAAAGGTCTATGACTGAACAAGTTACAAACCAACCCATACGTCATAACCTATTAGTGTTAGGAGAGTTTAAACCTTGTGTAAGTGTCGTATTTACGGTCCATATTTCATTTCATATTCAGGCAGTGATTGATTTCAGCTTTAACAGCCAACAGGGTTCACAAGATATGCAACGAAATAAACTGCTACAAGAATGAAAAAGCACAAACCGAGCCTCAAGTCGTCCAAGAAACAATCACTCTAAGTGGGAACGTCGTTTTTCATTCAAACCACTGAAGTAAAACTAGTTAATTCCTCTAAGCTACGATCGTTTTCTCACATTTCGCACAGCTTCCAACTCACAGCCTTTACGATGACGATCACTTCCGCATTGAAGTCATGTGACGTATACGCACGATGACAACTTCCTGTCAGACGTTGGTAGATTTTCAAAACATGCGGATGGTTAATAATCTCGGCGGTATTAATTTCCTGTTTAAGTGAAAGTTTTCGGTTACACAAACAAGCTCTTTTATTTTTATTTTATATATATATATATATATATATATATATATATATATATATATATATATATAACCTCATCCACCCTGAACACCATCAAGCCATTGGTCATTGTGTATTATTGGAGGTCCAGGAAGTCGGAACACGCTCCTCTTCTCTATGGGGAGTTGGTGAAGCCTGTAGACAACATCAACTACCTGGTCTCCAAATCACATCTGACCTAAACCTGGTCCCTAAACATTTCCCACCTACACTTCCCACATAGTGAAGAAAGCCCAACAAAAGCTCTTCCTCTTCAGAAAGTTAAAACGAGTTTCAGAACCACAATGGAGTGCATCCTCTGTTGTAAACTTCATTATGTTTATGCATAATTAAATAAAAAAAAAAATTTTGATTCTTTGTTCTATCTTCAGTAAAAAAAAAAGCGTGGAGAGAAAAGGCAACATTATAAAGTCACTTAATATTCTCTGACTAAATATTCTTACATCATAAAATGCAATTATTTTAACCCTTAATTTTGTTTTTCATTAACTTTTATTATCACAATGTATTTTAATTTGATATATATCTGTTTAAGCAGGAATCTATGCATTAATAAAAAATATTTGCCAGTTTTTAAATATTCGTACTTTGGTCAAATTATTGCTTCAGTATCGAGACAAAACTACAGTGTGACTTGAATACATCACCTCATTTTTATATTTTTCTTGATATGATGAAAATGCTTGAGGTTGTTTGTCTGTTTTTATATTATGTTTTTAATTATTCTGGCTTTCACTTATTTTCCACTACTATTATTTGTGTCTAGTTTTTGTCCATTTGTAATAAAAATGTTTTGTATCTAACATGGATGATTTATAAATACATGATAATTTGAATATAAAAGGTGTTGATTTGTATTGATTGGGAACATTCTCTTGTAGAAATAAGCAACGCACTTGAAAAAAATGTTTTAGTGGTAAAGTAAGTTGCTCTGAAGACTTTGTATATCGTTCAGTGTTAATAGTGCCAACAATTTGTCAAGTGCAAGTAACATCACGGACACTGCTTTTTAAACTTTGCACTAAATCTGAATTTTGCTCTTTTCTTATATGCTGATGCATCATCTATGATTTCCAAAAAGGTTTTTGTTTAAAGAAGCACAAAACATCTCTAATGAGTTCAGGACTAGAAAAGGTGGTGCCTCTTCAGGATCTCATTGATCTTGGTGACTTTATGTTGGGAAATTAAGTAACTTTTTTTTCCCCTTGTGTGTGAAGTCTTTCATTAAATGATCACTCTTCTTCATCTACACTCAAACAACCTCTGTGATGCACTTTTTTAGTCAGTGGTGTTACCCACCTGTTTGTCCAGTCACCTAACTGGTTGTGAGATGTTGCACCTGTTGGTTTTGTCCCACTCCCAACTTTTTTTCTTTTTAAAGGAACCTGACATCAAATTCTAAAGAATTTGAAAAAAAAATCTTTTCCCACATAGCTGTTTTCTAATAATTCTGGAGTTTAAGTCACTTGTATTGTGTTTAGATGTGCACTTTCTAAAGCATCCAGATTTTTGTTGAAACATGCACTGGAGAAAATAAAATAGAGGTTAAATAGATGTCATAGTAGTTGCATCTAATTTTATTTATTCTTTTTGTATTGTCATATAAAAGTTTATATGACATATTTAGCAATCGCTTGCATATCTGCAGTGCAATTCCACCTTCAACCTCTGGGGGTAACAGCGAGTCCCTCAACAGTTTCTTTGCTTTTTATATTTTTCTTTAATCGCAAAGAAGACATTTCTCTCCTTTTTTTGCGGGGGGGTGGGGAGGGGGTTGAGGGGCTGGCCTTTTTTGTTCTACTGGAGAATCCTGCTTGAACGGTGAGCAGGAGCACAACACACCGACGAGAAATCACAGTGCCGTGGCCAGTCGGCTAAATCACAGCACCGGGGGGGATCACGCTGCGGAGGAAGAGTTGAAGCAAACGTTCTCTCCCTCTGACTCTACCGTTAGCAGCTCCAGGGTCAACGGGCAAACCAACAACTGCCAGCTATCGCCGTTAGCCTCACCTCCTTTGCGGGTCTGGGGGGGTTCTGGTAGGGGCAGGGGGCGGGGGTACACCGAGAAGGGAGAAGACTACACGCCGAGAGGAGGGGGCTGGAAGTCTGAGACGCTTCCAGCCTGAAGGGGCCGGCGGTTTGGCCACAGCACCCCGGGACTAGCTAGCTTGTATCCGCGCAGCTAAGTGAATGGGATGGAGCCGGGACCGTCTGGCGCTGGTAGGTTTATTTTTACTTAAGTTGTTTAAAATACTATGGTTTCTCATACCTATGGCTGCAGATGCGGATTGAAGTTGGAAAAGCAGGGCATCATACCCTGGCCCAGCGTCAGAGGGGGATGCACAAGTAAGCTTGGTGTCAACCCTCTCTAGCATCGCAACGTTCAGAGTGTGATATGGAGAGGTGTCTTGCACGCTGCACACACAATACTTTGTTAAAAACGTTATTCATTCAGATTTATAGCCACAGTCACGTCTTTTAGACGACTGACAATATCTCCAGCCATGCGCGGGGGCAGGGAGGTCGTGGGAATCTCTGTGAGGAAGAACGAGGTGAAGCCCGCCTTCCAACAGCAGCAGCAGCTGGCTGCTCCTCGCATGCCCCACACGGCACACCAGCCTCCCTTTTCACTGATAGTTGATTACACTTTTAAGCTTGTCTAAACAGTATTTAACACCAATAACTTCCATGCCACATTAAGGACAACCCCAGGCCTTCCATCTGCAGAGACGGATGAATAATTTATTTTCTAAATAAAATAAATAAAAATAAAACTCAATGTTGATATGTTCACATTTGCTGCATGAGTTGACAGAACCAGATTTTACACTGGGAGAGGCAGATGCATTTGATGTGGATTGAAGTTTGTGTTGCTGTTAATACTGTGGATGTTTTATGTTCAGATTTACAACCAGTTTTTATCAGTGCCAAGATTATTTTGATTTGGCAGTTTTCTTGGTTGACACTGAGGTGTAGAGGCAATCAAAACTAGGAAGCACTTCACTGTTAGCCCAGTTCTAAAGTCCACTTATTGTGGAAAATATTGAACCTTAACAATAATAGTCTAACCTCGAATGTCTTGTGCATGTACAAGACAGGATGTTAAAACTTAAGTCTTTAAAGAAAAAGTAGCTGGGGTGATGGCCTCTAAGTCCTGTTTCAGTGTCTTTAGGTTGGCTTTATTCGCACAGTTAGGCAAGAGATTAAAGATCACATTGTCATTCTTGATCTAGAACCTATAATAAAATTGTATAGGCTTGTTTTAATTTTTTTTTTGGGGGGGGAAGGGCTTTTGGGGCCCCTCATTTCAAAGTCTACTATTGTGTTTGAAGTGTGACGATTCAGGGTCCCATTTTCTCAGATTTATCTGACATGTTTACCTCATGATCAACATAGTTTGGCCCAAAAAAATGAACTTCCTTTAAGTATTTTGCTTGTTGTAATGAGTTTTCTAGTAATCACCCAGTGCTGTTCCAGGTTTGGAAGTTTTATGGATATAGTTTTTGTGATGTGCTAGATTTTTATAATTTTTTTTTTTATTTTTAGGGCAAAACAATGGGATTTGAATAGGGGGGGAAACAGTTTAGCATTGCATGTTTCAAGATTTTTAAACTTAATTCAAAATATGACTAAAGGACTGTAACAGGTAACTCTGTCAACTGGCCAGAAATAAACCAAAACAAAATACCCATAACCACCTACGTTTTACACTGGGTATAACTTTAAAACCCATGTGTTCTTGTCTTATTGCTTGTTGCGTCAGCAAGTAGTGAATGTCTTCATGTTGTGATACTCTCCCATAAGTCTTGCCGCCAAGAAGAGACTGCTATTGTTTTGGGATACGTGTGAGCGCTGGCTCCGCTTCTCACCATCTGCCTTCACTGGCATGAGGGTGAAGTGTGCATCAGTGTGCACGAGTGAGTGTGCAACAATCTCACGTTCACACATATACATGCTTTCTATCCCATAGTTTGTGTGGTCACCACATGTCTGGAGTCTGTGTTTACTGTGTTTGTCAGATGTGTGATTCTACACATACAGACACAAACTTTCTCTGAGAAGAGCATCTTTTTGTTCTTTGTGGCTGGTTTTTCTTCCTGTGTGAAGGGTTAGGGAACATGCACTTGAGTGGTATATGTATAAGTCGAAGATTTTAATTGCAGCTGATCTAAATCAGGACCTATCGAATTTAGGATGTGGGAACATGTTAGGAGCAGGACCAAAGAGGCCAAGGTCTCTTCAGCATGACCACAGTGGCACCCTGCCTCCTCCTGTCTCCTACAACCAACAGCCCTACACATGCACATACAAGCATAAGTCCCCTGATATCCATGACAATACTGTGTTGCCGTGGTGTCTCCATGGTGAGGCTGGGAATGTAGAGGGGGGCCCTCTCTGTTTCTGTGTATGAGTGTGTTCATCGTAGCAAGGGCGCTCCCTCTGCCGTACACCCATGTATTTCTGAGCGTGAGATGGAGGAGCAGGGCAGCTGGGGTCTTTGTTGGGATGAAGGAGGGCTGCTCTCTGGGGACCCAGAGGTTAAAGTAGGGGCCCCCTCTCAGGCAGGAGTCACAGCTAGCCCCACGTCTACCAGTCAGTCTAGGACCCTTCCCCTATTTCTGGATCAGAACTTCTGACTTAATCGTGCTTTTCCTTTTTAAGAAATGGAGCTAGCATGGGCACAGATAGTTACTCACTAGTGGGACTGAGGTTATATGATGTGTACAATTTGTGAGATATGATTTGTTCAGTTCTGTGCCCTTGTATGTTTTCAACTCCTGCACTTCTTGTTTACCCTGTGCAGTCTTATGTAGACTTGTAGTATTGCTTTTTTTGTGCAGCACATTCATCCTTAAGGGATGTTGTTTCATTTCTCTGTATATAGTTGAACCGACAATAAATCTTACTTGACTTAAGTTATGTCTGCAAGCTTACGTGATACAAGTCAGTCAAACACACAAAGTCTGTTGCATGTAGGCATTAGGCTTATTTTGAGCACAGAACCCATGTCCATCCACCTAGTGCTCACTTCTCCAAAAATGGAGACACATTCAGTATATCAATATACAGGTGCATTTTGGCCAAAAGCACCTGGAACCTAAATGCCCCCAGGAATTTCTTTTAAGGAGCTGAAATACTCCTTTATCCCTTACGACTGCATTTCCATTGAAGCTGAAGGTACAGGATAGACAATGCAAATGAAGTTTGCTGGTCAGCTGTTTACACAGAGCAGTCACACCAGGAAGGTTGTTTCAGCTGTATTAATTCAAAATATGTTCATTTCTGTGAGTTATTTGTCCATTAAAACATGACCACAGCATAATTACTTTAGCCCTCTCTTAGCCCCTTCCTGGGGTGACATGGAGGAGATCAAGTACAGAATTACCCTCAAAAGACTGCAGTTCCTGGAAAAGGCTCCTGTAGATGCAGTTCAGTCCTTGATCTGTCAGAGTAGTTGCTAAATATTTCTACCTTGATTAATTTAAACTCTAAAGCTGTGTGGGAAAGTATGGGGAAATTTCATTATACTTCATGTTCTCCGCTTCTTCTTTTAAACGAGATTGATATTATTTCTCTTTTTGATGAGAAAATTGATTAATAGCAAAAAGAATTATTCTAAATGTGTTGCTTTGAGTTTAACAGCTAATCACTGTATCAGAATTGTGGGTAATTTGTTATTAAATCTAAATAAATTTTGTATAGCTAATTTCTTTTCTTCTTCTTGCCCCTGTGTATCTTTTTTTTCTTTCTATTCTTCTCTTTCTCTCCCGTCCTTCCTCCTATATCTGATTGTTCCTTCTGTTCTTTATGCCTTCTCAATACCTCCCCTTGCCACTCTGTATCTCACACCTTACATAACTTAATTCTGTTTTTTACCTGGCCCCAAATATC
Source organism: Melanotaenia boesemani (assembly GCF_017639745.1). NCBI lineage: Eukaryota > Metazoa > Chordata > Actinopteri > Atheriniformes > Melanotaeniidae > Melanotaenia > Melanotaenia boesemani. The sequence goes on along the minus strand of NC_055687.1, from coordinate 12,407,252 downwards.
TGCTGCTTAACTTGTTCTTTGACATTGTTTCTTTTCTTTCCTATCATCCCTCTCCCTGCCTTCCTGTACCTGCGGCTGACTCCTGTGGCTACTTATCATGTGCTTTTTTTTTTTGCCCCTGCCTATGTTTCCTTCCTGGCTTATGCCCCCGTTTGTGGCTCTCTTTGCCCTTCCTTCCTTCTGTTTTTAACCACTTCCTTTGCAACTTCTATTTTTAATTGTCCCCTTTCTCATTCATGCCTGCTTTGGCCATACTTTCAACGAATGCCTCCTAATATTCTCTTCTCTTTTGCTCTATGCTAAACTTCCCTCCTTCTGTTACCTCTCCTTGTGGATGCCTCCCTGTTATTGGTCCAGTGCCCTTGGGGGTCTTTCCCCCACCCCTGCAGCAGGTGTTCCATGCCCCCCGCCGGCCAGGTATGGGCACCGTGGGCAAGCCCATCAAGCTGCTGGCCAACTACTTTGAAGTGGAGATCCCAAAGATGGATGTCTATCACTATGAGGTGGACATTAAGCCTGACAAGTGCCCACGACGAGTCAACAGGTAATACAACATGTGATGACTTGGTACTCGTGCTTTTCTTTCTTTTCGCTTCTTCTTCAATGTCCCACTTAAATTTTAAAGGTCTCTTCTTTTCAGCATTTTTAATTTTTTATTTTTGATATAATATAAATAATATACATTTAAATATTCATAAACAACTTGACACACTGGTACATGCATTAAAGGAATTCAACAAGCAGCTGAAATACATGCTGTGAAGTGCTGTTTTTAAGTTGATAATGATAATAATAATATAAAAAAAAAACACCCCAACAACCAGCAGTAATGACCATGTTGTCAGTCTGTTAGAAGGCTGTGCAAGAAACCACCTTTGTATAAAAACTGTCACTAGTTTCTAATCAACTCTTTATGGATATTTACAAGTTGAACACCATTTACTTTTGTAAGGAAAATCATTTTTAAAAAATTGAGGCAAAAGCATTTCTCTTCAGGTTTCAATCTCTTACCTAGACTGTTCTTATGTACTTGTGCAGGAAAAGAAATGGTGATAAATTCAGAATCAAATGACTTGTAGCTTGTGGCCTATATTGGGCACTTTTATCCAACGTTCTATATTTTTTAAAAGTTTTGAATCACATTATGTGCTTTCTTTTTGTAATGAGTTTTTGTAGTAATCACACAGTGCAGAAGCATAGCACTCTGTGTTTATAACAGAGGGCTTTTCAGCTTTGATGTTGACCTTGAAGAGGAAAACACTGTGAAGAACAAATGCACCTACACTACCGTTCAAAAGTTTGGGGTCACTTCCCTATTGAATCCCATGGCAAAGTGACCCCAAACTTTTAAACAGTAGGGTATGTGTAAAGGAGCATAAATTTAAACTATACTCTGCATTCAGTTTGACATTAAGACACGAGTGTCAAACTATGATCCTCGAGGGTTGCTATCCTGCAAGTTTTTGTTGTTTTTGTTTGCTAACACACTGAAACTAATGGGTCATTGTAAAAAGTTGACAAGAAGCTGTAGGATCAGTTTGATTTGAATCATGTATGTTGGAGCAGGGAAACAACAAAAACCTGTACGATAGCAGCCCTTGAGTGTTCTTTAACACTACAGTAGCTGTGCTAAAGTGACCAAACTTGATAAATAAATGAGTCAGAAGTGATTCTTAACTAAACTGGCCCTTTTACTTTATATTATATTAGGTTGTAGAGTGAACTGTGGAGTATGATGTAGGTTAAACTACAAAACTCAAGTCCAGTGAAGTTGGGAAAGTGTGTTAATTGCAAATAAAAATTGATTCAAGTAAATTGCAAATTCTTGTCAACCCATATTTAAATGAATGCACAGCAAAGACAACATATTTATTGTCTGCACTCATAAACTTTATTGTTTTGGGAGAAAATCATCAACTCTATAATTTGATGACAGCAACACGTGCCAAAATAGTTGGGACAGGTGTCAATAACTACTCAGAAAGTGGATGAATGGAAATCAAACAACTATTTGCAGGTGAACAGATGAATTAGCAACAGGTGAGAGTCGTTACTGGGTATAAAAAAGGGAGACCCGAACAAGCTAAGTCATTCACATGCAAGGATGGGGCGAGGTTCACCTCTTTGTGAACAACTACGTGAGCAAATTGTTGAACAGTTTAAAAACAACATTCCTCAAAGTACAATTGCAAGGAATTTAGGGATATCATCATCTACAGTCCATAATATTGTGAAAAGGTTCAGGGAATCTGGAGGAATCACTGTGCGTAAAAGGCATGGCCGTAAACCATTATTGAATGCCCGTGACCTCCGAGCCCTCAAGCGGTACTGCATTAAGAACCGACATCAATGTGTAAAGGACATCACCACATGGGCTCAGGAACACTTTGGAAAACCACTGTCAGTCAATACAGTTCGACGCCATATCCGTAAGTGTGGGTTAACACTTTATGTTGCAAAGCGTAAGCCATTCATCAACAACATCCAGAAACGCCGCAGGGTTCTCTGGGCCCGAGCCCATCTAAAATGGACTGATACAAAGTGGAAAAGTGTTCTGTGGTCTGATGAGTCAGTTTTCCAAATTGTGTTTGGAAATTGTGGACGTCGTGTCCTCCGGTCCAAAGAAGAACAGAACCACCCAGACTGTTACGCACGCAAAGTGCAAAAGCCAGCATCTGTGATGGTATGGGGGTGCATGAGTGGCCAAGGAATGGGTAACCTGCACATCTGTGAAGGCACCATTAATGCAGAAACGTACATTCAGGTTTTGGAACAAAGTATGTTGCCATCCAAACAGAAACTTTACCATGGGCGCCCTTGCTTATTCCAGCAGGATAATGCCAAGCCACACACTGCGCGTCTCACCACAGCGTGGCTTCGTAGTAAGAGGGTGCGGGTGCTTGACTGGCCTGCCTGCAGTCCTGACCTGTCTCCCATTGAAAATGTGTGGCGCATTATGAAGCGCAGAATAAGACAAAGGAGACCCCGGACTGTTGAACAGCTGAAGCTGTACATAAAGCAAGAATGGGAAAGGATTCCACTATCAACGATTCAACAACTAGTCTCCTCACTTCCTAAACGTTTATTGAGTGTTATTAAAAGGAAAGGTGATGTAACACAATGGTGAAGAAGCCCCTTTCCCAACTACTTTGGCACTTGTTGCAATTATATAATTCTAAGTTTATCATTATTTGCTTATGAAAATAAAGTTTATGAGTTTGAACATGAATAATCTTGTCTTTGTGGTGTATTCATTTAAATATGGGTTAGAAAAGGTTTGCAAGTCATTCTATTCTAATTTTACTGACATTTTAAACTTTTTCCCAACTTCACTGGAATTGAGTTTTGTAGACCGCTTGTTTAAATTTTAAATGGAGGACCCCTTTTTTCATTTGGGATGAATTAATGAAATCCTGGCTGCAGTGGAGTTTGTATTGTAGCTTTAGTAACCATTTGCCAATCAACTATAAAAAAGGTAATACTAGTATTTATCATTTGCTCAGTTCAGATACTCTGACACTGAACTGAGACAAAACAAGAACCTCCCTCATACGTGAGACCCCATTGATATTATTTTAATAACTCCAAAAATCAGTACACTTGTATTTAACTCAATTTAGTTATTTATTTTTTAACATTGTATTCACTAAGTTCAGAGCGAAGAATTCAGGGAATTAAATTAATTGAAATTTATTGTTTTAGCGGTACTACATTACAAAAAAAAGAAACTATCTCCACGATTTGTAGCATTTATTACTTTATTCCCAGCACTAAACAGAACATTATGAATATATGTCAAAACTCACCGGGCAAACGTATTTCTATCTGCCACACACATTTCTCTCATGGCTCCCCAGGAGCCAACTTCTCAAACACAATGAAAAGGAGTTCTGGTCTGCCTTTTGAGAATAATTGGCAACCCAGCACACAATTTATGTTTCATCATGTTTGATCTAAGAGAATTAATCCCTTTATGGAGGCATGAATGTCATTTTACTTTCTGCTCAGCATTCTCTGCTTTCAATTTTTAATTTATTGCTGTCATGTTCTGTGGTGGATGTCAGCAAAAAGTGGTGGGCTATCATGCTCCACAGTTGTCTGATGTGTGGAGTCATGTTTTAGAGCTAGCAAGAAGCATAACTATAATGTTTATTGTTGGTTATTTAGCAGTAGCCCAAGAGTTCTCCTGTTTAACTGTTCCACTGCTAATAACCTCAGGCTATTGGTCTTCATTTCAGCTACCTGGAAAAAAACATCCAGAAAAGACTCATTTTGAATGGGACCCTCTGGTTGTTTGAAGCCAGATGTTTGTGAGCAAACATGGTGTGGAGGTATAGGATGTAGGAAGTAAAACCTCAGTGATGATTAAATAAGTTAATTGAGTTAATAATTGCTCATCTGTTTTTGTAACAATAAGGAGACTTACCTTAAAGTCAGTACACAGTACAGGATTTTAAGCCTAATTTTTCACATTGTTGATGTGAACAATACAAATCAGAAAGATGTGATTAGTAAGGCTTGTAGACATGAGGCTTACTGCTTTGGGGAAAGTAATAGGGACAAGTTGAGTGATGTCAGGAAGAGCAACAGCCAATGAGAATGTGAGAGGAGGAGACTACCTGAAAGACGGATGCAACAAAACAACCTTACAGCAAACACCTTGGTGAGCCTGGTAAAGAAACTACATTCTGCTAAGAAAAGCAGAATTTAGCTAAACATTGGCAAGAACATCCATGCACCTTTTTGATTGTTATACATACAATATGTTGTTTTTGTATGGAACAATATTTCAGTAGAAGGAGAACCTGCCAGTTCTTTTAAAAAACCAGGTGAGGAAAATGGATCAAATCACTTGAGAGACTTGTCAGCATGATAGCTGAAACTGCTCAATAAAGTCCAATTAGAGGAGTCAATGGTTGAGTCTGATGAAACATCTTGTATGAGTGTAGAGCAGAGTGTAAACACACTCAGCTGTTTGTGCGTGCAGCTTCATTGTGGACACTTTGCGATAAATACTGATGGCTGCGCTGCTTATTCTTAAGCTTATTGGTTCTTTGGAACCAGCGTTTTTTTGAACCCCTACCATGAACACAGGTGTTACCGTTGATGATGGAGATTGGCTTCTATAGATTTAACAACTTGTCAAATGTCATATAAACATTCTCTTGAAGAAACATTAATCCTCTCGAATCAAGATAGAAACAACTTGGTGGTATTTTTTCATGACTCGATACCTTGTCCTCATATTGTGTTTTTAAAGCTGGTTCCTAAAATCCTGAAGTCTTCCAGCAGAGGTTGCTTGGAGAACTCCAGTCTAAAAAGGATGTTAAATGAAAAAATAAGCTTCACCCCCCCCCCCAATTTTTAAATCAAACACAACTAATATGCCTCAGAAAACTTGACATGTAGAAGAAACTTCTGCACTTGCTGTTGCCATGTCCTCTAACATGCAGAGAGGATCTTGGTCTCTTTTGGATTTGAGACACAAAGGGTCCAAGATGGCATGCAAAGGTCAAGCCCTTTGACCTCTCCCTTTCTGAACAGGTCCACATCCCCCACACTTAAACGAAGGCCAAGGCATTGAACCTTGCCCCACACCACAACCTGCACCCTCTCTCTTTTTGTGCTTACCTCTCCCCCCATGACCTCGAGACTGCACACACCAGCTGTATCCTGCTTGATCGATACTGTATCATATTAAGAACCGTGCCTCCGCAACACAATGGAGAGAGGTGGTGGGTTTATTTGACAAAGTAGGAATTCTCTCTGTTTCTGCTGAATATTAATTGTATGTGTTACTTCCTGCAGAGAGGTGGTGGAGTACATGGTTCAACACTTCAAGCCCCAGCTCTTTGGTGACAGGAAACCAGTGTATGATGGCAAGAAGAACATTTACACGGTGCTAGCACTTCCCATCGGGAGCGAGAAGGTAAACGTTGGCAGTGCTTTCTGTGTTACAGTGTGCCATCATTGCTTTAATAGGCAACAAATTTCTTCTCAGCGATCAATACAGTTTATCTTAAGACCTGTCCAGATTGGGTTTACAAAATTCCTCCTGGGGAGAGGAATTATCTGAATTACTCTGCAAAGCATGCACTCACTTTTATCTGCTGCAGTGCACACAAGTCTTTCCTGTCTTCAAACATTACAAACCCCTTTTGTAGTTTGTTTCTGTTATTTCTAATCAAAAACAAGCAACATATTTTGTCAAATGTAGCTACTTGATTAATTTCCTTGAAGTGATTTAGAAGAAACATTGGGCTACTGTTTGTTTAGTAACTAAAATTGTCGCCATCAGCAGACAGATAGCCTGGCCTATCCAGTAGGGGTGCGCAATACTGTATCGTTTACAATAATCTGGTAGATTTTCTTTTGACAGTGGTAGAAAATTTAATACCATGATGATGCATGATCACACATTTCTGGTGCCATGACATCATTAAACTATGCCACAACCCATGTAGCACAGGTGAGCTCAGCTGAGTGAGTCAACAAGGAAACATGACAGAGCAAAACATAAACAGTGCTGTAGACAAAACACAATACTTATTAAATATCATTTAACCGTAATGCGCTCTGCTATTTTGCCACATGTTCCAAAAGACACAAACATTTCTGCCGCTTCCGAAGGCGCATCCGAGCAAATACCGAAAGTTACCCTCCGCCATTGCTACTCAATGTTGCCAACTTAGCGACTCTGTTGCTATATTCATAGATTATTCAGGCCCTTCTAGCAACTCTTTTTCAAAAATGAGTAGCGACACATCTAGCCACTTTTTCTGGTGTTATTGCAGACTTAGAGACTGGCATGAAAGCAATTATCTTTATTATTCTCAATAAGCAGCAGTGCTACCACAGGCAGCCTACCCATCCCAAAGCATTCACAGGAGGCTGGCCTTATGATGAAATAGTGGTGCATTCCAGTTTTCTTGTAATTCCAAGCGGTCGAGAGTAGGTGACATTATTACCAGGTAGCTGGTGTTCCAGTTACACCGACTCGTAAGAAAAAGGACGCTTCCAAAATAGCCAATTTGTAAGCATCTACAAATGCAGAATAAAAAAAAAACATTGTAAAAATGTGCACCATGCCAGTTTTGGTGATTGGTACACCTTATAAGTCCGGCAAATGGTGGAAGGATACAGTGATGTGACTTATTCTGTGGCCAAAAACATAAATATCGTATGTGATGTTATCGGCATATTTTACAAAAATATTGATATAATTTTTATGGCAATATCGCCCACCAATACCTTCCATGCCTTGTCCAAACGTCTGCTGGTTGTCCAGCAATTTTGGCCAATTTTCACTTCACATCCCCCATTTCCCATGTTTTTTTGACAGGTTACAGAAACATAATGCATTTTTAGAAATATCAAGGCTAGCTTTTAATCTCCATGTCTACTTTTCTTTTCTGCAACTTACTGTTTTGTCAGGCCTTATATTTTCCAATATTGCTTTAGTGCTTTGCTTTCTCTCACTCTTGGCAATGAAAGCGAATCATTGTGTATTAAATTATTTCAGCAGGGATTCACTTGTGTTCTTCTGCATATGTTTATTGAGGTAACTTTTCTATCTGTATTGGATTATGGTGACATCATACTTGTACCTCACAGTTACAATCCTTAAGCTCTCAGATGCCATTTAGAACACCTCACTGCGAGGTCATACTGATGAGTTAGTTTTTAAAGTGTGAGGTGTATGCAAAGAAAGTATCCATATAAATGTGATGGATATGATCTATAAAGTTATTTTTATTCTGGAAATACAACATTATATTAGAGAGACTGTTGGTTTTAACTGAAATAAGAAAATATCTTCTGTACCTGCAATTTTCAGAACACTTAAAAGTTTATCTTTTTTGTGTTTAATTATCTATTAACTTTTTTATTTAGTCTTATTTTACTTTAATCATTTAGTTACCTAGTGATATTGGAGATGAAGGAGACATTCATTCCTCAGTGTGTAGTATTTTTTTTAAAATAAAACACAAAATAATTTAAGCTAATGGACTATTATAAGGCAAAAGATCTTTAGGAACTTTGTTTGAAAGGGGTTTAGAGCTTTTTATACACTAAGAACAGATAAGCTCTCATCTTTGTATTCTCTCCCCCTGCACCCTTATTCTTTACTTATGCTCTTCTCTCTTTCTCTCCTGTCTCTCCAGGTGGATTTTGAGGTAACTATTCCAGGTGAGGGTAAGGATCGAATCTTCAAGGTGTCCATCCGTTGGCTGGCCAAGGTGTCATGGCGCCTGCTGCAGGAAACCCTAGTCAGCGGGCGGCTGCAGGTCCCCCTCGACTCAGTTCAAGCCCTGGATGTGGCAATGCGCCACTTGGCCTCTATGAGGTAAGCCATAGTATACGCCTTGGTACACTAGTGCAGAACAATCCAACACATTAACTCCTGTCTGTTTATTAGACTTTAGTTATGTGTATTTGCACATATCTCCAACTCCAACCGAGCTGGTAATTTTTACTGGTTTTATGTCGTTGGCATGCTGGTAGCTCAGTGTAACAATGCAGACAGAGTTCTTTCCTTCACATAGACTGTACAGTAATCATCATACCTCAGGCATAACCAACAAAAGATGCTTGTTAGCTGAGACTTGTGTGAAAGTGAACAATGCTGAGCAATAGAATAGTGATAACTGGTTTCAGGACATGATCTGAGAAGGGTTAAACTTAAATATCTGTTCAGTGATATTGGATCCAATTTCTCTGGTTTCAGAAAAAGTCTTGTCAGAATCTTCTGGTTTATTATGTTTCTAAAGTAGCACCGTCACTGGAAATGAGCTCATACTTATGACCATGCTCTAAATTTGCACTCATCATTTCCACATCTCACATTCCTTAAATTAGGTACACTCCAGTGGGCCGTTCATTCTTCTCCCCACCTGAAGGATACTACCACCCACTAGGAGGGGGAAGGGAAGTCTGGTTTGGCTTCCACCAGTCTGTGCGTCCCGCCATGTGGAAGATGATGCTTAACATTGATGGTGAGTCACTGACAACAAGCTCACCAGAGTGTGTCGTGAGTCAGTGATCTTAGTGGTTTTTGCTGAAATGGCATGACTAGATGAAAACACAAAGCTACAAAAGCTTAAAAGCTAAATCTTCTCTGTGATTTAAAATGGCAACTGAACCATTAAAGATGTTTATCTGTCTCAAATCATGGTGACTGTTTTTTTTCTGTTTTATTAAATGCCTTTAACACTAATTTGACGATGAATAAATGCTATTAGAGATGACAAAAGCTCCTGAAAGTTGTAAGTGGTCATGTACGAAGCAACAGTTGTTATCTGTCTCCCTCTAGTGTCTGCCACGGCTTTCTACAAAGCCCAGCCTGTAATCGAGTTCATGTGTGAGGTTTTGGACATTCGCAACATTGATGAGCAGCCCAAGACTCTAACAGACTCTCAAAGGGTTCGCTTCACCAAGGAAATTAAAGGTAGGCAACTAGTTGCCATATGAAATTACTTCCTGGATAACACGGTAAATTCAAATCAATAAATTCCATAAGTCTTATGGAAAACATTTCCTCATTCCTCCTCATTTACCATCTGCACAGTGCATTGTAGAATTTTTTTTCTTTTTGTTAGTCTTTTGTGTTTTGCATTGAAAGTGAAAAATGTAACTACTGAGCATTTAGTGGAGCTGGTTTATAGAACAGCCTATCTGGCGTGAATATTTAAAAACAGGATCTCGGAATCCATTGCACCAGTTTATTTGTTGCAGGCTGTTAGGTGAATGGACAGATTGGTTTGTGTATGATTTTATGTATACATAAAAATAGAATAATAGGATACTTGATCAAAACAAAAAAACACACATTGCAGCTCCAATTACATTTTAGCATTATCACGTAAAAAATTAAATGAATTCCACTGATGACCTACATCATCAGTGCATCCACTGCTCTGGCTTTCCCTTCGTCTTCAGAGGAAGAAACATGCAATAAGATCTAGACATGGTATTCAAATATTGCATTATATCTTCCATCACTATGAAGTATTTATTAAACAAGGTTAGGAAATGAATACAATAAAGCCCATTTCCTTAACTTAGTGCTTCTCTTTGTCCTGGTGGCAATGGTTTGGAAGGACAAGGGCTATGCAGTCTGAAAGTGAGTTATATAACTTACTGGGTGTGTTTATGATGGTGGCGGGTAGTGCTGTGCAATGGTGGATTTGATCATCTCAAGAAAGATGATGTAATACAACATGTGGTTTAACATTAATACTAATGTGCCCCACTTATTCTTTGCAGGCCTGAAAGTAGAGGTGACCCACTGTGGCCAAATGAAGAGGAAGTACCGTGTATGCAATGTCACCAGACGTCCTGCCAGCCACCAGACGTAAATGCAAAGACACTATTTATTTATTTATTTCTTACCTTGCATAAATCTACATTATTAATATATCCCAAAATTGGCTGCATGGATTTTAGGAGTGTAAAGATTAACTACTGTTAAATTACACTGAAATGCAGATCCCTGAAACATTGACTCTAAACCTGTCAGTGGCTCGCTAAGATTTTACCTCAGATCCTCCACCGTCGATGCAAGATTTCTGCATGAATGAGAGTAAATGTGTGTGTGGATCTGCACCATTAGTATGGAGAGGGTGCAATGAGTTAGTGGAGTCTTAAAACCATTAACAGCCGGTCTCCACAACAAGATTATAATGGAAATACATGTCAGTTGATTCAAGAAAACTTCATTAATCCACTAAGGGCAATTCATTTGTAGCTCAATTGTATTCAGGTTACATATCAACAATCAGCCAAAGAAAACAAACAATCTCTGCCCAGACAGATAAAAAAAAAAAAAAAAGATCATAATAAGTTTTCAAAAAAGGAAATGTCTAAAAAACATAAATGATAAATACAAGAAAAATGGATAAAAGTCCAGGTTAAAATCTAAATTAATTTAAAGACTACTGTCAGAATTCAGTAGCCTGATGGCTGAAGGAATAAAATCCCTGATAAAAAGATGACCAGTGATGACACTGTTTACATTACCCCATCAAATCTAAAGTCAACATACAGTATCTCTTGTATGGTAAAAATTAGTAAGAAATTCAACAAAAGCCTGTAGAGCATCATTTAAGTACAATGGTGCCACAGCTGATCTAAACAAGTCAAGGCGAATCACTACATGCAGATATGGCTAGCACAAGCAACAACGCAAGATAAACACACATATGTCGAAGACCTTTTCTCTCCCAACTGTAAACATTTTTAAATGCAAGTAACATGCAGGCAACTCTAAAGCCCAATCCTCATTAAAACATCGGAGAACCTGCAAATCTGGAGTTAGACTGTGATGCTGGCAATGATAATGACATGATGCTGATGGCCATTTATTTCCAGGTTCCCCCTTCAGCTTGAAAGTGGGCAGACAGTTGAATGTACAGTGGCCCAGTACTTCAAGCAGAAGTACAGCTTGCAGCTTAAATACCCCCACTTGCCCTGTCTACAAGTGGGGCAGGAGCAAAAGCACACCTACCTGCCCCTGGAGGTGAGGAAGTGTTCAATGATTATTCAGCTGGTTTTAGACAAAAATGAATCTAACAACACAATAAACATAGACCTTAAATCTGTTTCGATGCCTACACTGTAGTGACTATGCATTGACCCATTCCAGGTGTGTAACATTGTAGCTGGTCAAAGATGCATCAAGAAACTGACAGATAATCAGACCTCCACTATGATTAAAGCCACAGCTCGCTCTGCACCCGACAGACAAGAGGAGATCAGCAGGCTGGTGAGTTGTATCGAATGACATAATTTATGGGAAGATCTGAGACTGATTTATTGTGTAAGTTGGAGGCAGTAAGATATACTCTGTTCTCTCCCCACAGATGAAGAATGCCAACTTCAACTTGGACCCGTACATCCAGGAGTTTGGGATCAAAGTGAAGGATGATATGGCTGAGGTGACGGGCAGGGTGCTGCCGGCTCCTATTCTGCAGTATGGAGGACGGGTAAACATTATTTATCTGCTGAGAGAAATGGCTTTTATGCAGCCATTCAGTAGAATGTTTTCCCTCATACAACAAATCTGATCTAATTTTGTTTACAATTTCTTCTCTGGTCCTCTCATCCACAGAACCGTGCCATAGCAACCCCAAATCAGGGAGTGTGGGACATGAGGGGGAAGCAGTTTTACAATGGCATTGAGATCAAAGTGTGGGCTATTGCCTGCTTTGCCCCCCAGAAACAGTGCAGAGAAGAAGTGCTCAAGTAAGTACTAATGAGTAGCAGCAGTGAAGGTGATTTTGTTTAGCAGGAGATTAAACTGTTTCCACCTATAACAGTGTATTGCTGTATATTGCATTTGATAGAAGTAAAGAATTAGTAATTCAGTGTAGAATTCTCAGAGGAGAAAATAAAGATTACTCTCTAGTGGTGCGCTTCAAGTCTGTATTTATCCTAAAATATATGATTATTTTCACACTCTTTAAAACTTAAATACAGCTTTTAAATTGATTAATGGCAAAGACAAACACCATATTTTAGGTTGAGGTTTTCCAAAGCTTAGCTTGTCGTTTTATTTTCTGCATGTTGTCTTAGCTGTGTTGTGATTTGATCTCCAGGAATTTCACAGACCAGCTGCGTAAAATCTCTAAGGATGCTGGAATGCCCATTCAGGGGCAGCCATGCTTCTGCAAATACGCACAGGGAGCAGACAGCGTGGAGCCAATGTTCAGACACCTGAAGAACACCTATTCTGGACTTCAGCTCATCATCGTCATCCTGCCAGGAAAAACTCCAGTATATGGTATCTATCCATCCATCTATCTGTCTTTCTGATAACGCTGCTGTCGGGGACAAACCTCTTATCTCCAAAACTGTCATTTTTCAAAAAATGAAAAAAACTGTATGGTTTTGTAATGACTGGACATAATGTCATCAAACTTTGTATTTTGTTTTAATCATATATCTTTGGTTAAATATTTGTAAAACAACAGACAGACATAGAGGGTGGCCAATAGTACTGATTTATGAAGGAAAACAAAAATCACGAATTTTGGACATAGGAGGTTTTTGCCCGACAACAGCGATATGTAAAAATACAAAATGTGAGGTTCCAGATGTGTAACAAACATTTCATATTTTCTACTTGTATAATTAAAAATAAAAAACAAGTTTGTAGTCATTAAATCAACTATATCATCTTAAAACATTTTGCAGGATCAAAGTGTCACCACCAGGAACCATCAAGACATGTTACAAAAAAAAATCGACCAGAGTCTAATTTCCAAATTTTCCTTTTCAGCGGAGGTAAAGCGTGTGGGAGACACTCTGCTCGGCATGGCCACGCAGTGTGTCCAGGTCAAGAACGTAGTGAAGACATCACCTCAGACTCTATCCAATCTCTGCCTCAAGATCAATGTAAAGCTGGGAGGCATAAACAACATCCTGGTGCCTCACCAACGGTGAGCTTCTGTTGAAGCTGCTCTAAATAACACCTGTATGTGTGTAACATTTGTATAAGTGTCATAATTGACAACTTTTGTACAAGGTGTTAAATAAATAAAAAAAATTTTCAACACCATGATTACATAGGTTGTCGTGACACCCTCTATATAAGTGTACTGCCATAGACTTTTTATTTTTTTATTTTAATTCACACAACCCTTGTTTTCACACTGACTGACATATTAATCCATTTCACTATTTTAGTTGGTAATGATGATATAACTACACAAAAGCAACCCAGTCCCGCCTTGTTCAGCAAATGTAATTTGCATGTCCTCCCCCATGTGTGCTCTCAGGTCGGCAGTGTTCCAGCAGCCAGTGATCTTCCTGGGAGCAGACGTCACACACCCCCCAGCTGGAGATGGCAAGAAGCCCTCCATTACTGCTGTAAGTCTCCCAAATCACACCTTCATTAAACAATACCTGTTGGGCTTGAACACAATCTCAGGAAAAGGAAGGGAAACCAAGCCGCTTGTCAAGTGTGGGCAAGAAGGTTAAACCCATGTGTGGGGAGCACTGGAGTGCTTTTGTTTCTGGTAATTTGACACCCTTTATAATGAATTGAATTAAATGAAAATGTTGGTTATTTTATGATGAAGCAACTTTAATGAGGTCCTTTTTTCTTGATGTAGGTGTCTGATTTTCTGATGAGCTACAAATGAAAGTGTTGCTACTTGATGTAAAAGTATTCATAAGTCAAAGTGATGCATTTTTGCTTGTCAGTGATTCAGCATGAGGGTCAGTGTGTAGGCTCTACCCATTGCTCCTGTTTGTGTACTACACAGCAGTTCTATTAGTTGCCTGCAACACACACCTGGACACCCAAATTTTAAGTTACTTTTAAGGACACGCAATTAAAATGTATATAAACCAGTTAAAATCTTCCTTGAGCAAATTCCAAAATCCCTCCTCTGTTCAGTGTTGGCTGTTGAGATCCAGGTTTGGCAGAGCTCTCCTGTTTTTTTACAGTCAAATAAAAAATAGCAAAGGCATGTAAATAATGCAAATGACCTCAAGCTTTCAGAAAAACAAGCACGAGTCATAGTTGCTTGGTTACTGGGACACTAGGTGAGCATTGAGCACCATAATGCAGGTAAGAAAAGAATTCCACAGCCAAAAATGTTATGTTTACCACATACAGTCTTCAGCACAGATAAAAAAAAATTCTGAAGTTAAAAAACTGATTACTTTAAGCTACAGTAAGTATTAAAGATTACACTGATGTAGCAGAAAATACATTTAAAGTATCTTATTTGTTGTTGGCTGTGGTAATTTATGCTGGGTATTTTTCATTCCTTTTTAATCTTTATAGACTTGATCATTAGCAGCAAAAAACAATAGATGTTATTAATATTTCAAACTAGCTTTAATAACAACCCTGTATTGAAGAACCTCTTCAAGTGGTTTAAGATATGTTGAATGTCACCCAAGAATTCAGGCCAAACAGAACCTGAAAACATTTTTCTTTTTCAATGTATTGAAATGATAAATACACAAACTCAGTTCAACTTTAAAGTACAGATAATGATGGATGCCTACAGCCTTTTTTTCTCTTTAGGCTTTGATACACAACAAATGAAGCTGAACAGAGAATAAAAGTATGAAGGGAGGAGTTGGTGAGGAATAAAAGGCTCATCACTGACTCACCTTCAAAAAGGAAATGATGTCAGTTCTGTTACGCTCTTGACCTCAGCTCAGCTATGGTTGGCTGCGTTGTTGCCTAGCAATCATGACAAATGATTGAGTCACGCAGAGAGAATGGGAGAGGAGAGTGGGTATACTTGGATCATCTGGATTGTGGAGAAAATTAGAAAAATTATGATTGTGACATATTTGACTTGGGGGGAGGAAAAAAATAAAACACTGTTAAGCCTGACACATTTCTTAAGTGCAGATTTTGGGGGATGTGAATGTTCTGGGGAAATTTACTCATGGAGGGACTGTGTGATTGCTGCTGGTACAGTTCTGAGTCTTTTTCAGCCACAATAGATGGACTGACATTTAGCCTACTAGCATCATTTTCCTTTTCTCTACCATGTATGATAGACAAGTTTATGCAAAGTGACTTACAGTACTCAAAAGGTGTCATGTTCAGCTGTTCTCACTCTGCTCCTGCTACCTCTTCCAGGTGGTAGGCAGTATGGACGCCCATCCCAGCAGATACTGTGCCACCGTGCGCGTCCAGAGACCCAGGCAGGAAATCATCGAAGATTTATCTTACATGGTGCGTGAACTGTTAATTCAGTTCTACAAATCGACCCGCTTCAAGCCCACCAGGATCATTTTCTACAGAGATGGTGTTCCTGAGGGACAGTTGCCACAGGTATGAGAGTTCATACAGGTCCCTCCAAGAAATTGTAAAAAAAAAAAAAAAAAAAAAATGACGTGACGCTAGCTGTTTGTGTTTTGACATATTTTTCAGCTTGACTTTAAATAGAATATCTCTTTGTGTGTAGATTCTCCACTATGAGCTCCTGGCCATCAGAGATGCATGCATTAAGTTGGAGAAAGACTACCAGCCTGGTATCACCTACATTGTGGTACAGAAACGACACCACACACGCCTCTTTTGTGCTGACAAATCTGAAAGGGTGAGTTTTTTTCTTCTTTTTTTAAATATTTAATTTCTTCGGTTTTTATACTATATATCTGTTCTTCTGTCATCAACAATTATTTTTGTTCTGTTTGACAGATTGGGAAGAGTGGGAATATACCTGCAGGGACTACAGTGGACACCAGCATCACTCATCCATTTGAGTTTGACTTCTACCTGTGCAGCCATGCAGGCATACAGGTAAAAATAATAAAAATTGAATTTATTACTTTTAAAGTAGGTAGTGACATTTTTTTTTATTGATTTGAATTTTAAAACCATTCAAGCCCTCTTTCCCTCCAGATGAAGTTCCTGATTATTTTAGTTATTTTAAAACCATATGCATTTGTCACCAGGGTACCAGCCGACCATCTCATTACTACGTCTTATGGGACGACAATCGGTTCACTGCTGATGAGTTGCAGATTCTGACCTACCAGTTGTGCCACACGTATGTTCGTTGTACCCGCTCAGTCTCCATCCCTGCGCCAGCATACTACGCTCGTCTTGTGGCCTTCCGTGCCCGCTACCATTTGGTAGACAAAGAACATGACAGGTTAGTGTGGCTAACGAAGCTCATAATACATTTCTACTATGTCCTGTGCAAAGTGAAAAGTTTAAATCTTATCACAGATTAATCCAGTTAATTATATCAGTTAAATTAAACTGTTTGTTATTATTGTTTGCATATAAAGTGACATTTGATGTGATTTGATAAGAACATGCTGCTTTCTACCAGATATTGTTCTGACAGACTACTCTAGAGTGTATCTGGCCTTTGCTCAATGTCATCTCTCCCTGTTGTGGCTTTGCAGTGGAGAGGGCAGCCATGTATCTGGTCAGAGTAACGGTCGGGACCCCCAGGCACTGGCCAAAGCTGTTCAGATTCATCACGACACTCTGAGGACCATGTACTTCGCCTGAGCGCCACCAGCCATCATCACCATCGTTCCCTCCCACCTCATTTGTACCTGAGTGGCCAGATGGTCCACTTCCACCTCATCCCCATCCCTTACTCCCAACAACTGCCCACTACACATCCTCCACAGACCTGCCAGTCACTCAGATCCATAAATAAGGTCCTTCTCCTGTAAATGCAGGCAGACTCTTCAGCCTCATGCACTCAAAAGGTTATGAATATTGTTATTGTCATTTTGTTGTTTTTACTTTATCAGGACAATTGCTCTTTTTACGTTGACTTTTTAAAACGTGGGTATTATTGTGTAATAATATTGTGCGCTACCTTCACACTCCTATGTATGTAAGTATGCAATACAGATGGGAGGAAAAATAGGCGATAGAAAGAAAAAAAAATCATGAAAAACTTTTTTAACTGCCACCACGATGCTGCCTCTTTACCTATCCGAAAGCCGGATGCCAGTGTTCCAAGCCCCTTAGTATGGGGTTCCTCCAGAGGGGTGGTACTGGGCACGCACACTTACATGTGTCATTTTAACATTGTCATGAACTACATTCATGTTTTTAATTTTTTGTAATAATGTTATTTTCTTTTAAACTGCCTCGAGGAATCTGAGGTATGGTACATTAGCACTTAGTGTTAGCATGTAGGTGCCACCAGTCCTGCACATAAAGAGCTTGTTAGTATATGTGAGGCTAGCCCCCTGGTCTTGATATTAGCAGAGACAGAAGGAGCAGGTGTAGCATATCATAGAAAAAAGTTAAAAGTGCTGTTGCACTCAGTCCTTGTTGGCCAGTCCCTAGAGATTTCGCCTATAGAAGCAAGCTTAGCATAAGAGTAGAGGGACCATTTGCATAGAGTGTATCAAATATACTTGCACCCCATGCACCTAAACCAGCATAATTAACCAGCCAAAAGTAATGCCAACCAATGGAAAAGGGGCACTTAAACGGGAAGATATTTTATTTCTTTAAACATTGCTCTTTTAGGATTTACGAGGCACTTTTTTTTTTGTCTGCTTATTGATATATTTTACTTCAAAATGGTGAACTTCTTTCATGAGACTTGACACAGAGTACTTTGGAGTTTAACATCCACATTTGCATAACTTTCAGAACAATGGCAATAGACAAGGTCAACACTACTCTGTACATCTGAAAACAGGAAAACGTACAGTCTGTAATCACTCAAGTGCTGCAAAGCTGAGCTTGCATTCAGCCACTGACCTTGCTCTGATCGTTCTGTTCATTTTAACATGTATTGGTGGAGATGACGCCACATAGTGCATTCTTCACTTCTTCCCACGCAATTCTTTGCGTACCTATACACACACCTCCCTTTTCCGTGTCCCGTTTTTAAACAGCTCTTCCCTCTTCAGGCATTTACAACTCATAGCCTGGACAATAGAAGCACATACATAGAGTATGCCCTCTTAGATGTCTTAGCATGTAGAGACCAACATGGTCAAACGCACTTGTCCCCATATTTCCCCTCAGCTCAAACTATTACTCATTGGCTTCTCTGTCATCACTTTCTATCCTTGCTGTCTGTTTTCATGTTTGGCATCACATACCTTACAGCATCCCCTGCCCCAATCCCCTACCCTGTGTTAGCCAGTCCCTATTGGTGCTCTGTGTGCATGGGCGGCACAGATAGGGGATTGCTACATTGGACAGGGTGGGCTTTTTTTTTTTTTAACTACTACTTAATATGTCCTGCCTTTACATCAACTCACAATCTAGATATATGGAAAAAAATTGCATGTAATTATTATTTTTTATTGACTGGATATTCTGAGCCACCTTACTTTGGTCTTCTTAGAGGTAGGAGCCTTGTGCTCAACACTGCCTGTCAGTTGTTTTGCCTCAATTGTGTAATGGTTGTTAAGACTATTTCTTTTTTTTTTTTTTCATTATTATTATGAATATTGTGACTATTGTCAGAGTGTATCCTCAAGAGGGCACTGTGGAGACGGTCTCAAAATTCCACCTCACTTGCCCCTAAAGCGCCTCAAATCTTGTCTGATGGTCAGAGCCCCTTATAGTTGAAAGGGTTTAGAAGATATGAGATCAGATTAGTGTGATTTTTAAATCATGTTTATGAACTTGCATAATCAGAATGCCTTTGTACACCGTTTTACTGATCCTTCATTGTGTCCAAGGTGATTTGTATATATAAATATGTAATATTTACCTCTTATGTATTTTGGCCCAACACAAGCCGGGCCTTTCACAGTTGGGGCCGGTATTCCAACTCCACTTCTGTGCTAAACAAAAATCAGTCTGGGACATTTCCCAGCACCACTGAAACCAGATGCAGTTATTCACTCACTGAAGCCACAAAAGCACCTTGCAAAGGGAGACTCAAAATTACAGTCACCCTAGAAATGTATTGTGGAAACAGGAGAGACCACTCCTCTCCACACAGCCTCATGGTCTGACTAAGCAATATTGAAGCCACTGATCAAGAACAGTCCTTGTCATAGCACTTCCCAATAGATTTGAATGAAAGGACATGGAAGCATATTACTTTGGCTCTATGTGTGATAGTATGGGAACTCTGTTGGGGAGGGTTATTTTTTAAAAGAAAAATAAAATTGTTTTTTTTATTACGCCTGTTCTTTGGATTTCTTATAGTCTTGTACTTCAATACACACTGAAGTTTTTTTTTTTTTATTGAATGCAGAAAATACAACGGAATTTAGTAGGACTTACATATTCAACATTACTGAAGAGGATATGTCACTTTAAACTCTTACCCTTACATCGTCCTATCTACAGTTCATACTGGTGTATGATTTAAATAAATGGATCTGCTCATTTATTCATAAACGTGGGATTACCTCTGGCTAAAGGCGGAGTTGATTATTCTGACGTCTGGTAACACAGAGCCCACCTCTTCCTGTCGGTGTCAGAAAGGCAACTTCACCATATTTAGCTGGCTGGCTGAAGCTCTGCAGAGTTGATCTGTCAACCAGCTTGGAAATCTTGACATTTATCGACAGAAACAGCGCGGTGTTGACAGTTCTTTTTGGCCCCGGGATACAGATTACAGAGGACGACGTCGTCGGAATACAGCGCTTGCGAAAGGGCCCCGTGTTAACAGCTGTTTTTAACGCCATAAAAGTAGCCGTCGCCTGTCAGAATTCCAACTATATCAACCGAGCTAACCAGCTTGCTAATTATTGTAGCTGCCCCGACGCTCGCTGTCACGTAGATACGAATTTATGTCGTCCTCGCTATTGTCCAGCTATTGGTAAGAAATTATTTGGACTCACTGACCCCGCTGTGATGATATCCTGACAGCTTCACTCGTCTGTTCCTGCCACTTTCCTGAGCCTGGCTAGCGAGCTAACTTTGCTAACTAGCGGGTTCTCACTGCTACAGTGTCTTTGAGCAGCCAGTGTCTTTTGCCGTGGCAGTGAAATAGGATTTCATACGTTGACCGTTGGAAAACGGTGGTTTGCGGAGACGCCGAACACCCTGGGCCGGTGAAACGACACCACTGAAGGGCCCCTTTTGACAGTACGTGAGGAGTGGGGGGTTGATACCAAAGACTAGGACACTCGGTCAATTAGCGCGCTGCTGGGGCGCTGTGCTGAAGGAGACACCGGAGTCAACGGAGGAGTTCCAGACGTTTGACATCTGTGATCCGGGAAGTGAACCGGGCAGGGACCTCATGAATGGAAATCGGAACTACAGGTAATTCATTCTATTACTTTATTTTTTAAGTTTAGTTTTTCAGTTGTAATGTTAGTATAAGTTTATGTGCCCAGGGTGTAGCGTTACTGGTTATCTTTCGTGAGATGAGACACCGGCATAACAAATGTCTGTGATATATATATATATATATATATATATATATATATATATATATATATATATATATATATATATATATCTCAGTTTTCCCATTTACGCTTCATGACATTGTCCAAACATGGTTGTTTCGCAGTATTAACATGGAGTAAGTTTTAGTAGTTATGACCAGGGAGTTTCTACGCCTCTGCTGTTACGTTGCCTTCACTAGCGTCAAAAACTCAAATCGTAGTCAACATTCAAAAGTGAAATCTTTTGCTGAAATGTTAGCTGAGGTAGGTGTGGACTTCATCAACCGCCCAACTAAAGCTTGGTATTCCCCTGTATTAGTATTGGACTGCTACCTCAAACCTAGCAAAGCAAGTCACTTGAGAACATGTGGTAGAGGGTTAACTCTGTCCTTTTCATGTTACCTAGGTCTTGATCAGCAGCTGACCCCGACTGACCTTAGCATATTTAGCAGAAGCATTTATAGTGTGGCATTTGTTTGTCGTGCACGTGCTTAGTGCTGAAAACATTCAACTAGTAGTGATGTCATTCTTCCAATGTGAGTAGGTAGGCTTCAGTTGCAGGTGCAAGTCTAAACAATTTTATCAAATATTTCTTTTAACCAGCCTAAACTTATAAACTGAACAAAACTTTATATATATATTAGTAAATTCTTGTATGGACCTGAAAATGAAGACAGCTGTCTGTCCATTTACAAGGTGACTCGCTTTCTTGGTCAAGGTGGCAGTTTAACAGTCTGAACCACCTGGCATTTTCTCCTCTGTAACGGATGCTTTCCACTTATGTGATCATAAACTGAATGCTAGGTATTCTTGATTAGCCAGTGACACATGATATAGCAGTCGGTTCCTTGCCCATTCCCTCCTCCTCCTAAAGAGATCACTCTCTACTGCCTATTATCTTATTAGCATCTCAGTTTCTCTCAAGGTGTGACACCTACCGGCATTAATAGCATATGGGACCACAAGGTGTTTTCTCAGCAACTAAGCACTCACTGATACCAGACAAATGCAGACATGTATGGAAAGTAATGATCTATAACCTGTAATTGGTTTGTTCTACTGGGCCAAAAGACAAATTTGTTACATTTTAGTTGTAAATTTCAACAAAATTCTTTAAATGAAAAATTCTAATGTGAATTGTCCATCCACAAAAAACAATTCAATATGCAAAATAGTTTTACAGTTTACTCCTGTGGCTTAAGTATCTTAGTGTTTGGTATATTTCTACTTTAATTTATTTTGAGCAGTTTGACTTGTCCGTCCTACCAACATACCACGCAAGCTCCCCAGGAAGAATGGTTGCCTTAAAAACCAGACCTGCCATTAGTGGATGGTGTTTGCTGACAGCACTCTGAGAACACAACACATGCAGTTTCACATAGAGCATATTGTTGGCTAGCTTTTACATTAAGTGTGTTAAGAGTGAGATTGATGCTTTCATTTCAGAAGGCATTAATGCATGAGTACAAACAGAAGTATTTTTGACGTATAATTTTATGACTGTCTTGATAATGCATCTGTGTATGTTTTCTTGGTTTACATTCCCATGTCGCTAACTGCCAAGAGCTAGCCAGTCTGTGCTTAGGTAAATGATTAAAAGGGGGTCCTCTATCAGTCAGTCAGTCAGTGGGATGGAGAGTGGTTTGAGGAAATGCAAATTGATTGCTCAGCCTGTTTTAGAAACTGGCAATCCTTTTTCTCTCCAGTAGTAGTCTGAGAACCTCAACATGGGGCATGGAAACCATGGCTCTCAAAGAGATTAGCACCAGGGATATAAGGAGTTAGACTTCTAGGCCTCAAGCAAATTTAATCTATTTTGATGTGCCAAGCGCACAGCAGTCCAACAAACAGCTTGTCACTTGATATTTAAGTTTATGAAGTCTGACGGATGCTGATTTTAGAAAAACAAAAGGTAAAATTGTTCTCTACTGAGTATAATTCCTTTGAAATAGCTAAAAAAAATAGGATCACTGTTAAAATCTCTAGCAATATATTCTGTGCAAAATTTGAATTTGTCTTTGAACTTTATTGCGTTATGTTCATACTTGTATTTGTTATCATATTCTTTTTCACATGTTTGAATAAATATTCAGGCATGTTTAATTTAGTAACATTGATATATCTTGTTGCCACCTTTATTTATATCTATCTATCTATCTATCTATCTATCTATCTATCTATCTATCTATCTATCTATCTATCTATCTATCTATCTATCTATCTATCTATCTATCTATCTATCTATCTATCTATCTATCTATATATATATATATATATATATATATCTATATATTAGTGCAGACACAGTGACGGGTATTATGAACAATGTTGTTGGACCCGCTCTGTTGGGAAAATTATGCTAGACTATTATTTTATAGCCCAAAATTTAGCCCTTGGTAATATACCTGAAAATATATTTTGAATTATTTGTTTATATTGTACGTGAAATTGTCAGCACAATATTTAAATTCTTTTTTTAATATCTTGCAGCCTCAGTTACTTTAGTGCTTGAGCTGAGCAGAATTGAAGTGCAGTTTGTGCATATTTAATGTTTGAAGCGCCCCTTTTTGTTTTATTTTGAGTGGCAGCATCTCTACATGTAGACACATTTGGCTTATTAAAACAAGCAGCTTACAGGAAGACAATAAGATGGCTAGTACAATACAGCCAGAGGGGGGCTTTCCTTCTCCACTCTCCACCTGTCACACTATAACCAGGTGGGATTTGAGTTGGTTGGAGATGACTCAGCTTGGTATGAGAGAGAACCCTGGTGGAGGCGGTTTTACAGTCCATTAAAACTCCTAAGATGTGAACAAGTTTCATAATGAAATTTGTCTGTGGTGCTTTGGGGGAAGTTTAGAAAAAAGTTTGCTGTTTGTATTTTTGTTTTCTCTGTTTTTATTCGAGTTTCTTTTCATTTTCTTCTTAATTCATAGCCTCTTTTCTCTCACACTCCGGCAGTTCCCGCTCTTTTTTGTTTTCTTCAGTTACCACCCGAACCCTCCTTTCTTTTCCTTGGATACCATCTCTGTTACCCAGTGGGAAACTCTGCCTTCCCTGTCATTCTTCTTGTAGGTCGATTCTCTGTGGATTTTGCACAGACAGTATGGTCAGCTTTGAGGGTGGGCTTAGTACTTGATTTGCAGTCTCTCCTCATAATACTCAGTTCATTCAACAGCCTGGTGACAATAGACTGGCCCCCGTCGGTGGTCCCGGCAACCTATAAGGCTAAACATTGGCATATGTTGTTGGTTTCTATGGAGAATGCAGTTTAGCATAGCTCCTTAAGATAATTGTATTGGAGGGAGATTTTACTTTTGATTTTATTTCACTGACAATAATTTAAAAACTATGAATATTTAAAAACAAAAAGCGTTTTTTTCTCTTTTCTTTGTCAGTATAAAGCATTGAGGGCTGAGTTAATGAATTAATCCAAAAGGCCTCCTCCATCTAACGCGTAGGTTGATATTTAACCGAAACGGACACCCTCCTTCTTTGTTTCAGTGTCATTTTCTGACCTTGAACACTACTCTCAAGTGAAACAAGGTAAAAACCGTCATATACATTCTGCAAATAGACTAACCATTTACATTTTTATGTATTTAGAAAACAGATGGCCTGTATAGACTATATTTTCCTGTTATCACTGAAAGGTCTTAACTATGTGTTGGGTTAGTGTACTTAAAAGTCACTGTGACGCATGTGTGGAGTTTACAACAAAAAAAGTGGCCTGAGTAGTCTGCCATCATGGGATGGCCTGTGTGTGTTGGAGGAGGAGGAATACAGGATGTTGTGATGTGTCATAGTGTTTTAAGCCACCCCATGCTTCTTTTCCACCTCTTCCACCCCCCACTGCTTTCCCTCTCCCTGAGACCTGTTTTTTGGGGAAGCAGCAAGGGGCTCATTTTTGGGGAAAGTTCTGAACAGGAAGAGGGGGACCTGGAAGGGATACTGTGTGTTTTATGTTGCAGTTCACTGGAGGACAGACAGACATTGGTCAGTTGTATATATATATATATATATATATATATATATATATATATATATATATATAATATTTTATTACATTTCTACATTTCCTCACATTTAAAAGCTTATTTACATCACAAGTTCGAAATTTACTTGCTTGCGGTGGAACATGTTTATTTTATGTTAATTTTATCTGATGAACCTCAAAAAATATTGACCTACTTAAACTTCTTTGTACCACAAAATTTAGGCCCCAGCATAAATGGTGTCAGTACTTGGTGGTGGCTTTCTTTTACAGTTTTGTTTTTGTCTCTGGTTAGGACTGATAGGTATGTTGCTTTGAAAATAAATCTAAATAAAACTATATCCACCCAGCAACATATAAATCCTCTTATTCAGCATCATGATAGATGCAA
This sequence comes from Melanotaenia boesemani, assembly GCF_017639745.1. Taxonomy (NCBI): domain Eukaryota; kingdom Metazoa; phylum Chordata; class Actinopteri; order Atheriniformes; family Melanotaeniidae; genus Melanotaenia; species Melanotaenia boesemani. Next base: position 12,382,044 of record NC_055687.1, on the reverse strand, counting down.
AATTACTGAGGTTGCTGTTTTTACTTGTAAATGAGGGTTTCTAACTGTTTGCACAATTTGAACCTTTTAATCTCGGTGAAATGTGCCTGTTAAGATGTTGGCCTTGTTTTGGTTCTAGTTAATTTATTATTGTGTGTGTACACTCCAGAGCAGCTATCCTGCCCAAGTCAACATCAAAAGTAAACAACCCCTGGCTGCTGTTCCACTCAAACTGGAATAGTGAGACATAAGGTTTCATTTAGCCTCCTTGAGTAAAATACTCAAATCAGCTGGACAAAGTTGGAACTTTGTCTAAATGAATATAGCGTGTATATACAGTATATCACCCTCCTATGTCAGTCTTACTGTCTAACAGTTGGACCTTCCCTTATGCTGCTGAGTATCAACTGTTTTATCACTACATATGTTTTTTAACCTTCTCCAAAATACCCCCACCCCCTTCTTTCTGAAAACATTTGTGTCATGTAAACTCCTTTGCTCTCGTTCTTCCTCAGGTTTGGCTTGAGGGGGATTTCAACGTTTTTGAATGTTGTTGTGACCAACTGTGCCCTCGTCAGCCTGTCAGTATGTGGTGGGCTGCTGGTGTTTATCTGTAGTAGAGAGTGGCAGTGACTCCCTTGGCTGCCAGATGCAGCTCTCTCTTGAGGTTGAAGAGGGGAACACGAGGGGGGAGTCCTGCTGTGTGCGACTTGCATCAGTCCTTCCTCACCAGCCTTCAGTCTTTCTGTGTACTTCTGTAAGTGTGTGTTTCTAGGTTCTGCCTGCTGTGACTGACGCTATTGTGCCTGGCCACTGAGCACTCGCCCTGTTCCCACAGCTCAGGCTTCTCTGGATTAGAAATACAACAGCTGTATTGTGTGTTTGTGTGTGGGCTTGTGTGGACGTGCACACATTAGCAGCGTGGACGTTCGTGCTTTGGCGGGATGTGGTGGAGGGGGTTTGCATCGGCTGGATGTCAGCCTAGCTTCTCACCGTCCAGTTTCTCTGGCTTTCAGCCCACTGTGTACAGTGTGACTGGGTTGTGTTGCAAAGCAACTGAGTGGAATGAGTTCACATTGCTGAGATGCTTCTGCAGGATATTTATGTGTGAAGAAAGGCATCTCAACTTTGAGTGTTTATTTGACTTATTTATACCATGTGCACTCCTGCTGTGTAGTGTAACACTGGTACCTCATTATGTGTCAGCTGTCTTCTGTTTCTTCTGCCCACGCTTTTGCTGCACATTTTCCAATGATAAAATGAGACAGTCAGGCAACAACTGTAATGTTACTGGTTGTACATGCCATAAATTTGCAGGTTAGGTCCTCTAGAGTACTGTAACAGAGCCAGACATGAATCATATTATTGACACAAAGTTTGATAAGCTCTCAAATAGGTTTTACACTAAGAAACAATGACACAAGTTAGTATCTTGTTTACATTTAATTTGCAGAGAGTGTCGGAGGCCTTTTACCTAACCAGCTGACCGGTTTAAACTGACTCACAAAAAGAGTAAAATGGAAGAAAACTGAACTCAAGACCATATCTGAGTTTAAAACCTTTACTTCTAGGCTTACAAATGGGTACAAACTGAAACTGTACCCATTTGTAAATAGCACTGTGTGTGTGTGTGTGTGAGTGAGAGAGAATGAATAGTAGATTTTGAATTGTGTTTATGGGTAAGTTTTATATAGATTTTGTGATGTATCGTTGTATTTTAATGTAGTGTAGAAGGGCCCACCAGGGACGGGAGTTGAGAATTACCTCTAGCTACAATCTCTGTTTGCATGGCATGAGCCACAAAATGCAATGTCCCAAATAAAAAAAAAAAAATGCTATACAGCTGCTAGTTGGAAAACAGTGTAAAGTGCATCATTTCCACCTTTTTAACAGCAGCTTTTCCTTGACACAGAAAACTGTCAACATTAAACGGATCTCTTGGGAAAGCCTAAAACATGGTCTCTGGTTGTCATACTTTTTTGTACATTTAAGTACCAAATTGGTCAAATAAGATGGTTAAAGAGGTCAACTATTTAATGTATTTCTTGTATTTCTTGTTACAAAATTTATTTTACATGGCGAAATATTTAGGCAAGAAAAAAAGTAAAACTATGGCGAATGCTAGTTGAATGATATTTGTGTCAGTATTTCAATAGTAAGTTGCCAGCTTTGGACTGGCAGCTCACAGCCCCCTACATACACTAACCTGTATGTCACTGTAAGTGTAGAGAATATGTAAACTGAAAACAAATCTACATTTTTCTGATTTTTACGTCTGTGTAATTACATGGCTACAGAATAAACAATTGGCTCTATAATAAATGATCTATAGCAATAAGATATGCTCTATCCATACATTACTATGTAAGGGTTACAATTTCACCCAAATACACTTGGTTGATTTTGATTGTAATCAATTAAAAGTTGTCTTTTTGTTTTCTTTTACCAAATGACTGTATAGGCTCAGTGGTAAAGAACACACTGATAGACATGGGTGGATCAGATCTAGTCTCCTCATTTTGTTAAGGCATATCCTTCCTGTAATTATCCAAATGTGTGCACACACACACACATGCATCCAGTGCAGCCTTTTTCCACTAAAGAGTTGTCATGAACCCTTTACACCTGCTTCAGAGTTGATAAGTGGTAATTGTTTAAACTTAGGGGTTGAGTTTCAGTATTTGCAGTTGGGAACAATAACATGTCACCCACCAGCTGCAGAGGGGACTTTATCCCCAACATCTTCCTGTAAACTCATGATAGTGTGTGTGTGTGTGTGTGTGTGTGTGTGTGTGTGTGTGTGTGTGTGTGTGTGTGTGTGTGTGCGCGTGCTTGTGTTAGTGGTTATGCACACATCTTGGATGCTGTGAGAATGGCCATATAAGCTGATTAGTTTGAGCATCATTTAATGGTTACATCCTGTACTTGTCCTTTTTTATACAGTGTATCTGAGGCCCCATTTCCATGACAACGCTGAGACGGTAAAACACACAAGTTTTGTTGCGTTTTGGCCTCTCATTTGCACAGTAACAGAGTTTTGTTTGAGAATGGGCCCCAGAGTGAAATTTTCTTATAACTCAAGACGATTCCTGTCCATTTAAACTCCGACTGGAATCTCTTGGTGATGTTTAAAAAAAAATGTAAAAATGAGTTAGTTTTGTCAAACTGCTTTTGTCAGCCACAGGGGCAGTGTAATCCAAGTGGCCATAACAGTCAACCTGAGCTTGCAGAGGGTAACAACTTTAGTACATTGAGAGAAAACATATAAAAAGAGGACTTATTGGACATGCCCTCTTTTACTCAAAGCGCATATCTGATAAACAGTTGAAACCGTGGTGTATGAATAGTTTAGTGGGTCAAATTGATTAATTTATAGGTCAGATGTGTGAAATGGCCTTCTGAAAAATATCCTTGTATGGTATTTTTCATGGGATGCTGCAGTCTCATCAAAAAAACTGAATCTGCTTCTATTATAGTTTGAAAGCTCTGGATAAGACACACAATCTTACAAAATCTGATTTCATGGCATCGCATTAATAAAAAAAAAAAAAAGTTTGCCGTTTTAGCAACCAAAAGAAAACACACCAACTTGCCTAGTTTAAAACTAACTAGAAAGAAGTTGTGATTGGTTGATGTTGGTTCCTCCAAAAAGTCTAGATAGAACATGGAGACTGTATGACTTCACCTATATGTGGCTGAGAGCCGTGCTCCTCAGATCCAAAGCCAAAATCTTCGGCCAACACATTAAATAATAATAATAATAATAAAAAAAGCACCTTATTGGACATGTTGGCAAGGTAAAAAACACATTTTTAGCAGAAGGGGACTTCAACTTTCTTCTCAAACCTCTTCCCAACTGCCTTCTGTAAAGCAGGTTTGTTATGACTCTTGAGAGGGACTGCAGGAAGATAGAGGGGGAGTTATCTGACGTGTTGCTGGATCGTCGGGCTAGGCTGGCTGTTCATAAAATGCGTCCAACACACATCTGGGTGACATTCTTGGTAGAATTGAAAAATCTCAGCTTGTTGCCTCCCAAATGTGTAATGTTTTTAATTCCCATCTGTGTTAACCGGCCACAGTAGATGCTTTGGCTAAAATGAATTTTCTTAAGTAGCAGGTTTTTGGAATGGCCTATTTTTCAAAAGGGAAATCAAACAACTCAAAAAAGTTGTTTTTTTTTTTCTTTCGGGGACCCAGTGTCTCAAAACTATTCATGAACTGGATTTGCAGGAAGCCAAAGAATGCAGAGGGAGTCCATTTAAATAGCGCAGTGACAGGGCCTGGGTTTTAATTAGACCAAGACGAGTTGTTTCTTTATGATGTCTGTTTGCATCTTGTCAACACAAGCCATCAGTACAGGTGGCAGGTTGCTTTTTCAGGAGAAATTTATTTGAATGTGAAAGTTTTTGGAAAATCATGCAATTGTATTTGTGCAAAATGCTGAAAATGACTAACTCTGTGAATTCTCTATCTAATATTGAAAATAATCTTTTAGATAGGCTCTATAATACTACAGCTACAAATTTCTGGGTTTCTTTCTGTGTGGTTTTTGTACTAAAACATAACTAAGTCACTATGTGTGTGCTAGTGGGTGGAATATCAGCACTTGCCTTTGGTATGGTGCTTTTTTTTCCCCTTATTTTTTCTTTGCTGTAAGACCCAGGCATAGGTATCCCATTGCTGAATCTCGAAGCTGGATGCTCCTTTGTGTGTTTTTTTTGCCTTCTTGGTTCTGTGACTCATACTGAATGTAGGCCAGCTCAAGAAGCAAATGAAAGCTGGAAAACGCCAACCCTGCCCAATCTATAATCCTGTCACTCCCTCCTATCCTGGCCTTGCTTGCCAACTTAACTATGGACCATCACATAAAAGAAAAATGTCTTTTAGTGAAGAGTAACTTCTTGAAGTTTGTATTAGGAACTTGTGTGGCAGAAAAAGACTTAAGTGGTAGACTTCTTATTTCTGTAGCTTACCCTAATATCTGTCTTCCTTCTCTTTGTCACTGTTGTGTGTCTTAAATTAGACACACCTCACAAGTTGCACCAAAGGTCCCGAGGGAATTACAGTAACAAAGTTAGTGTGAGCACAGTTTCGTGTGACAAAGACAGCTGTTGCTGGTATTCTAGTCTTTCCTCTCTTTTTCTGAATTTTATCCCAGTAGGCAATTTCAATCAAGTAGCTTTAACCCCTCCATCAGCCCTGTTATTCTTTGCTCCAGTCCACCAGAGGAGAAACCCTCCACAACTCAACTGTAAATAAACAAGCTCTTATAATCTATCACCTCACATAAGGTTTCTGTTTTGTTGAGGGAGGATTTTTATTAACTTCCCCATAGCAGAGCTCTTAACCCCTGGTTCACCTACACATCTGGACCTATGAGTCAATTCTGCGATGAATCACACACTCAAGCATGACTCTAATTTTTTAGTGACACATTCAGAGCGGTTTTTCTGGAGATCATTAAGACTGCGGAGACAATAAAGGGAAAAATAAAGTGTCTTGGAAGTTAAAGCCAGGGGCATACACAAAGCACCACAAGCCAGACTAATGAATGAGTTTCACTTCAGTTTTTGTGTAAAAATGTGTATTTCATAACAATCACAGAATGCTTTATAATGCTTCATGAGTGTAATCCAAACAAGTATGATGTGGTATCAAGCCTCAGAAGAACCAAGAATAGCATCAACATGACTGTGTCACATTAAGTTGAAAACTCTTTCTGGATTAAAGTGACTCATATCTGAGACATCTCGTGGCCTTTGTGTGATCGTGGGTATAGTGTGTCTGTACAAATGTGTGACCTTTGTCAACACATGTTGACAAAGGTCACACATTTTATGTTCTACTAGTATTACACATACAAATAACAGTTTATATTGACTTAACCAAGAACAGATGTGCTGCTAAATTAGAAATTTAGTCTTTATGCTTTTTAAATGGTAAAATACTTTTACACCTAACTTCTCAAATAGATTTTCTTTTAAATCACTCCGTAGTGAAATGAATTTCCAGATTAAATATGTTTAACAGGGCTAGATTATTCAGTACTCTTGTGCTGATTCATGCATGTTGTGATTCAGTTACAGCATATTTCAATGCACCAACGTTGCAAGCTGGTGAGATGTCTTGAGTTGGTGTACCTAATGACACTCAAGATAGTAAATGTCAAAAAAGATTTTTTTTATTTATTTTTTGGTTTAATTGTAGCTGTTTGATTCATTTTGAAAATGAATTCATTTAGTTGCTTCAATCAAATTGAATGAACATGTTAAAATGTTTTTCTGAGAATGGAGGATGTATGTGTGTGTGTGTGTGTGTGTGTGTTGTATGATTTGAAATGTCAGTGTCTGATGTTTTTATTGTTGGCATTTCCCTTATACAGAATACCTCATCTTGACATTTGGAATTTCTGTTTTGTTTTTTATCTACAGTCAAACACTGGTAGGCTTGTTTTGGTGTGCTTTTTTTCCCTTTTTTGTCAGCCAGTGTTGACAGTTGTTGACAATAATATGCCCTTTTTTGTGTTGAACTGTTGAACACTATGCCGATGTGACAGCTAGGATTATTAGTGTTTTTTTGGCTTGAATGTCAAATCGTATCCACACAAAGATTGGTTTTCACTTAAGCCCCTCCCACATTCTTCTCGTAGGAGCCGTTGGGGCCCAGTCCCTATTCTCCATGCCTCGGCGGCCTGGCTATGGCACCATGGGGAAGCCGATCAAGCTGCTGGCCAATTGCTTCCAGGTGGAGATCCCAAAGATGGATGTCTACCTCTACGAGGTGGACATCAAGCCTGACAAGTGCCCACGGCGAGTCAACAGGTAGGATGGCTCTCGTATTACTTTCTCAAGTGCTATATATTTACATAAGGCCCAACATAGACATTTTGCTTAATTCTAATATTGTAAAGCTTGCATTGAAGGAATTCACAAGAGTGTGGTTTGTTAAATGGTTCACAGAAGCCCTTAGAGATGATTTGTTGATTATTATTGTTATTATTTTAACTGCTTAAAAATTCTTTGACATCCTAAACATTTTTCAAGATCTAGCCACAGCTAATTTGTCTGCGTGCCATGTTACAGGGAGGTGGTTGACTCTATGGTGCAGCACTTCAAGGTGACAATTTTTGGGGATCGAAGGCCAGTCTATGATGGAAAGAAGAGTCTGTACACAGCCAACCCACTGCCTGTGGCACCCACAGGGGTGAGCTGGACAGAAAAAAAACCTCGCACAGCCACAAATGAAACACAAATATTCCTCTTCACTGCATCCCGAATATAAACTATGCATACAGTTTTAGCAGCTTACCATCTGAAGCTAGAAATGCTCTATTGCTGATAGGGATTACAGACATATACAGATAAACACACAGCTAGTCAAACAACAACTCCTGAAAACCTGCCTTATCTGTTTGTTTTGTCCCACAGGTGGACCTTGACGTCACTCTTCCAGGTGAGGGAGGGAAAGATCGGCCCTTCAAAGTGTCCATTAAGTTTGTGTCTCTGGTCAGCTGGCACATGCTCCACGAGGTGCTGACTGGACGCAGCATGCCTGAGCCCCTTGAGCTGGACAAGCCTATCAGCACCAACCCTGTGCACGCAGTGGATGTCGTGCTGCGACACCTGCCCTCCATGAAGTGAGCAGCTGTGATTTTTATTTGGTTGAAAGGTTCATTTAGACCTTTAATACTAGTTTATTTGTAGATTAGTTGCAAATACCATTATAAATAACAGCTTACCCCACTCTCAAAGAAATAACTTATTTATCCTCTCTGATTTCCCTCACCATAACCTCTCCTTCTATAAAGTCAGAAGACAAATAATTGTAAAAGTAGTCCCTCTGATGCTTTGTTACTACTCTGTATTTGTGTTGTCATAGTGACACCAATATCAGCTCTCTGATCCTAACGGAAATCAAACCCATTTCACGTGGACTCTTAGAAAGCACTGCTCTGCCTTCCATGCAATATCACTTCCTGAGACCCAGTAAAAGACGCAAACACAATATCACCGCTGCTGTAATGAAAATCTCTTTCAAAGCGATATTAAAAGATGGTTTTATCAACACCTGACATTTAGCTCTGCTCACAGGTGCAGGAAGCACGCTGTTGTATTGGCATCTTGACAGACTTTTTAGCCTAGGATCCACAAAGGAAAATGTGGCCTACATGCAAGAATAATGTCCTTTTCTAGACCGTAATAACAAGTTGATGAGTCCAGATGATGCCTCCACTGCTCTAGTCTTAGACTGATAAGAGCAGCTGATTGTGACTCTGTATAAAAACATACTGACTTGCACTCAGAAGTCAGGATGTCATTTTGCTCCGCTTTTGATTTTGTAACACCCTCTTTTCTTGAACTCCTTTTGGTCTTCTCTAATAATTCCTGCTTTTCTCTATCTAGGTACACTCCAGTAGGTCGATCCTTCTTCTCAGCTCCAGAGGGCTATGACCATCCTCTGGGAGGTGGGAGGGAGGTTTGGTTTGGCTTTCACCAGTCTGTGCGCCCTGCCATGTGGAAGATGATGCTCAACATTGATGGTGAGAAACAAATCCCACTGTTTGCCAAGCTTTTTATTTTTGTTGCCAACTACATGAAACTCCAGAAGACAGAAGAAATAAAGCTTGCCCTGTTTGCACAGATATTGATTTTGTTTCTCTTTTTAGAAGTAGAGAAATAAGATTTTAATAATTAAACAGATACATTAGAATCACACGGAGCCTCCTGGACAGATTAGATTTTAGAAACTGGCCAAAGACCAAATTTCTTTTGGTGTTGTTTTTCTTTAAAGAAATGAAATAGCTGTATTCAACATAAATCTTCATGTTACACTTTATGACACTTTATGTAAATGCTGATGACGTTTGTAGAACAATCTCCAGGCTTTTTCTATCAGGCAAAGTATTTGTTAATCATCTGATTATTTTTTTATATAGAATTGGAGCTGTTTAAAAATAATCAGTTAAATATAAACACTACACGGTTCAAGGGTTGATAATTGATAAGGGACTTACGTCTCTATTTGCTAACCTAGAATTATGATGATACAATAACAGTTTCATTATTTGTAGGATGTATCTGACAGAATTATGAGTTTGTTTTGCCACAGGAGGCTGTTATAAATTGCTATGGCACGAGAGAAAGTGAGTATGTGTGTGAGAGAGAGTGTGTAAGGAACATGGAGGAAGGTGGGTGCTTGGCTGGATGGGAACTGTTGCTGTGGAGACAAAGAGTAGAGTGTAGGTCTGAGTGTGTGTATGCATGTGGGTGCTTTTGCCTGGATGACTGGAGACTTGTGGGTGTTGCTGGGGTCAGAAGAGTAGCTCCGTTGGGTATTTTCCTTGAGACGGCTTTTGTTTGGCTCCAAAAGCTTGAAGCCTCCGTCTGTCTTTTGAGATTTGGCCACACTACTCTGATTTACTACTCTGATTGTCTCACTTTCCCGCGCTCTCATCCTTTTGTAAATCAGTTAGCTACTCTAACTACAGCTACTTCTCTAGTCTCCAACAACTGCAACTTGGACTGTTTGCAAAGCGATATAATATGGTGTTGTAAACTGGCAAAGCAATCTAATAAACCCTGTTTCAGCTAATTTTCTTCAAATCCCGTCACCCAGTCTTTGCATCATGGGTTTGTAAAAGCCTGTATAGCAGATTACTCATAACAGAGAAATTAGACCTTTTTTCTAGACATTTACATGAATAACTTAGAGATATTCTTACACATGAATGGAAACTCAATTCAGGGCTAGGGCAGTTACAGCAGGAGTGATATCACTTCCTGTAAGTCATGATTTACAGTTTCATGCTGCACATCAGAGATTCAGGAGTGTGTCTACAATACACCATCTGCCCTTTTGTTTAGCATCACTCGTAGATGTGTATTTTAAGTGCTTTCAGAGGCAGTTTTTTTTTTTTTTTTTTTTGTTTTGTTTTGTTTTTTTAAGCAATCCCAACAGCTGAAGTAGATTACTCACTGAAAACTTCCTGTGCATCAGCTGTCCACTTTTATCATCTCTATTTTTGGATTGGTGTTATTTGCTCTTTCTTCTTACATTTTCCCTCACTCCCTTACATTTTTATCATGTTTCACATCTCACCTAACATATTTATTGTCTCTATTCTTCATTTTTTTCTTTTAAACAAAAACACATTAACTATTAAAAAAAAAAAAGGAAACTGCTCATTGGTGAGATCAGGAGAATTTCTACTCTTTGTGAACTTCTATGTGTGGGCAGTGCTGCTTGTGCATTTATTCAGCATTGTTGGTTCATATTTATGTAAATGCTTCATTTAAGGCTGTGTGTTCTGTGTTCTGAGTCACATCTTATTTGGTATCCATGCAAAACAATGCTGCTGGAGTTTTTATGCCAACTGATAAATGTACGTCTGCACACTGGAAAACAAACCAAGATAAATGCCTGGTTAGCTGTAGTACCACTCAAAACATTTTAACCACATTAAGCGGGCTGCATGGTGGTGTGGTGGTTAGCACCGCAGCCTCACAGCAAGAAGGTCGCTTTCTGTGTGGAGTTTGCATCTTCTCTCCGTGTATGCGTGGGTTCTCTCCGGGTACTCTGTCTTCCTCCCACTGTCCAAAGATATGCGTGTTAGGCTAATTGATGACTCTAAATTCTCCCTAGGAGTGAGTGCGAGTGTAAATGGTTGTTTGTCCCCTATTTGTTGGCTCTGTGATGGACTGGTAAACTGTCCAGGGTGTACTCTTCCTTTCACCTGTTAATGCTGGGATAGGCTGCAGCTTACCAGCAACCCATAATGGACCAAGCGGTACAGAGAATAAATTATTAAGCTTTAGTTTAGTTAAGTCTTTTTCTAAAAGTGTACATATATGTGTGCAAATATTTATGTGTGTGTATATATCTATATCTATATATCTTCTTATCTAGATAGATAGATAGATAGATAAAATGTATTTTTTGTCTTGAATGACTCTTGTTTTATCTTGCAGTGTCTGCCACCGCCTTCTACAAAGCCCAGCCAGTTATTCAGTTCATGTGTGAAGTGTTGGATATCCACAACATAGACGAGCAGCCTCGCCCTCTCACAGACTCTCACAGAGTCAAATTCACCAAAGAAATCAAAGGTGAAGCAGGGGATTGAAGGTGTGCCTGCTTGTGGAAAAATTGGGGTTAACTGAGATTAATTCAAAATGTGTGTGTGTGTGGGTGGAGAGGGAGTTGAGTACATGTCACAGCCTTTCATGCTCAGGCAGAAGTTTTTAATATTGCTCCAACACATTTCTATTATTCAATAGGTCTGAAGGTGGAGGTGACGCACTGTGGAACCATGAGGAGGAAGTACCGTGTTTGCAACGTGACCCGTCGGCCAGCCAGCCATCAAACGTGAGTCACTCTGGTTGTATGAGAGAACAGGACACTCGTGGCTGTGTGTGTGGATGGAAAGGGAGCAGTAAACGCAGACCAAAGAGGATGCAATCACCAACTCGCCAAACGCACCAGATAATGGCTGACTCATCTGACAACCATGCAGCCAACATTAGTCATCCATCACTGGAGTAGCGTATGGCTGCTGATCTACTCTGTGTTGGACTGGGATTGTATTTTAATTCACTTTACATGTCACTTGAGCTACTAATGTAGCCACACTTAAAGTAAATTTAGCTAGTTTTTAACTTATTTGTTTTTTGGTTGCAGGTTCCCTCTGCAGTTGGAGAATGGTCAGACTGTAGAACGTACTGTAGCCCAGTACTTCAGAGAGAAGTACAACCTGCAGCTCAAATACCCACACTTACCCTGTCTACAGGTGGGCCAGGAGCAAAAGCACACCTACCTGCCCTTAGAGGTGAGGAAGAGCAAGTATCCATTCCACACAATGTCTGACATGAACCATTTCATCAAGTCAGCTATTTTGTCACATTTTTGTATTAAACTGAGCAGCTGTGGAAAAAGCTGCTGTATGCAGAAAGTCTTTTACTGGCTAGATTAAAAAAAATGAATATTGCTTTTGTCTCCTGGCAGGTGTGTAACATTGTAGCTGGCCAACGGTGCATTAAAAAGCTGACAGATAATCAGACCTCCACAATGATTAAAGCCACAGCTCGCTCTGCACCTGACAGACAAGAGGAGATCAGTAGGCTGGTGAGTTCTGGTGTCTCATTCGTTATCAAGCTCCCCAAACACTGGGACTGACTTTGTTTGCATATTAAAATGACAGTAAATGGCATTTATTATTAAGCTGTGTTTGTAATATTGTATTATAATGGAGCGATATGATTTCAGAAGTGGCTTAATATAATTTTAAGTTAGTAATATTTATAGTAGTTGGTATATAAATAGTATATATGTAGAAAGAGGTGGGTGCAATACTCAAGGCAAGACAGCCTCTGGTAACAAAAAACTTTAAATACTATATGGTCAATATGTACCATAAAAAGACTGATAGAATATTTTAACTGCATTAAGTAACACTGTTATGGAAATTCAATGTCAAGTCTTTGCTGTGCTGCCCATCTTCATGTCAAATTACTGGTTTTATAATCACCTCACCTCTAACTCATTCTCATTTTCTGTTATTAACAGAGGTATGTCTCTGTGCTTCACTATCACATTTGGTAATTACGCTGCAGATCTGCACGGGGTCATCAAAATGCCACAGTCGTAATGGCTTTAATGTGAACCTGTTCCAGTGTCTGCACTGTCTTGCTTCTGGAGAGACTGAAAAACTGCACACACTAACTGCCTCTGGCTACCATCAGATTAGCAGCACACATTTCATACCTGTTGTTGTTGTCTTATTAAACTCCCTATCTGTTCACTCAGAATAGCTCGACTCTTGTACAAGAAATCATTGTGTCACTGCGCCTGTGTTTTCATGCACATTTGGCTGAAACTGGCAGGACAGTGCGGGTGGAAAACAAGCTGATAAGCTGTGTCTGTCAAGTACAAAATGAATTCTGTAATGCATTTTGATATCATGGCAGCGAGGTCGACTAGTGTACTGACACCGGTCATTTTGTTGTGTGTCTGTAACTGATCCATTTTTCCATGGCAACACAATACAAACTCTGAAGCAATAAAAAGATTTTACAGTAAGAGAAAAAAAATATTCTCTTTGAAACTTGGCCAGTGCTGGTACTTTTTGGAAATTGGTACTATATACTACTGTAATATGTCTTCCCTTTTTCTTTTTTTTGCAGAAGTTTGCTTTATTCAACACTTTGTTTTTATATTAACAGATGACATATAAGCTGCTCAGTAATGACCTTTAGAGGTGCTTGATATCACAGGTTATAACCTTCAGAGCAACCAACTCTGTTTCCAGTCATATTATTGCTAAGCTAACCAGCTGCCCAGTTTTTTCTTCAATACTATGTGTGCTACTCTAACTTCTGGCAGGAAAACAAACAAGACTGTATACCTAATTTTCCCGCCTCTTTTTCCCCATAGGTGCGCAGTGCCAACTATGAAGCAGATCCTTTCGTGCAGGAATTCCAGTTCAGAGTGCGCGACGAGATGGCCCATGTGACGGGGCGAGTGCTACCCGCCCCCATGCTGCAGTACGGCGGCAGGGTGAGCACAGAGCACTTTATGGTACCCTTCTTTTAAATCACGCCCATTCTCTCTGTTTGTCTGACACGCTCTCCCCTTTGGCATACTTTATTCCACCGTCTTTGTGGGGAAACTAACTCACTGGCTTCTGTTTGTACTTTTATAGTGTCTTGGTTTTTAACTCTCAATAGCGCAGCTTTGGATTCCAAACCATGTGTTCGTGAAAGATGGGAGACTAAACGTTTTCCCCAAAAATATTATTTTGAGAACATATGGTTATCTAAATTATAATTGGGTTTCTTCTTACAAAAACTTAATTAGAACTTGCAAAACAAATATTTGATGACTGATTTTCCTCTTAAGCTGAGAAGCAATGAATTCAAGAAGTTTGTAAAACATGAAGAAGCAGCTTATTGAGACTGAAATGCTGTTATGATTAACATCTGTTTATCTTCTTTGATGTAACCCACCTCTTATCATACATTTGGATTTGTGCTATTTAAAACTACATCACAGTTATGCACAAAATGCTACATATGACATGCCAACCAAATTGCATCTTACACACACTAGACTGCAGAAAACATTGCATCACACTACCGATGCAATAACATTTACAGTTCACATTAAAAGACATTAGATTTGAAATTGTCTTTGGTTTTATGCCTGACTATGAATTTGTGTGCAGAAATGGTGCGGCTGCAGGGTGCATGTGTGTTTACTTGTTCATGCTTCTTTTCTTTTGCCTGTTCAAGCCTGAGTCATATGTACATGAATGTTTCCTCTCATAATAATAAATACATGTGTTGAGATTGTGATGTTGTTTCAGAACCGCACTGTAGCCACGCCCAGCCATGGGGTTTGGGACATGAGGGGAAAGCAGTTCCACACTGGGGTGGAGATTAAGATGTGGGCTATTGCTTGCTTCGCCACACAGAGGCAGTGTCGCGAAGAAATTCTCAAGTGAGATCATTTTTGTTAATGTCATACCTGAGTTAAAGAAAAAGAATTGCACTGCACTTTCCTTCAACAGTTTGCAGATGGACATGGTGTTTGTACATACAGCCTGTGTTTTTTTGTTTTTTTTTTACCTTTATTTTGCTAGTAAATACCAGAGGGACAGGGTACGTTCATTAACAAATGACAGTCAGTTGGACAAATTCAGCATTTTTAACTGACGTTTAAAACCTTATAAGAACTAGTGTTGCATTATCAAAGGCTCGGCATCAGTTATGCTACTTGCATTTGAGCATGTAATACAAAATCTCATGTTGCAATTTCAAGTATTCAAGCAGGGTTTCTGAACCTTCAAAATACAATTGTGAGACATGGTGTCAGCATGAAAACAATAAATACACAATGACTGTAGACTTGAGTTTCTAAGTTTAACATAAGCTAGCCAGCCACGGAAAAGTGACCATAGATGATTACGAGCCTTTATGTTGCTCAGTGATTATTTACCCTTTGCTTCCTTTCGTCCCTTCTGTAGGGGTTTCACTGATCAGCTGCGTAAAATCTCAAAAGACGCTGGGATGCCTATCCAAGGCCAGCCATGTTTCTGTAAATACGCCCAGGGAGCGGACAGTGTTGAGCCCATGTTCAGACATCTGAAGAACACTTATGCTGGACTGCAGCTCATCATCGTCATCCTGCCGGGAAAAACTCCAGTCTATGGTTAGAAAGCTGTTTAAGAAAAAACAAACAAAAAAAAAAGTATTTTTGTGGCCCAGAGATATGCTTCCAAGACTGTAAAGCTAATCTAGAAATGATGCAATTTACTGTCCTTACGTTTCTCAGAAGTGTTTTATTGAGAAATATTGCAGGGGGGATTAGTTTCTTCAAGTATTACATATTGTTTTGTTTGCTTATTTGTCATAGTATATTTGCTTTTTCTTAAATATGACAAATGTTTAAACCAGATTTCTATGCAGGAGATAAATGGTGTTCTCCTGGTCTTCGATATTAAAAAAAACTGTTAAAATAATTTGTACCACACTTTTAAAATAAATAAATTGTCTTTTTTTTTCTAAAAAAAAAAACAAAAAAACACCTACAGCTGAGGTGAAGCGAGTGGGAGACACCCTTTTGGGCATGGCAACCCAGTGTGTTCAGGTGAAGAATGTGGTGAAGACGTCACCTCAGACACTCTCCAACCTCTGCCTGAAGATCAATGTGAAGCTGGGAGGCATAAACAACATCCTGGTGCCTCACCAACGGTGAGCCACCCCCTTTCTCTAACTCCGTTTGGCATTGTTCCAGTGAAACTTAATTGAAATCAATAATTTTGCTCTTAATTTTAAGTTTGTCTTAAGTTTATCACTTCAGGATATTGATCACAATGATCTTAGACTCCGTATATATGATACAGCTCCTTTCAATGCATGACTTTGTCTCTAAATCCACAGACCATCAGTGTTTCAGCAGCCAGTTATCTTCCTGGGGGCAGATGTTACACATCCGCCAGCTGGAGATGGGAAGAAACCTTCAATCGCAGCAGTTAGTTTCTTCTTTTATTTACACAAATCAGTGCGATTTAAATTTTTTTTCATTTGCCTCCTTGTGCAGACTTTCCCATCTCTTGCCATTTACCCCTTTACTTACACTCCTTTTCCTCCTCACTTGTCTCTTTCAGGTGGTTGGCAGCATGGACGCACACCCTAGCAGGTACTGTGCCACTGTGCGAGTCCAGAGACCCAGGCAGGAGGTAATCCAGGACCTGGCCTCTATGGTGCGGGAACTTCTCATCCAGTTCTACAAGTCAACCCGGTACAAGCCCACCAGGATCATTTTCTACAGGGATGGAGTTTCAGAAGGCCAGTTCAGACAGGTCTGCTCCCTCTGTTTATCCTGCTTTGATAAAAAACATAGTTTTAGTTTAACATCAGATAACCACCACTTTTGCCACACGAAATTTGTTGCACATATAATATTATTTAGGGAAAGATTTTAGGCTTTTTTATTTTCATCTATCTATTTAAAGTAAAGTCTTAAAGCAGAAATGTTTTCCTCCTCCTCCTCAGGTGCTGTATTATGAGCTGCTGGCCATCCGTGAGGCCTGTATTAGCCTGGAGAAGGAGTACCAGCCAGGCATTACCTACATTGTTGTGCAAAAACGCCACCACACACGCCTCTTCTGTGCCGACCGCAACGAGAGAGTAAGTCTCTAATACCAAACACAAACAATAGCTCACACACTCTTTTAGTATGACAAGATAATGATCCTCATTAAAGTTAGTGCGGTGTGTTATGTTTTAGTCCATATTCTTTTTATGCCTCGTTTTATGCATCCGCACTATATTTCCAGGCTGTCTGTCCAACCAGTTCTTGAGGGAGAGAGATCTCAGATTTGGATCAAATTTTTACTTAAGGATGGATTTTTACCTTCATAATACATGGCCTTGCTTAAAAAAATAGCAAATTTTTAACAATATTTTAGTAATAAAGCAAATGTTGCAAATGCAAATGTTAAATTGAACAAAGAAATATGTTTATATTCAAGAAGAAAAGGTCAAAATCACAGTGAGGGATGAAGAAATTACCATTGCCCTAAAATTAGACATCTGGTTAGACCACACATAAATGTGCTTAATACTTGTCAAATGAATCATCTGATATACTTAAAGATTTCCTACAATTGAAATCCAGTTCTTCTTTTTTTGTGATCTTAGAAGACATATAACAACATAAACAGACAGCTGACCAAAAACATGGTTTCAAACATGGGCTGGGAGCTGGCAATTAGGGCCGCAACGATTAGTCGACGTTGTCAACAATAAAAATAGTCTACAACGAATTTAGCCGTCGACAATTGTCGGCAAACCCCCCCCCCCCCCCAAAAAAATACAAAAACTACAGAGTGAGACACCTTCTTGTTTTCTTTTATCGCTGTTTAGAGTTGGAGTCCGCCAGGGGAAAAATATGGCGGCGGACTAAGAGCAAAATGGCGGCAGAGGACGTCAAAAGTCTGATGTAACTTCACGTTAAACTTATAAAATAAATTAAATACATGTGAGATTTGTAAAACGGACCTTGCGTATCACGGAAGTACGTCTGCAATGCTCGAACACTTAAAGACAAGGCACGTCGGACTTACATAACAACCTCATGCAAGATTTCAAAGCTGAAAGTGAAATAAGATCCATTTATAATAATCATGAGATACATAATCCGATTGGTCGACTAGTCGTTTTAATAGTCTGTGACTAATCGACCATCAGAATAGTCATTAGTTGCAGCCCTACTGGCAATAAGATCAGTGTTTATCAGATGTTAAGAAGACATTACTACCTTTTTGATAACAGAAATTTGAAAACTGTGAAGCATCTAGCAGAATTAAGGGTGAAGAGCTGCAGGGTTTATTTGCTTAACTTAATTTGCATAGACAGGAGTATGCACAGATGTAAAGTTTTGAGGCATGAAGGAAAAAGGTTCATGGAAAAAGAAAATAGTTATTTAAGAAAAAAAATAGTTTTTAGGGTTTAATCAATTCCAGAATAAGGGGAAACTATAAATAGAGCCAGGAGAGACATTGATGAAAACTCAGTCTCTGGTTAGAGGAGTCATAAAACTATTGAACAGTAATTTAAGTTTATGGGCTTTATTAGGATGATGAGAACTGAACATGGGCTTCTTTACTTACCTTTTGTTGTCGATTAGTCCGTTCACCCACATAACCTGTGTAATTACATTCGATTAAAGCATTAGGGCTCAACACAAAGCAATAGCTCTGGAGTGGCACTCAAGGCCTCTCGAGTAAGACCAGGCCAGTAACAACCTTATTTTCCGCACAGGCACTGTGATACAGAGCATTAAGCTCTCAAGTGCATTAGGATTTTAATTAGTTGTTTTGTGAAGCACTGAGTGAACTTCTGCTCGGGTTGCTTCAACTAATTTTTTAATAACTAGAACTTTTTTTTACTTCCTAATATAAGTTGGTGCTTTAAAAGCCTTGGGTTGTTCAGGCTTTTAATTATTATTTTCATGATAAAACATGGACAGAAAAAGTCATCAGCTGGCAGTAATTGACTTTAACTTTGCTTCCCCAGGTTGGACGCAGTGGAAACATTCCTGCTGGTACCACTGTGGATACAGACATCACGCATCCCTACGAGTTTGATTTTTATCTGTGCAGTCACGCTGGAATACAGGTCAGAATAGCCTCTCATCTTCTTTGCCTTACCTCAAACCCCCCATTTCCCCAAATTGCCTTTTCTTCTACTAAACTTTTAACAGCTATGTGGCTTTTGAGACCTGTACTAAAGGAGTGATGAAGCAGTGGCAGCAGAAACAGCTGCTTATTGTCTACATTTTGGTCATCTTCAGACAAGAACAAATTAATAAATTGTTTGTTAGAAACTTCCCCACCAGTTTTATTTAAATTCCCATTTGGCTACAGCAAAAGGAGCAAAGGAACATTTTAATTCACCCATTATTCTTAATTCCTCCCCTCCTTTTAACAGATTAAAAAAAAAAGATTAAAACTGAGCCAACAAAATTCTGACAGCACAGAAATAGATTGTCTTTAACTCTTTAATCACCATTATGCTCTTTGTTTTTTTTTTTTTTTGTTTTGTTTTTTTTTCTTTAAATCTTATGCACAGAGATTTGTAGTTATTCTTTTGTGTCCACCACAGTAACTTCTTGTTAATTAAGTAAAAAAATAAAATGAATAAATATTTCTTTCCTTACTCTCAGGGCACCAGCCGCCCCTCCCACTACCACGTACTGTGGGACGACAATTGTTTTACTGCTGATGAGTTTCAGCTGCTCACCTACCAGTTGTGCCACACCTATGTGCGCTGTACCCGCTCAGTCTCCATCCCCGCGCCAGCCTACTATGCCCACCTGGTGGCCTTCCGTGCCCGCTACCATTTGGTGGACAAAGAGCATGACAGGTGAGAGGCGTAACGAGGCCTTCTTTGATTTCTGGATGTTAAAGCTCCTATGTTCTGAAATGCTGATTTCATATTATTATTGTTTGCCGTACATCACAACTTGTCCTTTCTCCTTCTTTCTGCAGTGCTGAGGGCAGCCACGTGTCTGGTCAGAGTAACGGTCGAGACCCCCAAGCGCTGGCCAAAGCTGTTCAGATTCACCATGACACACTGAGGACCATGTACTTCGCCTGAGCGAACAACAACCCTCCCAAACCATTACCACCTTTAACACACTTACACACACACACACACACAAAAACCAACCATGCACGCTGGGCTTGCCAGTCAAGGAGTCCTCATAGGTGCATGTCCCACCCCCCCACATGCCCAGTCAATCCGGACCTGACACTGTGCAGAGGAAAACAGGAAGGAGGGAGGGGAGGAGGCACCCCCACACTGGACTAGAGATGCAAACGCTGCTTTAAAAAAACACAAGAAAAACTCAGCACTATTATGCAATATTAAACCAGCCAACTAGTTTATTTCCACTCTTATCAGGCCCCCTTTCAAAGCCCCTCCGGTCTGTTTTTCACTGTTTGTCTCCTTGTGGCCAAATGGGTGTTTTTTTTTTTTGTTTGTTTTTTTTTGTCTTTTTACTTTCCCCCTCTTTCGGCACAGTCTTTAATAGTCTCTTATTCTGCTTCTTTTGCCATTTCTAGTACCTCAAGTCAGTTTGAGCAGCAGCACTTTTACATTCTTTCAGTTTTACTGTAGCTTGTCCCCGAGGTTTGAAACGAGGGGGAGATGTGTTGAATTATTTTGGAGTACAGTTTCACAGACCACAGGTCCTCCCATTTGCCACTTTTATGTTTCCTCTATTTTTCTGTCACTTTTCATCAACATGTTGTGTGGAGCCACGTGTTCTTTTGAGCACACTGCCATCTGTTGGCGACGAGGTATAAATGCCCCCTTACAGTCACAACAAGAACTTGTTGTCCTGTAAGTTTTAGATGAATTTTACATAATTGTAAGAGTCAGTTGTTATATTTGAACTGGGGCTGTTTTATATTGGCTGATATATCAATTGCTGAATTGCAGCCATCTATGGAGTGTATTTAGGTATAACACTGTTTTATCCCTGGTTATGTTTGTTCTGCATCATGTGAAACATGTTATGATTCTTTCTTTTTTTTTAAATCATGTAATCTTTCCTTTTTAATCTTAGCAGTCGCCATGCATCCATTTCGTTCAGTCCTTCACTTTGCATTTCCCTCAAATGTTTGAAACAGTTGATGAATAGATTGTTTCTATAGTTTCCTTTAGTGCAATAATCAGTTGAACCAAGGGAAGAGGATTTTAGGGGATTTAAATGACTCACAAATACAGTTAACTTTTTCATTTAAAGGAAGGTGTCCTCAAAAGAAGAAGAGTTTAGCCATTTTTACAACACTTTCATGTGAGTCGAATGTTTTCGGAGTTTGCCCCTCGCTTTTAGGCAAAAAATGGTGCAACTGCAGTTTTGTTGATTTTCATGTTTTTACTTGAAGGATTATTTTTTTCTTTTTAGCAACCCTGTGGTGTCAGACTTAGTGATGATTTATGAATTCCTGATCATCAGTTTACTAATGAGGTTTTATTTTAATTCCAAAAGAATAACTGAACTTTTCACCTGATAATGGCCATAAAGAGGTAGTATTCAAGTGCCTGGTGGAAACGTTTCATTGTCAAAAAAAAAAAAAAAAACAAGCTTGTTATGGGGATCCCATTTTACTGGGATGAAATGATCAAAAAGCTTATTTCAACAAATGGACAGAGTGAGACGGTTTGAAGCAAGAAAGTTTCACCCGTTGCCTCTTATTCCTGTCAGCAACTGTATACTGACTTTTCTATACATCTCATTCACATCAACCATGGATCAATATATTTATTCTATTTGCCTGAACAGCAGTGTTTGCTGTTGGCTTTTTTTCAGAGCAGTCTTCTTGCGTCTGAGTTGTCTTTTTGCATCATTTTCTCCAGACATGAATCCAGCTGCTACATTGTGTTTGCAACTAGTGGGCCAGGTACATGGGCACGGTGTTTGCCTCGTTATAAACAAACTGTTTTCTGCAACCCTTTTCTCTTAGTATAAAATCAGAAGGTGTGATTCCTGCCCCTGTAACTGGCCCGGAGTTGGGACTGGCTTCATAACACAGCTGAGGAGTCAAGTGGACGACCAGCATTTTTGCAGCAGAAGCAGTGT